>NC_139747.1:6858480-7163480 GCF_964211835.1 Anser anser
CAGTGACTCCAGAGAGTGCACTGGCACCACTGGGGATGCACTACAGTGAGTCCAGAGACTACACTGGCACCACTGGGGATGCAGTGCAGTGAGTCCAGAGAGTGCACTGGCACCACTGTTCATGCAGTGCAGTGAGTCCAAAGAGTGCACTGGCACCACTGGGTATGCAGTGCATGAGTGCAGAGAGTCCACTGGCACCACTGGGGATGCAGTGCAGTGAGTCCAGAGAGTGCACTGGCTCCACTGGGGATGAACTGTAGTGAGTCCAGAGACTGCACAGGCACCACAGGGGATGCAGTGCAGTGAGTCCAGAGAGTGCACTGGCACCACTGGGGATGCAGTGCAGTGAGTGCAGAGAGTGCACTGGCACCACTGGGGATGCAATGCAGTGAGTCCAGAGAGTGCACTGGCACCACTGGGGATGCACTGCAGTGAGTCCAGAGAGTGCACTGACACCACTGGGGATGCAGTGCGGTGAGTTCAGAGAGTGCACTGGCACCACTGGGGATGCAGTGCAGTGAGTCCAGAGAGTGCACTGGCACCACAGGTGATGCAGTGCAGTGAGTACAAAGAGTGCACTGGCACCACAGGGGATGCACTGCAGTGATTCCAGAGAGTGCACTGGCATCACTGGGGATGCAGTGCAGTGAGTCCAGAGAGTGCACTGGCACCACTGGGGATGCACTGCAGTGAGTCCAGAGAGTGCACTGGCACCACTGGGGATGCACTGCAGTGAGTCCAGAGAGTGCACTGGCACCTTGGGGAGCACTGCAGTGAGTCCAGAGAGTACACTGGCTCCACTGGGGATGCAGTGCAGTGAGTCCAGAGAGTGCACTGGCACCACTGGGGATGCAGTGCAGTGACTACAGAGAGTGCACTGGCACTTCTGGGGATGCAGTGCAGTGACTCCAGAGAGTGCACTGGCACCACTGGGGATGCACTGCAGTGAGTCCAGAGAGTGCACTGGCACCAGTGGGGATGCACTGCAGTGGTCCAGAGAGTGCACTGGCACCACTGGGGATGCACTGCACTGAGTCCAGAGAGTGCAATGGCACCACTGGGGATGCAGTGCAGTGAGTCCAGAGAGTGCACTGGCACCACTGGGGATGCAGTGCCGTGAGTCCAGAGAGTGCACTGGCACCACTGGGGATGCACTGCAGTGAGTCCAGAGAGTGCACTGGCACCACTGGGGATGCAGTGCAGTGACTCCAGAGAGTGCACTGGCACCACTGGGATGCAGTGCAGTGAGTCCAGAGAGTGCACTGGCACCACTGGGGATGCAGTGCAGTGAGTCCAGAGAGTGCACTGGCACCAGTGGGGATGCAATGCAGTGAGTCCAGAGAGTTCACTGGCACCACTGGGGATGCACTGCAGTGAGTCCAGGGAGTGCACTGGCACCACTGGGGATGCACTGCAGTGAGTCCAGAGAGTGCATTGGCACCACTGGGGATGCACTGCAGTGAGTCCAGATGTTAGCCTAGCAACCACATAATCACCAAGTGATTATATGAAGGTGCTTTATTCAGCGCTTTTAAGCCGGGGCAGGTGCCAAATCTTGCTTCAGCTTCCAGCGCTGAATAAAGCACCTTCATATAATCACTTGGTGATTATGTGGTTGCTAGGCTAACATCTGGACTCACTGCAGTGCATCCCCAGTGGTGCCAGTGCACTCTCTGGAGTCACTGCACTGCATCCCCAGTGGTGCCAGTGCACTCCCTGGACTCACTGCAGTGCATCCCCAGTGCTGACAGTGCACTCTCTGGACTCACTGCATTGCATCCCCAGTGGTGCCAGTGCACTCTCTGGACTCACTGCAGTGCATACCCAGTGGTGCCAGTGCACTCTCTGGACTCACTGCAGTGCATCCCCAGTGGTGCCAGTGCACTCTCTGGACTTGCCGGGGTGCATCTCCGGTGGTACCAGTGCACTCTCTGGACTCACTGCAGTGCATCCCCAGTGGTGCCAGTGCACTCTCTGGACTCACTGCACTGCATCCCCAGTGGTGCCAGTGCACTCTCTGGACTCACTGCACTGCATCCCCAGTGGTGACAGTGCACTCTCTGGACTTGCCGGGGTGCATCCCCAGTGGTGCCAGTTAACTCTCTGGACTCACTGAACTGAATCACCAGTGGTGCCAGTGCACTCTCTGGACTCACTGTACTGCATCCCCAGTGGTGCCTGTGAAGTCTCTGGACTCACTGCAGTGCAGCTCCAGTTGGTGCCAGTGCACTCTCTGGACTCACTGCACTGCATCCCCAGTGCTGACAGTGCACTCTCTGGACTCACTGCACTGCATCCCCAGTGGTGCTAGTGTACTCTCTGGACTCAGTGGACTGCATCCCCAGTGGTGCCACTGCACTCTCTGGACTCACTGCACTGCATCCCCAGTGGTGCCAGTGCACTCTCTGGACTCACTGCACTGCATCCCCAGTGGTGCCAGTGCACTCTCTGGACTCACTGCAGTGCATTCCCTTTTGTGCCAGTGCACTCTCTGCACTGCATCCCCAGTGGTGCCAGTGCACTCTCTGGACTCACTGCACTGCATCCCCACTGGTGACAGTGCACTCTCTGGTCTCACTGCACTGCATCCCCAGTGGTGCCAGTGCACTCTCTGGACTCACTGCACTGCATCCCCATTGCTGACAGTGCCCTCTCTGGACTCAGTGCACTGCATCCCCAGTGGTGCCAGTTCACTCTCTGGACTAAATGCACTGCATCCCCAGTGGTGCCAGTGGCTCTCTGGACTCATTGCACTGCATCACCAGTGCTGCCAGTGCAGTCTCTGGACTCACTGTAGTGCATCCACAGTGGCGCCAGTGTACTCTCTTAACTCACTGCACTGCATCACCAGTGGTGCCAGTGCACTCTCTGGACTCACTGCACTGCATCCCCAATGGTGCCACTGCACTCTCTGGACTCACTGCACTGCATCCCCAGTGGTGCCAGTGCACTCTCTGGACTCACTGCACTGCATCAACAGTGGTGCCAGTGTACTCTGTGGACTCACTGCACTGCATCCCCAGTGGTGCCAGTGCACTCTCTGGACTCACTGAACTGCATCCCCAAGGTGCCAGTGCACTCTCTGGAGTCACTGCACTGCATCCCCAGTGGTGCCAGTGCACTCTCTGGACTCACTGCACTGCATCCCCAGTGGTGACAGTGCACTCTCTGGACTCACTGCACTGCATCCCCCGTGGTGCCAGTGCACTCTCTGGACTCACTGCACTGCATCCCCAGTGGTGCCACTGCACTCTCTGAAAACACCGGGGTGCAACCGCAGCGGTGCCAGTGCACTCTCTGCACTCACGGCACTGCATCCCCAGTGGTGCCAGTGCACTCTCTGGACTCACTGCAGTGTATCCCCTGTGGTGCCAGTGCACTCTGTGGACTCAGTGCACTGCATCCCAGTGGTGCCAGTGCACTCTCTGGACTCACTGCACTGCATCCCCAGTGGTGCCAGTGCACTCTCTGGACTCACTGCAGTGCATCCCCAGTGGTGCCAGTGCACTCTCTGGACTCACTGCACTGCATCCCCAGTGGTGCCAGTGCACTCTCTGGACTCACTGAACTGCATCCCCAGTGGTGCCAGTGCACTCTCTGGACTCACTGCAGTCCATCCCCAGTGGTGCCAGGGCACTCTCTGGACTCACTGCAGTCCATCCCCAGTGGTGCCAGTGCACTCTCTGGACTCAATGCTCTGCATCCACAGTGGTGCCAGTGCACTCTCTTTACTCACTGCACTGCATCCCCAGTGGTGCCAGTGCACACTCTGGACTCACTGCACTGCATCCCCAGTGGTGCCAGTGCACTCTCTGGACTCACTGCACTGCATCCCCAGTGGTGCCAGTGCACTCTCTGGACTCACTGCACTGCATCCCCAGTGGTGCCAGTGCATTTTCTGGACTCACTTTACTGCATCCCCAGTGGTGCCAGTGTACTCTCTGGACTCACTGCAGTGCATCCCCTTTTGTGCCAGTGCACTCTCTGGAGTCACTGCACTGCATCCCCAGTGGTGCCAGTGCACTCTCTGGACTCACTGCACTGCATCCCCAGTGGTGCCAGTGCACTGTCTGGACTCACTGCATTCCCAGTGGTGCCAGGGCACTCTCTGGACTCACTGCACTGCATCCCCAGTGGTGCCTGTGAAGTCTCTGGACTCACTGCAGTGCATCCCCAATGGTGCCAGTGCACTCTTTGGACTCACTGCACTGCATCCCCAGTGGTGCCACTGTACTCTCTGGACTCACTACACTGCATCCCCAGTGGTGCCAGTGCCCTCTGTGGACTCAGTGCACTACATCCCCAGTGGTGCCAGTGCACTCTCTGGACTCACTGCAGTGCATCCCCAGTGGTGCCAGTGCACTCTCTGGACTCACTGCACTGCATCCCCAGTGGTGCCAGTGCACTCTCTGGACTCACTGCACTGCATCCCCAGTGGTGCCAGTGCACTCTCTGGACTAAGTGCACTGCATCCCCAGTGGTGCCAGTGCACTCTCTGGACTCACTGCACTGCATACCCAGTGGTGCCAGTGCACTCTCTGGACTCACTGCAGTGCATCCCCAGTGGTGCCAGTGCACTCTCTGCACTCACTGCAGTGCATCCCCAGTGGTGCCAGTGCACTCTCTGGACTTGCCGGGGTGCATCCCCAGTGGTGCCAGTGCACTCTCTGGACTCACTGCAGTGCATCCCCAGTGGTGCCAGTGCACTCTCTGGACTCACTGCATTCCCAGTGGTGCCAGGGCACTCTCTGGACTCACTGCACTGCATCCCCAGTGGTGGAACTGTACTCTCTTTACTCACTGCACTGCATCCCCAGTGGTGCCAGTGCACTCTCTGGACTCACTGTACTGCATCCCCAGTGGTGCCAGTGCACTCTCTGGACTCACTGCACTGCATCCCCAGTGGTGCCAGTGCACTCTCTGGACTCACTGCACTGCATACCCAGTGGTGCCAGTGCACTCTCTGGACTCACTGCAGTGCATCCGCAGTGGTGCCAGTGCACTCTCTGCACTCACTGCAGTGCATCCCCAGTGGTGCCAGTGCACTCTCTGGACTTGCCGGGGTGCATCCCCAGTGGTGCCAGTGCACTCTCTGGACTCACTGCAGTGCATCCCCAGTGGTGCCAGTGCACTGTCTGGACTCACTGCACTGCATCACCAGTGGTGCCTGTGAAGTCTCTGGACTCACTGGAGTGCATCCCCAATGGTGCCAGTGCACTCTTTGGACTCACTGCACTGCATCCCCAGTGGTGCCACTGTACTCTCTGGACTCACTACACTGCATCCCCTGTGGTGCCAGTGCCCTCTGTGGACTCACTGCACTACATCCCCAGTGGTGCCAGTGCACTCTCTGGACTCACTGCACTGCATCCCCAGTGGTGCCAGTGCACTCTCTGCACTCACTGCACTGCATCCCCAGTGGTGCCAGTGCACACTCTGGACTCACTGCAGTGCATCCCCAGTGGTGCTAGTGCACTCTCTGGACTCACTGCACTGCATCCCCTGTGGTGCGAGTGCACTCTCTCGACTCACTGCTCTGCGTTACCATTGGTGCCAGTGCACTCTCTGGACTCATTGCAGTGCATCCCCAGTGGTGCCAATGCACTCATTGGACTCACTGCACTGCATCCCTAGTGTTGCCACTGTACTCTCTGGACTCACTGCACTGCATCCCCTTTTGTGCGAGTGCACTCTCTGCACTCACTGCACTGCATCCCCAGTGGTGCCAGTGCACTCTCTGGACTCACTGCACTGCATCCCCAGTGGTGCCTGTGAAGTCTCTGGTCTCACTGCACTGCATCCCCAGTGGTGCCAGTGCACTCTCTGGACTCACTGCACTGCATCCCCATTGCTGACAGTGCCCTCTCTGGACTCAGTGCACTGCATCCCCAGTGGTGCCAGTTCACTCCTTGGACTAAATGCACTGCATCCCCAGTGGTGCCAGTGGCTCTCTGGACTCACTGCACTGCATCCCCATTGGTGCCAGTGCACTCTCTGGACTCACTGCACTGCATCCCCAGTGCTGACAGTGCACTCTCTGGACTCACTGCACTGCATCCCCAGTGGTGCCAGTGCACTCTCTGGAGTCACCGGGGTGCATCCCCAGAGGTGCCACTGCACTCTCTGGACTCACTGCACTACACCCCCAGTGGTGCCAGTTCACTCTCTGGACTCACTGAACTGAATCCCCAGTGGTGCCAGTGCACTCTCTGGACTCACTGTACTGCATCCCCAGTGGTGCCTGTGAAGTCTCTGGACTCACTGCAGTGCATCCCCAGTGCTGACAGTGCAATCTCAGGACTCACAGCAGTGCAGCTCCAGTTGGTGCCAGTGCACTCTCTGGACTCACTGCACTGCATCCTCACTGGTGCCAGTGCACTCTCTGGACTCACTGCACTGCATCCCCAGTGGTGCCAGTGTACTCTCTGGACTCAGTGGACTGCATCTCCAGTGGTGCCAGTGCACTCTCTGGACTCACTGCAGTGCATCCCCAGTGGTGCCAGTGCACTCTCTGGACTCACTGCACTGCATCCCCAGTGGTGCCAGTGCACTCTCTGGGCTCACTGCAGTGCATTCCCTTTTGTGCCAGTGCACTCTCTGCACTCACTGCACTGCATCCCCAGTGGTGCCAGTGCACTCTCTGGACTCACTGCAGTGTATCCCCGGTGGTGCCAGTGCACTCTGTGGACTCAGTGCACTGCATCCCCAGTGCTGACAGTGCACTCTCTGGACTCACTGCAGTGCATCCCCAGTGGTGCCAGTGCACTCTCTGGACTCACTGCACTGCATCCCAATGGTGCCAGTGCACTCTCTGGACTCACTGCAGTGCATCCCCAGTGGTGCCAGTGCACTCTCTGGACTCACTGCAGTGCATCCCCAGTGGTGCCAGTGCACTCTCTGGACTCACTACAGTGCATCCCCAGTGGTGCCAGTGCAGTCTCTGGACTCACTGCACTGCATCCCCAGTGGTGCCAGTGCACTCTCTGGAGTCGCAGCACTGCATCAACAGTGGTGCCTCTGCACTCTCTGGACTCACTGCACTGCATCCCCAGTGCTGCCAGTGCACTCTCTGGACTCACTGCAGTGCATCCCCAGTGGTGCCAGTGCACTGTCTGGACTCACTGCATTCCCAGTGGTGCCAGGGCACTCTCTGGACTCACTGCACTGCATCCTCAGTGGTGCCTGTGAAGTCTCTGGTCTCACTGCTGTGCATCCCCAATGGTGCCAGTGCACTCTTTGGACTCACTGCACTGCATCCCCAGTGGTGCCACTGTACTCTCTGGACTCACTGCACTGCATCCCCAGTGGTGCCAGTGCCCTCTGTGGACTCAGTGCACTACATCCCCAGTGGTGCCAGTGCACTCTCTGGACTAACTGCACTGCATCCTCAGTGGTGCCTGTGAAGTCTCTGGTCTCACTGCACTGCATCCCCAGTGGTGCCAGTGCACTCTCTGGACTCACTGCACTGCATCCCCAGTGGTGCCTGTGAAGTCTCTGGTCTCACTGCACTGCATCCCCAGTGGTGCCAGTGCACTCTCTGGACTCACTGCACTGCATCCCCATTGCTGACAGTGCCCTCTCTGGACTCAGTGCACTGCATCCCCAGTGGTGCCAGTTCACTCTCTGGACTAAATGCACTGCATCCCCAGTGGTGCCAGTGGCTCTCTGGACTCATTGCACTGCATCACCAGTGGTGCCAGTGCACTCTCTGGACTCACTGCAGTACATCCACAGTGGCGCCAGTGTACTCTCTTAACTCACTGCACTGCATCCCCAGTGGTGCCAGTGCACTCTCTGGACTCACTGCACTGCATCCCCAATGGTGCCACTGCACTCTCTGGACTCACTGCACTGCATCCCCAGTGGTGCCAGTGCACTCTCTGGACTCACTGCACTGCATCCCCAGTGGTGCCTGTGAAGTCTCTGGACTCACTGCACTGCATCCCCATTGGTGCCAGTGCACTCTCTGGACTCACTGCACTGCATCCCCAGTGCTGACAGTGCACTCTCTGGACTCACTGCACTGCATCCCCAGTGGTGCCAGTGCACTCTCTGGAGTCACCGGGGTGCATCCCCAGAGGTGCCACTGCACTCTCTGGACTCACTGCACTACACCCCCAGTGGTGCCAGTTCACTCTCTGGACTCACTGAACTGAATCCCCAGTGGTGCCAGTGCACTCTCTGGACTCACTGTACTGCATCCCCAGTGGTGCCTGTGAAGTCTCTGGACTCACTGCAGTGCATCCCCAGTGCTGACAGTGCAATCTCAGGACTCACAGCAGTGCAGCTCCAGTTGGTGCCAGTGCACTCTCTGGACTCACTGCACTGCATCCTCACTGGTGCCAGTGCACTCTCTGGACTCACTGCACTGCATCCCCAGTGGTGCCAGTGTACTCTCTGGACTCAGTGGACTGCATCTCCAGTGGTGCCAGTGCACTCTCTGGACTCACTGCAGTGCATCCCCAGTGGTGCCAGTGCACTCTCTGGACTCACTGCACTGCATCCCCAGTGGTGCCAGTGCACTCTCTGGGCTCACTGCAGTGCATTCCCTTTTGTGCCAGTGCACTCTCTGGACTCACTGCACTCCATCCCCAGTGGTGCCAGTGCACTCTCTGGACTCACTGCAGTGTATCCCCGGTGGTGCCAGTGCACTCTGTGGACTCAGTGCACTGCATCCCCAGTGCTGACAGTGCACTCTCTGGACTCACTGCAGTGCATCCCCAGTGGTGCCAGTGCACTCTCTGGACTCACTGCACTGCATCCCAATGGTGCCAGTGCACTCTCTGGACTCACTGCAGTGCATCCCCAGTGGTGCCAGTGCACTCTCTGGACTCACTGCAGTGCATCCCCAGTGGTGCCAGTGCACTCTCTGGACTCACTACAGTGCATCCCCAGTGGTGCCAGTGCACTCTCTGGACTCACTGCACTGCATCCCCAGTGGTGCCAGTGCACTCTCTGGAGTCGCAGCACTGCATCAACAGTGGTGCCTCTGCACTCTCTGGACTCACTGCACTGCATCCCCAGTGCTGCCAGTGCACTCTCTGGACTCACTGCAGTGCATCCCCAGTGGTGCCAGTGCACTGTCTGGACTCACTGCATTCCCAGTGGTGCCAGGGCACTCTCTGGACTCACTGCACTGCATCCTCAGTGGTGCCTGTGAAGTCTCTGGTCTCACTGCTGTGCATCCCCAATGGTGCCAGTGCACTCTTTGGACTCACTGCACTGCATCCCCAGTGGTGCCACTGTACTCTCTGGACTCACTGCACTGCATCCCCAGTGGTGCCAGTGCCCTCTGTGGACTCAGTGCACTACATCCCCAGTGGTGCCAGTGCACTCTCTGGACTAACTGCACTGCATCCTCAGTGGTGCCTGTGAAGTCTCTGGTCTCACTGCACTGCATCCCCAGTGGTGCCAGTGCACTCTCTGGACTCACTGCACTGCATCCCCAGTGGTGCCTGTGAAGTCTCTGGTCTCACTGCACTGCATCCCCAGTGGTGCCAGTGCACTCTCTGGACTCACTGCACTGCATCCCCATTGCTGACAGTGCCCTCTCTGGACTCAGTGCACTGCATCCCCAGTGGTGCCAGTTCACTCTCTGGACTAAATGCACTGCATCCCCAGTGGTGCCAGTGGCTCTCTGGACTCATTGCACTGCATCACCAGTGGTGCCAGTGCACTCTCTGGACTCACTGCAGTACATCCACAGTGGCGCCAGTGTACTCTCTTAACTCACTGCACTGCATCCCCAGTGGTGCCAGTGCACTCTCTGGACTCACTGCACTGCATCCCCAATGGTGCCACTGCACTCTCTGGACTCACTGCACTGCATCCCCAGTGGTGCCAGTGCACTCTCTGGACTCACTGCAGTGCATTTCCAGTGGTGCCAGTGTAGTCTCTGGACTCACTGCACTGCATCCCCAGTTGTGCCAGTGCACTCTGTGGACTCACTGAACTGCATCCCCAAGGTGCCAGTGCACTCTCTGGACTCACTGCACTGCATCCCCAGTGGTGCCAGTGCACTCTCTGGACTCACTGCACTGCATCCCCAGTGGTGACAGTGCACTCTCTGGACTCACTGCACTGCATCCCCAGTGGTGCCAGTGCACTCTCTGGACTCACTGCAGTCCATCCCCAGTGGTGCCAGTGCACTCTCTGGACTCACTGCACTGCATCCACACTGGTGCCAGTGCACTCTCTTTACTCACTGCACTGCATCCCCAGTGGTGCCAGTGCACTCTCTGGACTCACTGCACTGCATCCCCAGTGGTGCCAGTGTACTCTCTGGACTAAGTGCACTGCATCCCCAGTGGTGCCAGTGCACTCTCTGGACTCACTGCAGTGCATCCCCAGTGGTGCCAGTGCACTCTCTGGACTCACTGCAGTGCATCCCCAGTCGTGCCAGTGCACTCTCTGCACTCACTGCAGTGCATCCCCAGTGGTGCCAGTGCACTCTCTGGACTTGCCGGGGTGCATCCCCAGTGGTGCCAGTGCACTCTCTGGACTCACTGCAGTGCATCCCCAGTGGTGCCAGTGCACTCTCTGGACTCACTGCATTCCCAGTGGTGCCAGGGCACTCTCTGGACTCACTGCACTGCATCCCCAGTGGTGGAACTGTACTCTCTTTACTCACTGCACTGCATCCCCAGTGGTGCCAGTGCACTCTCTGGACTCACTGAACTGCATCCCCAAGGTGCCAGTGCACTCTCTGGACTCACTGCACTGCATCCCCAGTGGGGCCAGTGCACTCTCTGGACTCACTGCACTGCATCCCCAGTGGTGACAGTGCACTCTCTGGACTCACTGCACTGCATCCCCCGTGGTGCCAGTGCACTCTCTGGACTCACTGCACTGCATCCCCAGTGGTGCCACTGCACTCTCTGAAAACACTGGGGTGCAACCGCAGCGGTGCCAGTGCGCTCTCTGCACTCACGGCACTGCATCCCCAGTGGTGCCAGTGCACTCTCTGGACTCACTGCAGTGTATCCCCTGTGGTGCCAGTGCACTCTGTGGACTCAGTGCACTGCATCCCAGTGGTGCCAGTGCACTCTCTGGACTCACTGCAGTGCATCCCCAGTGGTGCCAGTGCACTCTCTGGACTCACTGCACTGCATCCCAATGGTGCCAGTGCACTCTCTGGACTCACTGCAGTGCATCCCCAGTGGTGCCAGTGCACTCTCTGGACTCACTGCACTGCATCCCCAGTAGTGCCAGTGCACTCTCTGGACTCACTGCAGTCCATCCCCAGTGGTGCCAGTGCACTCTCTGGACTCACTGCACTGCATCCACAGTGGTGCCAGTGCACTCTCTTTACTCACTGCACTGCATCCCCAGTGGTGCCAGTGCACTCTCTGGACTCACTGTACTGCATCCCCAGTGGTGCCAGTGCACTCTCTGGACTCACTGCACTGCATCCCCAGTGGTGCCAGTGCACTCTCTGGACTCACTGCACTGCATCCCCAGTGGTGCCAGTGCACTCTCTGGACTCACTGCACTGCATCCCCAGTGGTGACAGTGCACTCTCTGCACTCAATGCAGTGCATCCCCGATGGTGCCAGTGCACACTCTGGACTCACTGCACTGCATCCCCAGTGGTGCCAGTGCACTCTCTGGACTTGCCGGAGTGCATCCCCAGTGGTGCCAGTGCACTCTCTGGAATCACTGCAGTGCATCCCCAGTGGTGCCATTGCACTCTCTGGACTCACTGAAGTGCATCCCCAATGGTGCCAGTGCACTCTTTGGACTCACTGCACTGCATACCCAGTGGTGCCACTGTACTCTCTGGACAAAGTACACTGCATCCCCAGTAGTGCCAGTGCCCTCTGTGGACTCAGTGCACTACATCCCCAGTGGTGCCAGTGCACTCTCTGGACTCACTGCAGTGCATCCCCAGTGGTGCCAGTGCACTATCTGGACTCACTACACTGCATCCCCAGTGGTGCCAGTGCACTCTCTGGACTCACTGCACTGCATCCCCTTTTGTGCCAGTGCACTCTCTGCACTCACTGCACTGAATCCCCAGTGGTGCCAGTGCACTCTCTGGACTCACTGCACTGCATCACCAGTGGTGCCTGTGAAGTCTCTGGTCTCACTGCAGTGCATCCCCAGTGGTGCCAGTGCACTCTCTGGACTCACTGCGCTGCATCCCCATTGATGACAGTGCCCTCTCTGGACTCAGTGCACTGCATCCCCAGTGGTGCCAGTTCACTCTCTGGACTAAATGCACTGCATCCCCAGTGGTGCCAGTGGCTCTCTGGACTCATTGCACTGCATCACCAGTGGTGCCAGCGCACTCTCTGGACTCACTGCAGTTCATCCACAGTGGCGCCAGTGTACTCTCTTAACTCACTGCACTGCATCACCAGTGGTGCCAGTGCACTCTCTGGACTCACTGCACTGCATCCCCATTGGTGCCACTGCACTCTCTGGACTCACTGCACTGCATCCCCAGTGGTGCCAGTGCACTCTCTGGACTCACTGCACTGCATACCCAAGGTGCCAGTGCACTCTCTGGACTTACTGCACTGCATCCCCAGTGGTGCCAGTGCACTCTCTGGACTCACTGCACTGCATCCCCAGTGGTGACAGTGCACTCTCTGGACTCACTGCACTGCATCCCCCGTGGTGCCAGTGCACTCTCTGGACTCACTGCACTGCATCCCCAGTGATGCCAGTGCACTCTCTGGACTCACTGCAGTCCATCCCCAGTGGTGCCACTGCACTCTCTGGACTCACTGCACTGCATCCACAGTGGTGCCAGTGCACTCTCTTTACTCACTGCACTGCATCCCCAGTGGTGCCATTGCACTCTCTGGACTCACTGTACTGCATCCCCAGTGGTGCCAGTGCACTCTCTGGACTCACTGCACTGCATCCCCAGTGGTGCCAGTGCACTCTCTGGACTCACTGCACTGCATCCCCAGTGGTGCCAGTGCACTCTCTGGACTCACTGCAGTGCATCCCCAGTGGTGCCAGTGCACTCTCTGCACTCACTGCAGTGCATCCCCAGTGGTGCCAGTGCACTCTCTGGACTCACTGCACTGCATCCCCAGTGGTGCCAGTGCACTCTCTGGACATGCCGGGGTGCATCCCCAGTGGTGCCAGTGCAGTCTCTGGACTCACTGCAGTGCATCCCCAGTGGTGCCAGTGAACTCTCTGGACTCACTGCATTCCCAGTGGTGCCAGTGCACTCTCTGGACTCACTGCACTGCATCCCCAGTGGTGCCACTGTACTCTCTTTACTCACTGCACTGCATCCCCAGTGGTGCCAGTGCACTCTCTGGACTCACTGTACTGCATCCTCACTGGTGCCAGTGCACTCTCTGGACTCACTGCACTGCATCCCCAGTGGTGCCAGTGCACTCTCTGGACTCACTGCACTGCATACCCAGTGGTGCCAGTGCACTCTCTGGACTCACTGCAGTGCATCCCCAGTGGTGCCAGTGCACTCTCTGCACTCACTGCAGTGCATCCCCAGTGGTGCCAGTGCACACTCTGGACTCACTGCACTGCATCCCCAGTGGTGCCAGTGCACTCTCTGATCTTGCCGGGGTGCATCCCCAGTGGTGCCAGTGCACTGTCTGGACTCACTGCATTCCCAGTGGTGCCAGGGCACTCTCTGGACTCACTGCACTGCATCCCCAGTGGTGCCTGTGAAGTCTCTGGACTCACTGCACTGCATCCCCAGTGGTGCCAGTGCACTCCTTGGACTCACTGCACTGCATCCCCAGTGGTGACAGTGCACTCTCTGGACTCACTACACTGCATCCCCTGTGGTGCCAGTGCCCTCTGTGGACTCACTGCACTACATCCCCAGTGGTGCCAGTGCACTCTCTGGACTCACTGCACTGCATCCCCAGTGGTGCCAGTGCACTCTCTGGACTCACTGCACTGCATCCCCAGTGGTGCCAGTGCACACTCTGGACTCACTGCAGTTCATCCCCAGTGGTGCCAGTGCACTCTCTGGACTCAGTGCGCTGCATCCCCAGTGGTGCCAGTGCACACTCTGGACTTGCCGGGGTGCATCCCCAGTGGTGCCAGTGCAGTCTCTGTGTTAGTGTTGGGGAGAATCGAATGGATATTTTACTAATGTCTCTTAGGTAATGGGACCTACAGTATAATTAAGCATTGCCAAATGTACATACATTATCAATTAATCTATGTATACTGGATACTTAGGGAGTACATTGAACAATCAAAAGAATCATTGAAGGGGAACCTTGGGAGGGAACAGGTACAACCTGACCTTGGATAAGGGCCTGGAAATGATGAAATGAGTTGAAGCAGAACCAAGAAACGGAGGGAGCATGCGTCGAGTAAGAAAGGTGAAAGGTTTAGCGGAGAGGAAGACTCCTTACTTCATCTGGACGACCACCTGGACGACCACCAGAGTGCGCCACGCATGTGCAAAGGGGAGGGGAGCTAATTAGAATGAAAAGCGAGGCTGCTGTTGCAACCTGTAAAGAATATGTATACCTGACGCAATATTGTATGTATAAATAACGGCTGGGAAGTAACGGGACTTGAAGCCAGATTTGGGCACCTGCCCCGGCTTAAAAGCGCTGAATAAAGCACCTTCATATAATCACTTGGTTATTATGTGGTTGCTAGGCTAACATCTGGACTCACTGCAGTGCATCCCCAGTGGTGCCAATGCACTCTCTGGACTCACTGCAGTGCATCCCCAGTGGTGCCAGTGCACTCCCTGGACTCACTGCAGTGCATCCCCAGTGGTGCCAGTGAACTCTCTGGACTCACTGCATTGCATCCCCAGTGGTGCCAGTGCACTCTCTGGACTCACTGCACTGCATCCCCAGTTGTGCCAGAGCACTCTCTGGACTCACTGCAGTGCATCCACAGTGGTGCCAGTGCACTCTCTGGACTTGCCGGGGTGCATCGCCAGTGGTGCCAGTGCCCCTCTGCACTCACTGCAGTGCATCCCCAGTGGTGCCAGTGCACTCTCTGGACTCACTGCAGTGCATCCCCAGTGGTGCCAGTGCACTCTGTGGACTCACTGCACTGCATCCCCAGTGGTGCCAGTGCACTCTCTGGACTCACTGCACTGCATCCCCAAGGTGCCAGTGCACTCTCTGGACTCACTGCACTGCATCCCCAGTGGGGACAGTGCACTCTCTGGACTCACTACACTGCATCCCCAGTGGTGCCACTGCACTCTCTGGACTCACTGCACTGCATCCCCAGTGGCGGCAGTGCACTCTCTGCACTCACGGCAGTGCATCCGCAGTGGTGCCAGTGCACTCTCTGGACTCACTGCACTGTATCCCCTGTGGTGCTAGTGCACTCTGTGGACTCAGTGCACTGCATCCCATTGGTGCCAGGGCACTCTCTGGACTCACTGCAGTGCATCCCCAGTGGTGCCAGTGCACTCTCTGGACTCACTGCACTGCATCCCCAGTGGTGCCAGTGCACTCTCTGGACTCACTGCACTGCATCCCCAGTGGTGCCAGTGCACTCTCTGGACTCACTACACTGCATCCCCAAGGAGCCAGTGCACTCTGTGGACTCACTGCACTGCATCCCCAGTGGTGCCAGTGCACTCTCTGGACTCACTGCACTGCATCCCCAGTGGTGCCTGTGCACTCTCTGGACTCACTGCAGTGCATCCCCAGTGGTTGCAGGGCACTCTCTGCAGACAATGCAGTGCATCCCCAAAGGTGACAGTGCACTCTCTGGACTCACTGTACTGCTCGAGCCGCGGCAGCCGCTCCAGCCGCGGTAGCCCCTCCAGCCTCGGCAGCCGCTCCAGCCGCGGCAGCCGCGGCAGCCGGTCCAGCCGCGGCAGACGCTCCATCCGCTGCAGGCGCTCCAGCCGCGGCAGCCGGTCCAGTAGCTCCAGCCGCGGCAGCCGCTCCAACCGCGGCAGCCGCTCCAGCCGTGGCAGCCGCTCCACTCGGTGGCGGCTTTAGCGGCTGCCGCGGCTGGAGCGGCTTAGGCGGCTGGAGCGTCTAGAGCGTCTGCCGCGGCTGGAGGGGCTACCGCGGCTGGAGCGGCTGAGGCGGTTGGAGCGGATGCCGCGGCTGGAGCAGTGCAGTGAGCCCAGCGAGTCAGCTGGCACCACTGGGGATGCAGTACAGTGAGTCCAGAGAGTGCACTGGCACCACAGGGGATGCACTGCACTGAGTCCAGAGAGTGCACTGGCACCACTGGGGATGCACTGCAGTGAGTCCAGAGAGTGCACTGGCACCACTGGGGATGCACTGCATTGAGTCCACAGAGTGCACTGGAACCAATGGGATGCAGTGCAGTGAGTCCACAGAGTGCACTGGCACCACAGGGGATACACTGCAGTGAGTCCAGAGTGTGCAGTGTCACCACTGGGGATGCAGCACAGTGACTACAGAGAGTGCACTGGCACCACTGGGGATCTCACTGCCGTGAGAATGTATCTGAATCCCCGGTAGTGCCAGTGCACTCTCTGGACTCACTGAACTGCATCCCCAGTGGTTCCAGTGCACTCTCTGGAGTAACTGCAGTGCATCCCCTGTGGTGCCAGTGCACTCTCTGGACTCACTGTACTGCATCCCCAGTGGTGCCAGTTGACTCTCTGGACTCACTGCACTGCTCCAGCCGCGTCATCCGCTCCAGCCGCCTCAGCCGCTCCAGCCGCGGTAGCCCCTCCAGCCGCGGCAGACGCTCTAGACGCTCCAGCCGCCGCAGCTGCTCCAGCCGCGGCAGCCGCTCCAGTCTCGGCAGCCGCGACAGGCTCTCCAGCCGCGGCAGCCGCTAAAGCCGCTACCGAGTGGAGTGGCTGCCGCGTCTGCCGCGGCTGCCGCGTCTGCCGCGGCTGGAGCGGCTGCCGCGGCTGGAGCGGCTGCCGCGGCTGGAGCGCCTGCCGCGGTTGGAGCGGCTGCCGCGGCTGGAGCGGCTGGAGCGTCTGCCGCGTATGCCGCGGATGGAGCGGCTGCCGCGGCTGGAGCGCCTGGAGCGGCTGCCGAAGCTGGAGTGGCTACCGCGGCTGGAGCGGTTCCCGCGGCTCGAGCAGTACAGTGAGTCCAGAGAGTGCACTGTCACCTTTGGGGATGCACTGCATTGTCTGCAGAGAGTGCCCTGGCACCACTGGGGATGCACTGCAGTGAGTCCAGAGAGTGCACTGGCACCAATGGGGATGGAATGCAGTGAGTCCAGAGAGTGCACTGGCACCACTTGGGATGCACTGCAGTGAGTCCAGAGAGTGCTCTGGGAATACAGGGGATGCAGTGCAGTGAGTGCAGAGAGTGCACTGGCACCACTGGGGATGCAGTGCAGTGAGACCAGAGAGTGCACTGGCACCACTGGGAATTCACTGCAGTGAGTACAGAGAGTGCACTGGCACCTAAGGGGCTGCACTGCAGTGAGTCCAGAGAGTGCACTGGCGCCACTTGGGCTGCACTGCGGTGAGTCCAGAGAGTGCACTGGCACCACTGGGGATGCAGTGCAGTGAGTCCACAGAGAGCACTGGCTCCACTGGGTATGCACTTCAGTGACTCCAGAGAGTGCACTGGCACCACTGGGGATGCAGTGCAGTGAGTCCTGAGAGTGCAATGGCACCACAGTGGATGCACTGCAGTGAGTCCAGAGAGTGCACTGGCACCAAAGGGGATGTAGTGCAGTGAGTCCAGAGAGTGCACTGGCACCACTGGGGATGCAGTGCAGTGAGTCCAGAGAGTGCACTGGCACCAACGTTAGCTGTACTGCTGTGAGTCCTTAGATTGCACTGGCACCACTGGGGTTACTGTGCCTTGAGTCCAGAGACTACACTGGCACCACTGGGTTTGCACTGCAGTGAGTGCAGAGAGTGCACTGTCACCACTGGGGATGTAGTGCAGTGAGTCCACAGAGTGCACTGGCACCACTGGGGATGCAGTTCAGTGAGTCCAGAGAGTGAACTGGCACCACTGGGGATGCAGTGCAGTGAGTCCTGAGAGTGCACTGGCACCAATGGGAATGCACTGCAGTGAGTACAGAGAGTGCACTGGCACCTCAGGGGCTGCACTGCAGTGAGTCCAGAGAGTGCACTGGCACCACTGGGGATGCAGTGCAGTGAGTCAAGAGAGTGCACTGGCACCACTGGGGATGCACTGCAGTGAGTCCAGAGAGTGCACTGGCACCACTGGGGATGCACTGCAGTGAGTCCAGAGAGTGCACTGGCACCACTGGGGATGCACTGCAGTGAGTCCAGAGAGTGCACTGGCACCACTGGGGACGCAGTGCAGTGACTACAGAGAGTGCACTGGCACCATTGGGGATGCAGTGCACTGAGTCCAGAGAGTGCACTGGCACCAGTGGGGATGCACTGCAGTGGGTCCAGAGAGTGCACTGGCACCACTGGGGATGCAGTGCAGTGAGTCCAGAGAGTGCTCTGGGAATACTGGGGATGCAGTGCAGTGAGTGCAGAGAGTGCACTGGCACCACTGGGGATGCACTGCATTGAGTCCAGAGAGTGCACTGGCAACACTGGGGATGCAGTGCAGTGAGTCCAGAGAGTGCAATGGCACCACAGGGGATACACTGCAGTGAGTCCAGAGAGTGCACTGGCACCACTGGGGACGCAGTGCAGTGACTACAGAGAGTGCACTGGCACCATTGGGGATGCAGTGCACTGAGTCCAGAGAGTGCACTGGCACCAGTGGGGATGCACTGCAGTGGGTCCAGAGAGTGCACTGGCACCACTGGGGATGCAGTGCACTGAGTCCAGAGAGTGCACTGGCACCAGTGGGGATGCACTGCAGTGGGTCCAGAGAGTGCACTGGCACCACTGGGGATGCAGTGCAGTGAGTCCACAGAGAGCACTGGCACCACTGGGGATGCACTGCAGTGAGACCAGAGTGTTCTCTGGCACCACTGGGGATGGAGTTTAGTGAGTCCAGAGAGTGCACCGGCTCCAATGGCGATACACTGCAGTGAGTCCAGACAGTGCACTGGCACCACTGGGGATGCAGCGCAGTGACTACAGAGAGTGCACTATCTCCACTGGGGATGCAGTGCAGTGAGTCCAGAGAGTACACTGCCACCACTGGTGATGCAGTGGAGTGAGTCCAGAAAGTGCACTGTCAGCACTGGGGATGCAGTGCAGTGAGTCCAGAGAGTGCACTGGCACCATTGGGGATGCACTGCAGTGAGTCCAGAGAGTGCACTGGCACCACTGGGGATGCAGTGCAGTGAGTCCAGAGAGTGCACTGGCAGCACTGGGGATGCAGTGCAGTGAGTCCAGAGAGTGCACTGGCACAAAAGGGGATGCACTGCAGTGAGTCCAGAGAGTGCACTGGCACCACTGGGGATGCAGTGCTGTGAGTCCAGAGAGTGCACTGGCTCCACTGGGGATGCACCTCGGTGAGTCCAGAGAGTGCTCTGGGAACACCGGGGATGCAGTGCAGTGAGTGCAGAGAGTGCACTGGCACCACTGGGGATGCACTGCAGTGAGTCCAGGGAGTGCACTGGCACCACTGGGGATGCAGTGCAGTGACTCCAGAGAGTGCACTGGCACCACTGGGGATGCAGTGCAGTGAGTCCAGAGAGTGCACTGGTACCACTGGGGATGCAGTGCAGTGAGTCCAGAGAGTGCACTGGCACCAGTGGGATGCAGTGCAGTGAGTCCAGAGAGTGCACTGTCAGCACTGGGGATGCAGTGCAGTGAGTCCAGAGAGTGCAGTGGCACCACTGGGGATGCAGTGCAGTGAGTCCAGAGAGTGCACTGGCACCACTGGGTATGCACTGCAATGAGTCCAGAGAATGCACTGGCACTAATGGGGATGCAGTGCAGTGACTCGAAAGAGTGCACTGGCACCACTGCGGAAGCACTGCAGTGAGTCCAGAGAGTGCCCTGGCACCAATGGTGATGCAGTGCAGTGAGTCCAGACAGTGCACTGGCACCACTGGGGATGCAGTGCAGTGAGTCCAGAGAGTGCACTGGCACCACTGGGGATGCACTGCAGTGAGTCCAGAGAGTGCACTGGCACCACTGGGGATGCAGTGCAGTGAGTCCAGAGAGTGCTCTGGGAATACTGGGGATGCAGAGCAGTGAATGCAGAGAGTGCACTGGCACCACTGGGGATGCACTGCAGTGAGTCCAGAGAGTGCACTGGCAACACTGGGGATGCAGTGCAGTGAGTCCAGAGAGTGCACTGGCACCACTGGGGATGCAATGCAGTGAGTCCAGAGAGTGCACTGGTACCACTGGGGATGCAGTGCAGTGAGTCCAGAGAGTGCACTGGCACCAGTGGGATGCAGTGCAGTGAGTCCAGAGAGTGCACTGTCAGCACTGGGGATGCAGTGCAGTGAGTCCAGAGAGCGCAGTGGCACCACTGGGGATGCAGTGCAGTGAGTCCAGAGAGTGCACTGGCACCACTGGGTATGCACTGCAATGAGTCCAGAGAATGCACTGGCACTAATGGGGATGCAGTGCAGTGACTCGAAAGAGTGCACTGGCACCACTGCGGAAGCACTGCAGTGAGTCCAGAGAGTGCCCTGGCACCAATGGTGATGCAGTGCAGTGAGTCCAGACAGTGCACTGGCACCACTGGGGATGCAGTGCAGTGAGTGCAGAGAGTGCACTGGCACCACTGGGGATGCACTGCAGTGAGTCCAGAGAGTGCACTGGCACCACTGGGGATGCAGTGCAGTGAGTCCAGAGAGTGCTCTGGGAATACTGGGGATGCAGTGCAGTGAGTGCAGAGAGTGCACTGGCACCACTGGGGATGCACTGCAGTGAGTCCAGAGAGTGCACTGGCAACACTGGGGATGCAGTGCAGTGAGTCCAGAGAGTGCACTGGCACCACTGGGGATGCAATGCAGTGAGTCCAGAGAGTGCACTGGCACCACTGGGGATGGAATGCAGTGAGTCCAGAGAGTGCACTGGCACCACTTGGGATGCACTGCAGTGAGTCCAGAGAGTGCTCTGGGAATACCGGGGATGCAGTGCAGTGAGTGCAGAGAGTGCACTGGCACCACTGGGGATGCAGTGCAGTGAGTCCAGAGAGTGCACTGGCACCACTGGGAATTAACTGCAGTGAGTACAGAGAGTGCACTGGCACCTAAGGGGCTGCACTGCAGTGAGTCCAGAGAGTGCACTGGCGCCACTTGGGCTGCACTGCGGTTTGTCCAGAGAGTGCACTGGCACCACTGGGGATGCATTGCACTGAGAGCACAGAGTGCACTGGCACCGCAGGGGTTACACTGCAGTGAGTCCAGAGAGTGCACTGGCACCACTGGGGATGCACTGCAGTGAGTCCAGAGAGTGCTCTGGCTCCACTGGGGATGCAGTGCAGTGAGTCCAGAGAGTGCACTGGCACCACTGGGGATGTAGTGCAGTGAGTCCAGAGAGTGCACTGGCACCACTGGGGATGCAGTGCAGTGAGTCCAGAGAGTGCACTGGCACCATTGGGGATGCACTGCAGTGAGTCCAGAGAGTGCACTGGCACCACTGGGGATGCAGTGCAGTGAGTCCAGAGAGTGCACTGGCACCACTGGGGATGCAGTGCAGTGAGTCCAGAGAGTGCACTGGCACAAAAGGGGATGCACTGCAGTGAGTCCAGAGAGTGCACTGGCACCACTGGGGATGCAGTGCAGTGAGTCCAGAGAGTGCACTGGCACAAAAGGGGATGCACTGCAGTGAGTCCAGAGAGTGCACTGGCACCACTGGGGATGCAGTGCTGTGAGTCCAGAGAGTGCACTGGCTCCACTGGGGATGCACCTCGGTGAGTCCAGAGAGTGCTCTGGGAACAACGGGGATGCAGTGCAGTGAGTGCAGAGAGTGCACTGGCACCACTGGGGATGCACTGCAGTGAGTCCAGGGAGTGCACTGGCACCATTAGGGATGCAGTGCAGTGAGTCCGGAGAGTGCACTGGCACCACTGGGGATGCAGTGCAGTGAGTCCAGAGAGTGCACTGGTACCACTGGGGATGCAGTGCAGTGAGTCCAGAGAGTGCACTGGCACCAGTGGGATGCAGTGCAGTGAGTCCAGAGAGTGCACTGTCAGCACTGGGGATGCAGTGCAGTGAGTCCAGAGAGTGCAGTGGCACCACTGGGGATGCAGTGCAGTGAGTCCAGAGAGTGCACTGGCACCACTGGGTATGCACTGCAATGAGTCCAGAGAATGCACTGGCACTAATGGGGATGCAGTGCAGTGACTCGAAAGAGTGCACTGGCACCACTGCGGAAGCACTGCAGTGAGTCCAGAGAGTGCCCTGGCACCAATGGTGATGCAGTGCAGTGAGTCCAGACAGTGCACTGGCACCACTGGGGATGCAGTGCAGTGAGTCCAGAGAGTGCACTGGCACCACTGGGGATGCACTGCAGTGAGTCCAGAGAGTGCACTGGCACCACTGGGGATGCAGTGCAGTGAGTCCAGAGAGTGCTCTGGGAATACTGGGGATGCAGAGCAGTGAGTGCAGAGAGTGCACTGGCACCACTGGGGATGCACTGCAGTGAGTCCAGAGAGTGCACTGGCAACACTGGGGATGCAGTGCAGTGAGTCCAGAGAGTGCACTGGCACCACTGGGGATGCAATGCAGTGAGTCCAGAGAGTGCACTGGTACCACTGGGGATGCAGTGCAGTGAGTCCAGAGAGTGCACTGGCACCAGTGGGATGCAGTGCAGTGAGTCCAGAGAGTGCACTGTCAGCACTGGGGATGCAGTGCAGTGAGTCCAGAGAGTGCAGTGGCACCACTGGGGATGCAGTGCAGTGAGTCCAGAGAGTGCACTGGCACCACTGGGTATGCACTGCAATGAGTCCAGAGAATGCACTGGCACTAATGGGGATGCAGTGCAGTGACTCGAAAGAGTGCACTGGCACCACTGCGGAAGCACTGCAGTGAGTCCAGAGAGTGCCCTGGCACGAATGGTGATGCAGTGCAGTGAGTCCAGACAGTGCACTGGCACCACTGGGGATGCAGTGCAGTGAGTCCAGAGAGTGCACTGGCACCACTGGGGATGCACTGCAGTGAGTCCAGAGAGTGCACTGGCACCACTGGGGATGCAGTGCAGTGAGTCCAGAGAGTGCTCTGGGAATACTGGGGATGCAGTGCAGTGAGTGCAGAGAGTGCACTGGCACCACTGGGGATGCACTGCAGTGAGTCCAGAGAGTGCACTGGCAACACTGGGGATGCAGTGCAGTGAGTCCAGAGAGTGCACTGGCACCACTGGGGATGCAATGCAGTGAGTCCAGAGAGTGCACTGGCACCACTGGGGATGGAATGCAGTGAGTCCAGAGAGTGCACTGGCACCACTTGAGATGCACTGCAGTGAGTCCAGAGAGTGCTCTGGGAATACCGGGGATGCAGTGCAGTGAGTGCAGAGAGTGCACTGGCACCACTGGGGATGCAGTGCAGTGAGTCCAGAGAGTGCACTGGCACCACTGGGAATTAACTGCAGTGAGTACAGAGAGTGCACTGGCACCTAAGGGGCTGCACTGCAGTGAGTCCAGAGAGTGCACTGGCGCCACTTGGGCTGCACTGCGGTGAGTCCAGAGAGTGCACTGGCACCACTGGGGATGCATTGCACTGAGAGTACAGAGTGCACTGGCACCGCAGGGGTTACACTGCAGTGAGTCCAGAGAGTGCACTGGCACCACTGGGGATGCACTGCAGTGAGTCCACAGAGTGCTCTGGCTCCACTGGGGATGCAGTGCAGTGAGTCCAGAGAGTGCACTGGCACCACTGGGGATGTAGTGCAGTGAGTCCAGAGAGTGCACTGGCACCACTGGGGATGCAGTGCAGTGAGTCCAGAGAGTGCACTGGCACCAACGTTAGCTGTACTGCTGTGAGTCCTTAGATTGCACTGACACCACTGTGGTTACTGTGCCTTGAGTCCAGAGACTACACTGGCACCACTGCGTTTGCACTGCAGTGAGTGCAGAAAGTGCACTGTCACCACTGGGGATGCAGTGCAGTGAGTCCAGAGAGTGCACTGGCACCACTGGGGATGCAGTTCAGTGAGTCCAGAGAGTGAACTGGCACCACTGGGGATGCAGTGCAGTGAGTCCTGAGAGTGTACTGGCACCACGGGAGATTTACTGCAGTGAGTCCAGAGAGTGCACTGACACCAATGGGAATGCACTGCAGTGAGTACAGAGAGTGCACTGGCACCTCAGGGGCTGCACTGCAGTGAGTCCAGAGAGTGCACTGTCAGCACTGGGGATGCAGTGCAGTGAGTCCAGAGAGTGCACTGGCACCACAGGTGATGCACTGCAGTGAGTCCAGAGAGTGCACTGGCACCACTGGGGATGCAGTGCCGTGAGTCCACAGAGTGCACTGGCACCACAGGGGATACACTGCAGTGAGTCCAGAGAGTGCACTGGCACCACTGGGGACGCAGTGCAGTGACTACAGAGAGTGCACTTGCACCATTGGGGATGCAGTGCACTGAGTCCAGAGACTGCACTGGCACCACTGGGGATGCAATGCAGTGGGTCCAGAGAGTGCACTGGCACCACTGGGGATGCAGTGCAGTGAGTCCAGAGAGTGCACTGGCACCACAGGGGATGCAGTGCAGTGAGTCCACAGAGAGCACTGGCACCACTGGGGATGCACTGCAGTGAGACCAGAGTGTTCTCTGGCACCACTGGGGATGCAGTTTAGTGAGTCCAGAGAGTGCACCGGCTCCAATGGCGATACACTGCAGTGAGTCCAGACAGTGCACTGGCACCACTGGGGATGCAGTGCAGTGAGTCCAGAGAGTGCACTGGCACCACTTGGGATGCAGCGCAGTGACTACAGAGAGTGCACTATCTCCACTGGGGATGCAGTGCAGTGAGTCCAGAGAGTGCACTGTCAGCACTGGGGATGCAGTGCAGTGAGTCCAGAGAGTGCACTGGCACCACTGGGGATGCACTGCAGTGAGTCCAGAGAGTACACTGCCACCACTGGGGATGCAGTGCAGTGAGTCCAGAGAGTGCACTGGCACCACTGGGGATGCAGTGCAGTGAGTCCAGAGAGTGCACTGGCACAAAAGGGGATGCACTGCAGTGAGTCCAGAGAGTGCAATGGCACCACAGGGGATGCAGTGCTGTGAGTCCAGAGAGTGCACTGGCTCCACTGGGGATGCACCTCGGTGAGTCCAGAGAGTGCTCTGGGAACACCGGGGATGCAGAGCAGTGAGTGCAGAGAGTGCACTGGCACCACTGGGGATGCAGTGCAGTGAGTGCAGAGAGTGCACTGGCACCACTGGGGATGCACTGCAGTGAGTCCAGGGAGTGCACTGGCACCACTGGGGATGCAGTGCAGTGAGTCCAGAGAGTGCACTGGTACCACTGGGGATGCACTGCAGTGAGTCCAGAGAGTGCACTGGCACCAGTGGGATGCAGTGCAGTGAGTCCAGAGAGTGCACTGTCAGCACTGGGGATGCAGTGCAGTGAGTCCAGAGAGTGCACTGGCACCACTGGGGATGCAGTGCAGTGAGTGCAGAGAGTGCACTGGCACCACTGGGTATGCACTGCAATGAGTCCAGAGAATGCACTGGCACTAATGGGGATGCAGTGCAGTGACTCGAAAGAGTGCACTGGCACCACTGCGGATGCACTGCAGTGAGTCCGGAGAGTGCCCTGGCACCACTGGGGATGAAGTGCAGTGAGTCCAGAGAGTGCAGTGGTACCACTGGGGATGCAGTGCAGTGAGTCCAGAGAGTGCACTGGCACCAATGGTGATGCAGTGCAGTGAGTCCAGAGAGTGCACTGGCACCACTGGGGATGCACTGCAGTGAGTCCAGAGAGTGCTCTGGGAATACTGGGGATGCAGTGCAGTGAGTGCAGAGAGTGCACTGGCACCACTGGGGATGCACTGCAGTGAGTCCAGAGAGTGCACTGGCAACACTGGGGATGCAGTGCAGTGAGTCCAAAGAGTGCACTGGCACCACTGGGGATGCAGTTTAGTGAGTCCAGAGAGTGCAGTGGCACCACTGGGAATGAAGTGCAGTGAGTCCAGAGAGTGCACTGGCACCACTGGGGATGCAGTGCAGTGAGTCCAGAGAGTGCACTGGCACCACTGGGGATGCACTGCAGTGAGTCCAGAGAGTGCACTGGCACCACTGGGGATGCACTGCAGTGAGTCCAGAGAGTGCACTGGCAGCACTGGGGATGCAGTGCAGTGACTCCAGAGAGTGCAGAGGCACCACTGTTGATGCAGTGCTGCGACACCAGAGAGTGTACTAGCACCACTGGGGATGCAGTGCAGTGAGTCCAGAGAGTGCACTGGCACCACTGGGGTTGCAGTGCAGTGAGTGCAGAGAGTGCACTGGCACCACTGGTGATGCACTGCAGTGAGTCCAGAGAGTGCACTGGCACCACTGGGGATGCACTGCAGTGAGTCCAGAGAGTGCACTGGCACCACTGGGGATGCAGTGCAGTGAGTCCAGAGAGTGCACTGGCACCACTGGGGATGCAGTGCAGTGACTCCAGAGAGTGCACTGGCACCACTGGGGATGCAGTGCAGTGAGTCCAGAGAGTGCACTGGCTCAAAAGGGGATGCACTGCAGTGAGTGCAGAGAGTGCACTGGCTCCAATGGGGATGCAGTGCAGTGAGTCCAGAGAGTGCACTGGCACCACTGGGGATGCAGTGCAGTGACTCCAGAGAGTGCACTGGCACCACTGGGGATGCAGTGCAGTGAGTCCAGAGAGTGCACTGGCACAAAAGGGGATGCAGTGCAGTGAGTCCACAGAGAGCACTGGAACCACTGGGGATGCACTGCAGTGAGACCAGAGTGTTCTCTGGCACCACTGGGGATGCAGTTTAGTGAGTCCAGAGAGTGCACCGGCTCCAATGGCGATACACTGCAGTGAGTCCAGACAGTGCACTGGCACCACTGGGGATGCAGTGCAGTGAGTCCAGAGAGTGCACTGGCACCACTTGGGATGCAGCGCAGTGACTACAGAGAGTGCACTATCTCCACTGGGGATGCAGTGCAGTGAGTCCAGAGAGTACACTGCCACCACTGGTGATGCAGTGCAGTGAGTCCAGAGAGTGCACTGTCAGCACTGGGGATGCAGTGCAGTGAGTCCAGAGAGTGCACTGGCACCACTGGGGATGCACTGCAGTGAGTCCAGAGAGTGCACTGGCACCACTGGGGATGCAGTGCAGTGAGTCCAGAGAGTGCAATGGCACCACAGGGGATGCAGTGCTGTGAGTCCAGAGAGTGCACTGGGAACACCGGGGATGCAGAGCAGTGAGTGCAGAGAGTGCACTGGCACCACTGGGGATGCAGTGCAGTGAGTGCAGAGAGTGCACTGGCACCACTGGGGATGCACTGCAGTGAGTCCAGGGAGTGCACTGGCACCACTGGGGATGCAGTGCAGTGAGTCCAGAGAGTGCACTGGTACCACTGGGGATGCACTGCAGTGAGTCCAGAGAGTGCACTGGCACCAGTGGGATGCAGTGCAGTGAGTCCAGAGAGTGCACTGTCAGCACTGGGGATGCAGTGCAGTGAGTCCAGAGAGTGCACTGGCACCACTGGGGATGCAGTGCAGTGAGTCCAGAGAGTGCACTGGCACCACTGGGTATGCACTGCAATGAGTCCAGAGAATGCACTGGCACTAATGGGGATGCAGTGCAGTGACTCGAAAGAGTGCACTGGCACCACTGCGGATGCACTGCAGTGAGTCCGGAGAGTGCCCTGGCACCACTGGGGATGCAGTGCAGTGAGTCCAGAGAGTGCAGTGGCACCACTGGGGATGCAGTGCAGTGAGTCCAGAGAGTGCACTGGCACCACTGGGGATGCACTGCAGTGAGTCCAGAGAGTGCACTGGCACCACTGGGGATGCAGTGCAGTGAGTCCAGAGAGTGCTCTGGGAATACTGGGGATGCAGTGCAGTGAGTGCAGAGAGTGCACTGGCACCACTGGGGATGCACTGCAGTGAGTCCAGAGAGTGCACTGGCAACACTGGGGATGCAGTGCAGTGAGTCCAGAGAGTGCACTGGCACCACTGGGGATGCAGTGCAGTGAGTCCAGAGAGTGCAGTGGCACCACTGGGGATGAAGTGCAGTGAGTCCAGAGAGTGCACTGGCACCACTGGGGATGCAGTGCAGTGAGTCCAGAGAGTGCACTGGCACCACTGGGGATGCACTGCAGTGAGTCCAGAGAGTGCACTGGCACCACTGGGGATGCACTGCAGTGAGTCCAGAGAGTGCACTGGCAGCACTGGGGATGCAGTGCAGTGACTCCAGAGAGTGCAGTGGCACCACTGTTGATGCAGTGCTGCGACACCAGAGAGTGTACTAGCACCACTGGGGATGCAGTGCAGTGAGTCCAGAGAGTGCACTGGCACCACTGGGGTTGCAGTGCAGTGAGTGCAGAGAGTGCACTGGCACCACTGGTGATGCACTGCAGTGAGTCCAGAGAGTGCACTGGCACCACTGGGGATGCAATGCAGTGAGTCCAGAGAGTGCACTGGCACCACTGGGGATGCAGTGCAGTGAGTCCAGAGAGTGCACTGGCACCACTGGGGATGCAGTGCAGTGACTCCAGAGAGTGCACTGGCACCACTGGGGATGCAGTGCAGTGAGTCCAGAGAGTGCACTGGCTCAAAAGGGGATGCACTGCAGTGAGTGCAGAGAGTGCACTGGCACCACTGGGGATGCAGTGCAGTGAGTCCAGAGAGTGCACTGGCACCACTGGGGATGCAGTGCAGTGACTCCAGAGAGTGCACTGGCACCACTGGGGATGCAGTGCAGTGAGTCCAGAGAGTGCACTGGCACAAAAGGGGATGCAGTGCAGTGAGTCCACAGAGAGCACTGGAACCACTGGGGATGCACTGCAGTGAGACCAGAGTGTTCTCTGGCACCACTGGGGATGCAGTTTAGTGAGTCCAGAGAGTGCACCGGCTCCAATGGCGATACACTGCAGTGAGTCCAGACAGTGCACTGGCACCACTGGGGATGCAGTGCAGTGAGTCCAGAGAGTGCACTGGCACCACTGGGGATGCAGCGCAGTGACTACAGAGAGTGCACTATCTCCACTGGGGATGCAGTGCAGTGAGTCCAGAGAGTACACTGGCACCACTGGGGATGCACTGCAGTGAGTCCAGAGAGTGCACTGGCAACACTGTGGATGCAGTGCAGTGAGTCCAGAGAGTGCACTGGCACCACTGGGGATGCAATGCAGTGAGTCCAGAGAGTGCACTGGCACCACTGGGGATGAAGTGCAGTGAGTCCAGAGAGTGCACTGGCACCACTGGGGATGCAGTGCAGTGAGTCCACAGAGTGCACTGGCAGCACTGGGGATGCACTGCAGTGAGTCCAGAGAGTGCACTGGCACCACTGGGGATGCACTGCAGTGAGTCCAGAGAGTGCACTGGCAGCACTGGGGATGCAGTGCAGTGACTCCAGAGAGTGCAGAGGCACCACTGTTGATGCAGTGCTGCGACTCCAGAGAGTGTACTAGCACCACTGGGGATGCAGTGCAGTGAGTCCAGAGAGTACACTGGCACCACTGGGGTTGCACTGTAGTGAGTGCAGAGAGTGCACTGGCACCACTGGTGATGCACTGCAGTGAGTCCAGAGAGTGCAGTGGCACCACTGGGGATGCACTGCAGTGAGTCCAGAGAGTGCACTGGCACCACTGGGGATGCAGTGCAGTTAGTCCAGAGAGTGCACTGGCACCACTGGGGATGCAGTGCAGTGACTCCAGAGAGTGCACTGGCACCACTGGGGATGCAGTGCAGTGAGTCCAGAGAGTGCACTGGCACAAAAGGGGATGCACTGCAGTGAGTCCAGAGAGTGCACTGGCACCACTGGGGATGCAGTGCAGTGAGTCCAGAGAGTGCACTGGCACCACTGGGGATGCAGTGCAGTGAGTCCAGAGAGTGCACTGGCACCACAGGGGATGCACCCCGGTGAGTCCAGAGAGTGCACTGGCACCACTGGGGATGCAGTGCAGTGAGTCCAGAGACTGCACTGACACCACTGGGGTTTTAGTGCAGTGAGTCCAGAGAGTGCACTGGCACCACTGGGGATGCAGTGCAGTGAGTCCAGAGAGTGCTCTGGCACCACTGAGCTACACTGCAGTGAGTCCAGTAGTTGCACTGGCACCACTGTGGATGCAGTGCAGTGAGTCCAGAGAGTGCACTGGCACCACTGGGGATGCAGTGCAGTGAGTCCAGAGAGTGCACTGGCACCACTGGGGATGCAGTGCAGTGAGTCCAGAGAGTGCACTGGCACTACTGGTGATGCACTGCAGTGAGTCCAGAGATTGCACTGGCACCACTGGGGATGCACTACAGTGAGTCCAGAGAGTGCACTGGCACCACTGGGGATGCAGTGCAGTGACTCCAGAGAGTGCAGAGGCACCACTGTTGATGCAGTGCTGTGACTCCAGAGAGTGCACTGGCACCACTGGGGATGCAGTGCAGTGAGTCCTGAGAGTGCAAAGGCACCACAAGGGATGCACTGCAGTGAGTCCAGAGAGTGCACTGGCACCACTGGGGATGCACTGCAGTGACTCGAAAGAGTGCACTGGCACCACTGGGGATGCACTACAGTGAGTCCAGAGAGTGCACTGGCACCACTGGGGATGCTGTGTAGTGACTCCAGAGAGTGCAGAGGCACCACTGTTGATGCAGTGCAGTGAGTGCAGAGAGTGCACTGGCACCAGTGCGGAAGCACTGCAGTGAGTCCAGAGAGTGCACTGGCACCACTGGGGATGCACTGCAGTGAGTCCAGAGAGTGCACTGGCACCACTGGGGATGCACTGCAGTGAGTCCAGAGAGTGCACTGGCACCACTGGGGATGCACTGCAGTGAGTCCACAGAGTGCACTGGCACCACTGGGGATGCACTGCAGTGAGTCCAGAGAGTGCACTGGCAACACTGGGGATGCAGCGCAGTGACTCCAGAGAGTGCACTGGCACCACTGGGGATGCAGTGCAGTGAGTCCAGAGAGTGCACTGGCACCACTGGAGTTGCAGTGCAGTGAGTCGAGAGAGTGCCCTGGAACCACTGGGGATGCAGCGCAGTGACTACAGAGAGTGCACTGTCTCCACTGGGGATGCAGTGCAGTGAGTCCAGAGAGTACACTGCCACCACTGGTGATGCAGTGCAGTGAGTCCAGAGAGTGCACTGGCACCACTGGGGATGCAGTGCAGTGAGTCCAGAGAGTGCACTGGCACCATTGGGGATGCACTGCAGTGAGTCCAGAGAGTGCACAGGCACTACTGGGGATGCAGTGCAGTGACTCCAGAGAGTGCACAGGCACAAAAGGGGATGCACTGCAGTGAGTCCAGAGAGTGCAATGGCACCACTGGGGATGCAGTGCAGTGAGTCCAGAGAGTGCACTGGCACCACTGGGGATGCAGTGCAGTGAGTCCAGAGAGTGCACTGGCACCACTGGGGATGCAGTGCAGTGAGTCCAGAGAGTGCACTGGCACAAAAGGGGATGCACTGCAGTGAGTCCAGAGAGTGCAATGGCACCACTGGGGATGCAGTGCTGTGAGTCCAGAGAGTGCACTGGCTCCACTGGGGATGCACCTCGGTGAGTCCAGAGAGTGCTCTGGGAACACCGGGGATGCAGTGCAGTGAGTCCAGAGAGTGCACTGGCACCAGTGGGATGCAGTGCAGTGAGTCCAGAGAGTGCACTGGCACCACTGGGGATGCAGTGCAGTGAGTCCAGAGAGTGCACTGGCACCACTGGGGATGCAGTGCAGTGAGTCCAGAGAGTGCACTTGCACCACTGGGGATGCACTGCAATGAGTCCAGAGAATGCACTGGCACTAATGGGGATGCAGTGCAGTGACTCGAAAGAGTGCACTGGCACCACTGCGGATGCACTGCAGTGAGTCCGGAAAGTGCCCTGGCACCAATGGTGATGCAGTGCAGTGAGTCCAGAGAGTGCAGTGGCACCACTGGGGATGCAGTGCAGTGAGTCCAGAGAGTGCACTGGCACCACTGGGGATGCACTGCAGTGAGTCCAGAGAGTGCACTGGCACCACTGGGGATGCAGTGCAGTGAGTCCAGAGAGTGCTCTGGGAATACTGGGGATGCAGTGCAGTGAGTGCAGAGAGTGCACTGGCACCACTGGGGATGCAGTGCAGTGAGTCCAGAGAGTGCACTGGCACCACTGGTGATGAAGTGCAGTGAGTCCAGAGAGTGCACTGGCACCACTGGGGATGCACTGCAGTGACTCGAAAGAGTGCACTGGCACCACTGCGGATGCACTGCAGTGAGTCCGGAGAGTGCCCTGGCACCAATGGTGATGCAGTGCAGTGAGTCCAGAGAGTGCAGTGGCACCACTGGGGATGCAGTGCAGTGAGTCCAGAGAGTGCACTGGCACCACTGGGGATGCAATGCAGTGAGTCCAGAGAGTGCACTGGCACCACTGGGGATGAAGTGCAGTGAGTCCAGAGAGTGCACTGGCACCACTGGGGATGCAGTGCAGTGAGTCCAGAGAGTGCACTGGCACCACTGGTGATGCACTGCAGTGAGTCCAGAGAGTGCACTGGCACCACTGGGGATGCACTGCAGTGACTCCAGAGAGTGCACTGGCACCACTGGGGATGCAGTGCAGTGAGTCCAGAGAGTGCACTGGCACCACTGGGGATGCAGTGCAGTGAGTCCAGAGAGTGCACTGGCACCACTGGGGATGCAGTGCAGTGAGTCCAGAGAGTGCACTGGCACAAAAGGGGATGCACTGCAGTGAGTCCAGAGAGTGCAATGGCACCACAGGGGATGCAGTGCTGTGAGTCCAGAGAGTGCACTGGCTCCACTGGGGATGCACCTCGGTGAGTCCAGAGAGTGCTCTGGGAACACCGGGGATGCAGTGCAGTGAGTGCAGAGAGTGCACTGGCACCACTGGGGATGCAGTGCAGTGAGTGCAGAGAGTGCACTGGCACCACTGGGGATGCACTGCAGTGAGTCCAGGGAGTGCACTGGCACCACTGGGGATGCAGTGCAGTGAGTCCAGAGAGTGCACTGGTACCACTGGGGATACACTGCAGTGAGTCCAGAGAGTGCACTGGCACCAGTGGGATGCAGTGCAGTGAGTCCAGAGAGTGCACTGTCAGCACTGGGGATGCAGTGCAGTGAGTCCAGAGAGTGCACTGGCACCACTGGGGATGCAGTGCAGTGAGTCCAGAGAGTGCACTGGCAACACTGGGTATGCACTGCAATGAGTCCAGAGAATGCACTGGCACTAATGGGGATGCAGTGCAGTGACTCGAAAGAGTGCACTGGCACCACTGCGGATGCACTGCAGTGAGTCCGGAGAGTGCCCTGGCACCAATGGTGATGCAGTGCAGTGAGTCCAGAGAGTGCAGTGGCACCACTGGGGATGCAGTGCAGTGAGTCCAGAGAGTGCACTGGCACCACTGGTGATGCACTGCAGTGAGTCCAGAGAGTGCACTGGCACCACTGGGGATGCACTGCAGTGAGTCCAGAGAGTGCTCTGGGAATACTGGGGATGCAGTGCAGTGAGTGCAGAGAGTGCACTGGCACCACTGGGGATGCACTGCAGTGAGTCCAGAGAGTGCACTGGCACCACTGGGGATGCAGTGCAGTGAGTCCAGAGAGTGCACTGGCACCACTGGGGATGCAATGCAGTGAGTCCAGAGAGTGCACTGGCACCACTGGGGATGAAGTGCAGTGAGTCCAGAGAGTGCACTGGCACCACTGGGGATGCAGTGCAGTGAGTCCAGAGAGTGCACTGGCACCACTGGGGATGCACTGCAGTGAGTCCAGAGAGTGCACTGGCACCACTGGGGATGCACTGCAGTGAGTCCAGAGAGTGCACTGTCAGCACTGGGGATGCAGTGCAGTGACTCCAGAGAGTGCAGAGGCACCACTGTTGATGCAGTGCTGCGACTCCAGAGAGTGTACTAGCACCACTGGGGATGCAGTGCAGTGAGTCCAGAGAGTGCACTGGCACCACTGGGGTTGCAGTGCAGTGAGTGCAGAGAGTGCACTGGCACCACTGGTGATGCACTGCAGTGAGTCCAGAGAGTGCACTGGCACCACTGGGGATGCACTGCAGTGAGTCCAGAGAGTGCACTGGCACCACTGGGGATGCAGTGCAGTGAGTCCAGAGAGTGCACTGGCACCACTGGGGATGCAGTGCAGTGACTCCAGAGAGTGCACTGGCACCACTGGGGATGCAGTGCAGTGAGTCCAGAGAGTGCACTGGCTCAAAAGGGGATGCACTGCAGTGAGTCCAGAGAGTGCACTGGCACCACTGGGGATGCAGTGCAGTGAGTCCAGAGAGTGCACTGGCACCACTGGGGATGCAGTGCAGTGACTCCAGAGAGTGCACTGGCAACACTGGGATGCAGTGCAGTGAGTCCAGAGAGTGCACTGGCACAAAAGGGGATGCAGTGCAGTGAGTCCACAGAGAGCACTGGCACCACTGGGGATGCACTGCAGTGAGTCCAGAGAGTGCACTGGCACCACTGGGGATGAAGTGCAGTGAGTCCAGAGAGTGCACTGGCACCACTGGGGATGCACTGCAGTGAGTCCAGAGAGTGCACTGGCACCACTGGGGATGCACTGCAGTGAGTCCAGAGAGTGCACTGGCAGCACTGGGGATGCAGTGCAGTGAGTCCAGAGAGTGCAGAGGCACCACTGTTGATGCAGTGCTGCGACTCCAGAGAGTGTACTAGCACCACTGGGGATGCAGTGCAGTGAGTCCAGAGAGTGCACTGGCACCACTGGGGTTGCAGTGCAGTGAGTGCAGAGAGTGCACTGGCACCACTGGTGATGCACTGCAGTGAGTCCAGAGAGTGCACTGGCACCACTGGGGATGCACTGCAGTGAGTCCAGAGAGTGCACTGGCACCACTGGGGATGCACTGCAGTGAGTCCAGAGAGTGCACTGGCACCACTGGGGATGCAGTGCAGTGACTCCAGAGAGTGCACTGGCACCACTGGGGATGCAGTGCAGTGAGTCCAGAGAGTGCACTGGCACAAAAGGGGATGCACTGCAGTGAGTCCAGAGAGTGCACTGGCACCACTGGGGATGCAGTGCAGTGAGTCCAGAGAGTGCACTGGCACCACTGGGGATGCAGTGCAGTGAGTCCAGAGAGTGCACTGGCACCACTGGGGATGCACCCCGGTGAGTCCAGAGAGTGCACTGGCACCACTGCGGATGCACTGCAGTGAGTCCAGAGACTGCACTGACACCACTGGGGTTTTAGTGCAGTGAGTCCAGAGAGTGCACTGGCACCACTGGGGATGCAGTGCTGTGAGTCCAGACAGTGCCCTGGCACGACTGGGGATGCAGTGAGTCCAGACAGTGGACTGGCACCACTGGGGATGCACTGCAGTGAGACTAGAGTGTTCTCTGGCACCACTGGGGATGCAGTTTAGTGAGTCCAGAGAGTGCACCGGCTCCAATGGCGATACACTGCAGTGAGTCCAGACAGTGCACTGGCACCACTGGAGATGCAGTGCAGTGAGTCCAGAGAGTGCACTGGCACCACTGGGGATGCAGTGCACTGAGTCCAGAGAGTGCTCTGGCACCACTGAGCTACACTGCAGTGAGTCCAGTAGTTGCACTGGCACCACTGTGGATGCAGTGCAGTGAGTCCAAAGAGTGCACTGGCACCACTGGGGATGCAGTGCAGTGAGTCCAGAGAGTGCACTGGCACCACTGGGGATGCAGTGCAGTGAGTCCAGAGAGTGCACTGGCACTACTGGGGATGCACTGCAGTGAGTCCAGAGATTGCACTGGCACCACTGGGGATGCACTACAGTGAGTCCAGAGAGTGCACTGGCACCACTGGGGATGCAGTGCAGTGACTCCAGAGAGTGCAGAGGCACCACTGTTGATGCAGTGCTGTGACTCCAGAGAGTGCACTGGCACCACTGGGGATGCAGTGCAGTGAGTCCTGAGAGTGCAAAGGCACCACAAGGGATGCACTGCAGTGAGTCCAGAGAGTGCACTGGCACCACTGGGGATGCACTGCAGTGACTCGAAAGAGTGCACTGGCACCACTGGGGATGCACTGCAGTGAGTCCACAGAGTGCACTGGCACCACTGGGGATGCACTGCAGTGAGTCCAGAGAGTGCACTGGCAACACTGGGGATGCAGCGCAGTGATTCCAGAGAGTGCACTGGCACCACTGGGGATGCAGTGCAGTGAGTCCAGAGAGTGCACTGGCTCCACTGGGGATGCACCTCGGTGAGTCTAGAGAGTGCTCTGGGAACACCGGGGATGCAGTGCAGTGAGTGCAGAGAGTGCACTGGCACCACTGGGGATGCACTGCAGTGAGTCCGGAGAGTGCCCTGGCACCAATGGTGATGCAGTGCAGTGAGTCCAGAGAGTGCACTGGCACCACTTGGGATGCAGCGCAGTGACTACAGAGAGTGCACTATCTCCACTGGGGATGCAGTGCAGTGAGTCCAGAGAGTACACTGCCACCACTGGTGATGCAGTGCAGTGAGTCCAGAGAGTGCACTGTCAGCACTGGGGATGCAGTGCAGTGAGTCCAGAGAGTGCACTGGCACCACTGGGGATGCACTGCAGTGAGTCCAGAGAGTGCACTGGCACCACTGGGGATGCAGTGCAGTGAGTCCAGAGAGTGCAATGGCACCACAGGGGATGCAGTGCTGTGAGTCCAGAGAGTGCACTGGGAACACCGGGGATGCAGAGCAGTGAGTGCAGAGAGTGCACTGGCACCACTGGGGATGCAGTGCAGTGAGTGCAGAGAGTGCACTGGCACCACTGGGGATGCACTGCAGTGAGTCCAGGGAGTGCACTGGCACCACTGGGGATGCAGTGCAGTGAGTCCAGAGAGTGCACTGGTACCACTGGGGATGCACTGCAGTGAGTCCAGAGAGTGCACTGGCACCAGTGGGATGCAGTGCAGTGAGTCCAGAGAGTGCACTGTCAGCACTGGGGATGCAGTGCAGTGAGTCCAGAGAGTGCACTGGCACCACTGGGGATGCAGTGCAGTGAGTCCAGAGAGTGCACTGGCACCACTGGGTATGCACTGCAATGAGTCCAGAGAATGCACTGGCACTAATGGGGATGCAGTGCAGTGACTCGAAAGAGTGCACTGGCACCACTGCGGATGCACTGCAGTGAGTCCGGAGAGTGCCCTGGCACCACTGGGGATGCACTGCAGTGAGTCCAGAGAGTGCACTGGCAGCACTGGGGATGCAGTGCAGTGACTCCAGAGAGTGCAGAGGCACCACTGTTGATGCAGTGCTGCGACACCAGAGAGTGTACTAGCACCACTGGGGATGCAGTGCAGTGAGTCCAGAGAGTGCACTGGCACCACTGGGGTTGCAGTGCAGTGAGTGCAGAGAGTGCACTGGCACCACTGGTGATGCACTGCAGTGAGTCCAGAGAGTGCACTGGCACCACTGGGGATGCACTGCAGTGAGTCCAGAGAGTGCACTGGCACCACTGGGGATGCAGTGCCGTGAGTCCAGAGAGTGCACTGGCACCACTGGGGATGCAGTGCAGTGACTCCAGAGAGTGCACTGGCACCACTGGGGATGCAGTGCAGTGAGTCCAGAGAGTGCACTGGCTCAAAAGGGGATGCACTGCAGTGAGTGCAGAGAGTGCACTGGCACCACTGGGGATGCAGTGCAGTGAGTCCAGAGAGTGCACTGGCACCACTGGGGATGCAGTGCAGTGACTCCAGAGAGTGCACTGGCACCACTGGGGATGCAGTGCAGTGAGTCCAGAGAGTGCACTGGCACAAAAGGGGATGCAGTGCAGTGAGTCCACAGAGAGCACTGGAACCACTGGGGATGCACTGCAGTGAGACCAGAGTGTTCTCTGGCACCACTGGGGATGCAGTTTAGTGAGTCCAGAGAGTGCACCGGCTCCAATGGCGATACACTGCAGTGAGTCCAGACAGTGCACTGGCACCACTGGGGATGCAGTGCAGTGAGTCCAGAGAGTGCACTGGCACCACTGGGGATGCAGCGCAGTGACTACAGAGAGTGCACTATCTCCACTGGGGATGCAGTGCAGTGAGTCCAGAGAGTACACTGGCACCACTGGGGATGCACTGCAGTGAGTCCAGAGAGTGCACTGGCAACACTGTGGATGCAGTGCAGTGAGTCCAGAGAGTGCACTGGCACCACTGGGGATGCAATGCAGTGAGTCCAGAGAGTGCACTGGCACCACTGGGGATGAAGTGCAGTGAGTCCAGAGAGTGCACTGGCACCACTGGGGATGCAGTGCAGTGAGTCCACAGAGTGCACTGGCAGCACTGGGGATGCACTGCAGTGAGTCCACAGAGTGCACTGGCACCACTGGGGATGCACTGCAGTGAGTCCAGAGAGTGCACTGGCAGCACTGGGGATGCAGTGCAGTGACTCCAGAGAGTGCAGAGGCACCACTGTTGATGCAGTGCTGCGACTCCAGAGAGTGTACTAGCACCACTGGGGATGCAGTGCAGTGAGTCCAGAGAGTACACTGGCACCACTGGGGTTGCACTGTAGTGAGTGCAGAGAGTGCACTGGCACCACTGGTGATGCACTGCAGTGAGTCCAGAGAGTGCAGTGGCACCACTGGGGATGCACTGCAGTGAGTCCAGAGAGTGCACTGGCACCACTGGGGATGCAGTGCAGTTAGTCCAGAGAGTGCACTGGCACCACTGGGGATGCAGTGCAGTGACTCCAGAGAGTGCACTGGCACCACTGGGGATGCAGTGCAGTGAGTCCAGAGAGTGCACTGGCACAAAAGGGGATGCACTGCAGTGAGTCCAGAGAGTGCACTGGCACCACTGGGGATGCAGTGCAGTGAGTCCAGAGAGTGCACTGGCACCACTGGGGATGCAGTGCAGTGAGTCCAGAGAGTGCACTGGCACCACAGGGGATGCACCCCGGTGAGTCCAGAGAGTGCACTGGCACCACTGGGGATGCAGTGCAGTGAGTCCAGAGACTGCACTGACACCACTGGGGTTTTAGTGCAGTGAGTCCAGAGAGTGCACTGGCACCACTGGGGATGCAGTGCAGTGAGTCCAGAGAGTGCTCTGGCACCACTGAGCTACACTGCAGTGAGTCCAGTAGTTGCACTGGCACCACTGTGGATGCAGTGCAGTGAGTCCAGAGAGTGCACTGGCACCACTGGGGATGCAGTGCAGTGAGTCCAGAGAGTGCACTGGCACCACTGGGGATGCAGTGCAGTGAGTCCAGAGAGTGCACTGGCACTACTGGGGATGCACTGCAGTGAGTCCAGAGATTGCACTGGCACCACTGGGGATGCACTACAGTGAGTCCAGAGAGTGCACTGGCACCACTGGGGATGCAGTGCAGTGACTCCAGAGAGTGCAGAGGCACCACTGTTGATGCAGTGCTGTGACTCCAGAGAGTGCACTGGCACCACTGGGGATGCAGTGCAGTGAGTCCTGAGAGTGCAAAGGCACCACAAGGGATGCACTGCAGTGAGTCCAGAGAGTGCACTGGCACCACTGGGGATGCACTGCAGTGACTCGAAAGAGTGCACTGGCACCACTGGGGATGCACTACAGTGAGTCCAGAGAGTGCACTGGCACCACTGGGGATGCTGTGTAGTGACTCCAGAGAGTGCAGAGGCACCACTGTTGATGCAGTGCAGTGAGTGCAGAGAGTGCACTGGCACCAGTGCGGAAGCACTGCAGTGAGTCCAGAGAGTGCACTGGCACCACTGGGGATGCACTGCAGTGAGTCCAGAGAGTGCACTGGCACCACTGGGGATGCACTGCAGTGAGTCCAGAGAGTGCACTGGCACCACTGGGGATGCACTGCAGTGAGTCCACAGAGTGCACTGGCACCACTGGGGATGCACTGCAGTGAGTCCAGAGAGTGCACTGGCAACACTGGGGATGCAGCGCAGTGACTCCAGAGAGTGCACTGGCACCACTGGGGATGCAGTGCAGTGAGTCCAGAGAGTGCACTGGCACCACTGGAGTTGCAGTGCAGTGAGTCGAGAGAGTGCCCTGGAACCACTGGGGATGCAGCGCAGTGACTACAGAGAGTGCACTGTCTCCACTGGGGATGCAGTGCAGTGAGTCCAGAGAGTACACTGCCACCACTGGTGATGCAGTGCAGTGAGTCCAGAGAGTGCACTGGCACCACTGGGGATGCAGTGCAGTGAGTCCAGAGAGTGCACTGGCACCATTGGGGATGCACTGCAGTGAGTCCAGAGAGTGCACAGGCACTACTGGGGATGCAGTGCAGTGACTCCAGAGAGTGCACAGGCACAAAAGGGGATGCACTGCAGTGAGTCCAGAGAGTGCAATGGCACCACTGGGGATGCAGTGCTGTGAGTCCAGAGAGTGCACTGGCACCACTGGGGATGCAGTGCAGTGAGTCCAGAGAGTGCACTGGCACCACTGGGGATGCAGTGCAGTGAGTCCAGAGAGTGCACTGGCACAAAAGGGGATGCACTGCAGTGAGTCCAGAGAGTGCAATGGCACCACTGGGGATGCAGTGCTGTGAGTCCAGAGAGTGCACTGGCTCCACTGGGGATGCACCTCGGTGAGTCCAGAGAGTGCTCTGGGAACACCGGGGATGCAGTGCAGTGAGTCCAGAGAGTGCACTGGCACCAGTGGGATGCAGTGCAGTGAGTCCAGAGAGTGCACTGGCACCACTGGGGATGCAGTGCAGTGAGTCCAGAGAGTGCACTGGCACCACTGGGGATGCACTGCAGTGAGTCCAGAGAGTGCACTTGCACCACTGGGGATGCACTGCAATGAGTCCAGAGAATGCACTGGCACTAATGGGGATGCAGTGCAGTGACTCGAAAGAGTGCACTGGCACCACTGCGGATGCACTGCAGTGAGTCCGGAAAGTGCCCTGGCACCAATGGTGATGCAGTGCAGTGAGTCCAGAGAGTGCAGTGGCACCACTGGGGATGCAGTGCAGTGAGTCCAGAGAGTGCACTGGCACCACTGGATATGCAGTGCAGTGACTCCAGAGAGTGCACTGGCACCACTGGGGATGCAGTGCAGTGAGTCCAGAGAGTGCACTGGCACCACTGGGGATGCAATGCGGTGAGTCCAGAGAGTGCACTGGCACCACTGGGGATGCACTGCAGTGAGTCCAGAGAGTGCACTGGCACCACTGGTGATGAAGTGCAGTGAGTCCAGAGAGTGCACTGGCACCACTGGGGATGCACTGCAGTGACTCGAAAGAGTGCACTGGCACCACTGCGGATGCACTGCAGTGAGTCCGGAGAGTGCCCTGGCACCAATGGTGATGCAGTGCAGTGAGTCCAGAGAGTGCAGTGGCACCACTGGGGATGCAGTGCAGTGAGTCCAGAGAGTGCACTGGCACCACTGGGGATGCAATGCAGTGAGTCCAGAGAGTGCACTGGCACCACTGGGGATGAAGTGCAGTGAGTCCAGAGAGTGCACTGGCACCACTGGGGATGCAGTGCAGTGAGTCCAGAGAGTGCACTGGCACCACTGGTGATGCACTGCAGTGAGTCCAGAGAGTGCACTGGCACCACTGGGGATGCACTGCAGTGACTCCAGAGAGTGCACTGGCACCACTGGGGATGCAGTGCAGTGAGTCCAGAGAGTGCACTGGCACCACTGGGGATGCAGTGCAGTGAGTCCAGAGAGTGCACTGGCACCACTGGGGATGCAGTGCAGTGAGTCCAGAGAGTGCACTGGCACAAAAGGGGATGCACTGCAGTGAGTCCAGAGAGTGCAATGGCACCACAGGGGATGCAGTGCTGTGAGTCCAGAGAGTGCACTGGCTCCACTGGGGATGCACCTCGGTGAGTCCAGAGAGTGCTCTGGGAACACCGGGGATGCAGTGCAGTGAGTGCAGAGAGTGCACTGGCACCACTGGGGATGCAGTGCAGTGAGTGCAGAGAGTGCACTGGCACCACTGGGGATGCACTGCAGTGAGTCCAGGGAGTGCACTGGCACCACTGGGGATGCAGTGCAGTGAGTCCAGAGAGTGCACTGGTACCACTGGGGATACACTGCAGTGAGTCCAGAGAGTGCACTGGCACCAGTGGGATGCAGTGCAGTGAGTCCAGAGAGTGCACTGTCAGCACTGGGGATGCAGTGCAGTGAGTCCAGAGAGTGCACTGGCACCACTGGGGATGCAGTGCAGTGAGTCCAGAGAGTGCACTGGCACCACTGGGTATGCACTGCAATGAGTCCAGAGAATGCACTGGCACTAATGGGGATGCAGTGCAGTGACTCGAAAGAGTGCACTGGCACCACTGCGGATGCACTGCAGTGAGTCCGGAGAGTGCCCTGGCACCAATGGTGATGCAGTGCAGTGAGTCCAGAGAGTGCAGTGGCACCACTGGTGATGCACTGCAGTGAGTCCAGAGAGTGCACTGGCACCACTGGGGATGCACTGCAGTGAGTCCAGAGAGTGCTCTGGGAATACTGGGGATGCAGTGCAGTGAGTGCAGAGAGTGCACTGGCACCACTGGGGATGCACTGCAGTGAGTCCAGAGAGTGCACTGGCACCACTGGGGATGCACTGCAGTGAGTCCAGAGAGTGCTCTGGGAATACTGGGGATGCAGTGCAGTGAGTGCAGAGAGTGCACTGGCACCACTGGGGATGCACTGCAGTGAGTCCAGAGAGTGCACTGGCACCACTGGGGATGCAGTGCAGTGAGTCCAGAGAGTGCACTGGCACCACTGGGGATGCAATGCAGTGAGTCCAGAGAGTGCACTGGCACCACTGGGGATGAAGTGCAGTGAGTCCAGAGAGTGCACTGGCACCACTGGGGATGCAGTGCAGTGAGTCCAGAGAGTGCACTGGCACCACTGGGGATGCACTGCAGTGAGTCCAGAGAGTGCACTGGCACCACTGGGGATGCACTGCAGTGAGTCCAGAGAGTGCACTGTCAGCACTGGGGATGCAGTGCAGTGACTCCAGAGAGTGCAGAGGCACCACTGTTGATGCAGTGCTGCGACTCCAGAGAGTGTACTAGCACCACTGGGGATGCAGTGCAGTGAGTCCAGAGAGTGCACTGGCACCACTGGGGTTGCAGTGCAGTGAGTGCAGAGAGTGCACTGGCACCACTGGTGATGCACTGCAGTGAGTCCAGAGAGTGCACTGGCACCACTGGGGATGCACTGCAGTGAGTCCAGAGAGTGCACTGGCACCACTGGGGATGCAGTGCAGTGAGTCCAGAGAGTGCACTGGCACCACTGGGGATGCAGTGCAGTGACTCCAGAGAGTGCACTGGCACCACTGGGGATGCAGTGCAGTGAGTCCAGAGAGTGCACTGGCTCAAAAGGGGATGCACTGCAGTGAGTCCAGAGAGTGCACTGGCACCACTGGGGATGCAGTGCAGTGAGTCCAGAGAGTGCACTGGCACCACTGGGGATGCAGTGCAGTGACTCCAGAGAGTGCACTGGCACCACTGGGGATGCAGTGCAGTGAGTCCAGAGAGTGCACTGGCACAAAAGGGGATGCAGTGCAGTGAGTCCACAGAGAGCACTGGCACCACTGGGGATGCACTGCAGTGAGTCCAGAGAGTGCACTGGCACCACTGGGGATGAAGTGCAGTGAGTCCAGAGAGTGCACTGGCACCACTGGGGATGCACTGCAGTGAGTCCAGAGAGTGCACTGGCACCACTGGGGATGCACTGCAGTGAGTCCAGAGAGTGCACTGGCAGCACTGGGGATGCAGTGCAGTGAGTCCAGAGAGTGCAGAGGCACCACTGTTGATGCAGTGCTGCGACTCCAGAGAGTGTACTAGCACCACTGGGGATGCAGTGCAGTGAGTCCAGAGAGTGCACTGGCACCACTGGGGTTGCAGTGCAGTGAGTGCAGAGAGTGCACTGGCACCACTGGTGATGCACTGCAGTGAGTCCAGAGAGTGCACTGGCACCACTGGGGATGCACTGCAGTGAGTCCAGAGAGTGCACTGGCACCACTGGGGATGCACTGCAGTGAGTCCAGAGAGTGCACTGGCACCACTGGGGATGCAGTGCAGTGACTCCAGAGAGTGCACTGGCACCACTGGGGATGCAGTGCAGTGAGTCCAGAGAGTGCACTGGCACAAAAGGGGATGCACTGCAGTGAGTCCAGAGAGTGCACTGGCACCACTGGGGATGCAGTGCAGTGAGTCCAGAGAGTGCACTGGCACCACTGGGGATGCAGTGCAGTGAGTCCAGAGAGTGCACTGGCACCACTGGGGATGCACCCCGGTGAGTCCAGAGAGTGCACTGGCACCACTGCGGATGCACTGCAGTGAGTCCAGAGACTGCACTGACACCACTGGGGTTTTAGTGCAGTGAGTCCAGAGAGTGCACTGGCACCACTGGGGATGCAGTGCTGTGAGTCCAGACAGTGCCCTGGCACGACTGGGGATGCAGTGAGTCCAGACAGTGCACTGGCACCACTGGGGATGCACTGCAGTGAGACTAGAGTGTTCTCTGGCACCACTGGGGATGCAGTTTAGTGAGTCCAGAGAGTGCACCGGCTCCAATGGCGATACACTGCAGTGAGTCCAGACAGTGCACTGGCACCACTGGAGATGCAGTGCAGTGAGTCCAGAGAGTGCACTGGCACCACTGGGGATGCAGTGCACTGAGTCCAGAGAGTGCTCTGGCACCACTGAGCTACACTGCAGTGAGTCCAGTAGTTGCACTGGCACCACTGTGGATGCAGTGCAGTGAGTCCAGAGAGTGCACTGGCACCACTGGGGATGCAGTGCAGTGAGTCCAGAGAGTGCACTGGCACCACTGGGGATGCAGTGCAGTGAGTCCAGAGAGTGCACTGGCACTACTGGGGATGCACTGCAGTGAGTCCAGAGATTGCACTGGCACCACTGGGGATGCACTACAGTGAGTCCAGAGAGTGCACTGGCACCACTGGGGATGCAGTGCAGTGACTCCAGAGAGTGCAGAGGCACCACTGTTGATGCAGTGCTGTGACTCCAGAGAGTGCACTGGCACCACTGGGGATGCAGTGCAGTGAGTCCTGAGAGTGCAAAGGCACCACAAGGGATGCACTGCAGTGAGTCCAGAGAGTGCACTGGCACCACTGGGGATGCACTGCAGTGACTCGAAAGAGTGCACTGGCACCACTGGGGATGCACTGCAGTGAGTCCACAGAGTGCACTGGCACCACTGGGGATGCACTGCAGTGAGTCCAGAGAGTGCACTGGCAACACTGGGGATGCAGCGCAGTGATTCCAGAGAGTGCACTGGCACCACTGGGGATGCAGTGCAGTGAGTCCAGAGAGTGCACTGGCTCCACTGGGGATGCACCTCGGTGAGTCTAGAGAGTGCTCTGGGAACACCGGGGATGCAGTGCAGTGAGTGCAGAGAGTGCACTGGCACCACTGGGGATGCACTGCAGTGAGTCCGGAGAGTGCCCTGGCACCAATGGTGATGCAGTGCAGTGAGTCCAGAGAGTGCACTGGCACCACTGGGGTTTTAGTGCAGTGAGTCCAGAGAGTGCACTGGCACCACTGGGGATGCAGTGAGTCCAGACAGTGCACTGGCACCACTGGGGATGCACTGCAGTGAGACCAGAGTGTTCTCTGGCACCACTGGGGATGCAGTGCAGTGAGTCCAGAGAGGGCACCGGCTCCAATGGCGATACACTGCAGTGAGTCCAGACAGTGCACTGGCACCACGGGGGATGCAGTGCAGTGAGTCCAGAGAGTGCACTGGCACCACTGGGGATGCACTGCAGTGAGTCCAGAGAGTGCTCTGGCACCACTGAGCTACACTGCAGTGAGTCCAGTAGTTGCACTGGCACCACTGTGTATGCAGTGCAGTGAGTCCAGAGAGTGCACTGGCAACACTGGGGATGGACTGCAGTGAGTCCAGAGAGTGCACTGGCACCACTGGGGATGCAGTGCAGTGAGTCCAGAGAGTGCACTGGCACCACTGGGGATGCAGTGCAGTGAGTCCAGAGAGTGCACTGGCACTACTGGGGATGCACTGCAGTGAGTCCAGAGATTGCACTGGCACCACTGGGGATGCACTACAGTGAGTCCAGAGAGTGCACTGGCACCACTGGGGATGCAGTGCAGTGACTCCAGAGAGTGCAGAGGCACCACTGTTGATGCAGTGCTGTGACTCCAGAGAGTGCACTGGCACCACTGGGGATGCAGTGCAGTGAGTCCTGAGAGTGCAAAGGCACCACAAGGGATGCACTGCAGTGAGTCCAGAGAGTGCACTGTCACCACTGGGGATGCAGTGCAGTGAGTCCAGAAAGTGCACTGGCACCATTGGGGATGCACTACATTGAGTCCAGAGAGTGCACTGGCACCATTGGGGATGCAGTGCACTGAGTCCAGAGAGTGCAGTGGCACAACTGGGGATGCAGTGCAGTGAGTCCAGAGAGTGCCCTGGCACCACTGGGGATGCAGTGCAATGAGTCCAGAGAGTGCACTAGCACCAATGGGATGCAGTGCAGTGAGTCCAGAGAGTGCAGTGGCACCACTGGGGATGCAGTGCAGTGAGTCCAGAGAGTGCACTGGCACCACTGGGGATGCACTGCAGTGAGTCCACAGAGTGCACTGGCACCACTGGGGATGCACTGCAGTGAGTCCACAGAGTGCACTGGCAACACTGGGGATGCAGCGCAGTGACTCCAGAGAGTGCACTGGCACCACTGGGGATGCAGTGCAGTGAGTCCAGAGAGTGCACTGGCACCACTGGAGTTGCAGTGCAGTGAGTCCAGAGAGTGCACTGGCACCACTGGGGATGCACCCCGGTGAGTCCAGAGAGTGCACTGTCAGCCCTGGGGATGCAGTGCAGTGAGTCCAGAGAGTGCACTGGCACCATTGGGGAAGCACTGCAGTGAGTCCAGAGAGTGCACTGGCACCACTGGGGATGCAGTGCAGTGAGTCCAGAGAGTGCACTGGCACCACTGGGGATGCACTGCAGTGAGTCCAGAGAGTGCACTGGCACAAAAGGGGATGCACTGCAGTGAGTCCAGAGAGTGCAATGGCACCACTGGGGATGCAGTGCTGTGAGTCCAGAGAGTGCACTGGCTCCACTGGGGATGCACCTCGGTGAGTCCAGAGAGTGCTCTGGGAACACCGGGGATGCAGTGCAGTGAGTGCAGAGAGTGCACTGGCACCACTGGGGATGCAGTGCAGTGAGTGCAGAGAGTGCACTGGCACCATTAGGGATGCAGTGCAGTGAGTCCGGAGAGTGCACTGGCACCACTGGGGATGCAGTGCAGTGAGTCCAGAGAGTGCACTGGCACCACTGGGGATGCACTGCAGTGAGTCCAGAGAGTGCAGTGGCACCAGTGGGATGCAGTGCAGTGAGTCCAGAGAGTGCACTGGCACCACTGGGGATGCAGTGCAGTGAGTCCAGAGAGTGCAGTGGCACCACTGGGGATGCAGTGCAGTGAGTCCAGAGAGTGCACTGGCACCACTGGGGATGCACTGCAGTGTGTCCAGAGAGTGCACTGGCACCACTGGGGATGCAGTGCAGTGAGTCCAGAGAGTGCTCTGGGAATACTGGGGATGCAGTGCAGTGAGTGCAGAGAGTGCACTGGCACCACTGGGGATGCAGTGCAGTGAGTCCAGAGAGTGCAGTGGCACCACTTGGGATGCACTGCAGTGAGTCCAGAGAGTGCACTGGCACCACTGGGGATGCACTGCAGTGACTCGAAAGAGTGCACTGGCACCACTGCGGATGCACTGCAGTGAGTCCGGAGAGTGCCCTGGCACCAATGGTGATGCAGTGCAGTGAGTCCAGAGAGTGCAGTGGCACCACTGGGGATGCAGTGCAGTGACTCCAGAGAGTGCAGAGGCACCACTGTTGATGCAGTGCTGCGACTCCAGAGAGTGTACTTGCACCACTGGGGATGCAGTGCAGTGAGTCCAGAGAGTGCACTGGCACCACTGGGGATGCAGTGCAGTGAGTCCAGAGAGTGCACTGGCACCACTGGTGATGCACTGCAGTGAGTCCAGAGAGTGCACTGGCACCACTGGGGATGCAGTGCAGTGAGTCCAGAGAGTGCACTGGCACCACTGGGGATGCAGTGCAGTGACTCCAGAGAGTGCACTGGCACCACTGGGGATGAAGTGCAGTGAGTCCAGAGAGTGCACTGGCACAAAAGGGGATGCACTGCAGTGAGTGCAGAGAGTGCACTGGCACCACTGGGGATGCAGTGCAGTGAGTCCAGAGAGTGCACTGGCACCACTGGGGATGCACTGCAGTGAGTCCAGAGAGTGCACTGGCACCACTGGGGATGCAGTGCAGTGAGTCCAGAGAGTACACTGGCACCACTGGGGATGCAGTGCAGTGAGTCCAGAGAGTGCACTGTCAGCACTGGGGATGCAGTGCAGTGAGTCCAGAGAGTGCACTGGCACCACTGGGGATGCACTGCAGTGACTCCAGAGACTGCACTGGCACCACTGGGGATGCACTGCAGTGAGTCTAGAGAATGCACTGGCACCACTGGGGATGCAGTGCAGTGACTCGAAAGAGTGCACTGGCACCACTGGGGATGCACTGCAGTGAGTCCGGAGAGTGCCCTGGCACCAATGGGGATGCAGTGCAGTGATCCAGAGAGTGCACTGGAACCACTGGGGATGCAGTGCAGTGAGTCCAGAGAGTGCACTGGCACCACTGGGGATGCAGTGCGGTGAGTCCAGAGAGTGCACTGGCACCACTGGCGATGCACCTCGGTGAGTCCAGAGAGTGCTCTGGGAACACCGGGGTGCAGTGCAGTGAGTGCAGAGAGTGCACTGGCACCACTGGGGATGCAGTGCAGTGAGTGCAGAGAGTGCACTGGCACCACTGGGGATGCACTGCAGTGAGTCCAGAGAGTGCACTGGCACCATTAGGGATGCAGTGCAGTGAGTCCGGAGAGTGCACTGGCACCACTGGGGATGCAGTGCAGTGAGTCCAGAGAGTGCACTGGCACCACTGGGGTTGCACTGCAGTGAGTCCAGAGAGTGCACTGTCAGCACTGGGGATGCAGTGCAGTGAGTCCAGAGAGTGTACTGTCAGCACTGGGGATGCAGTGCAGTGAGTCCAGAGAGTGCACTGGCACCACTGGGGATGCAGTGCAGTGAGTCCAGAGAGTGCACTGGCACCACTGGGGATGCACTGCAATGAGTCCAGAGAATGCACTGGCACTAATGGGGATGCAGTGCAGTGACTCGAAAGAGTGCACTGGCACCACTGGGGATGCACTGCAGTGAGTCCAGAGAGTGCCCTGGCACCAATGGTGATGCAGTGCAGTGAGTCCAGAGAGTGCAGTGGCACCACTGGGGATGCAGTGCAGTGAGTCAAGAGAGTGCACTGGCACCACTGGGGATGCACTGCTGTGAGTCCAGAGAGTGCACTGGCACCACTGGGGATGCACTGCAGTGAGTCCAGAGAGTGCTCTGGGAACACTGGGGATGCAGTGCAGTGAGTGCAGAGAGTGCACTGGCACCACTGGGGATGCAGTGCAGTGAGTCCAGAGAGTGCACTGGCACCACTGGGGATGCAAAGCAGTGAGTCCAGAGAGTGCACTGGCACCACTGCGGATGCACTGCAGTGAGTCCGGAGAGTGCCCTGGCACCAATGGTGATGCAGTGCAGTGAGTCCAGAGAGTCCAGTGGCACCACTGGGGATGCAGTGCAGTGAGTCCAGAGAGTGCACTGGCACCACTGGGGATGCAATGCAGTGAGTCCAGAGAGTGCACTGGCACCACTGGGGATGAAGTGCAGTGAGTCCAGAGAGTGCACTGGCACCACTGGGAATGCAGTGCAGTGAGTCCAGAGAGTGCACTGGCACCACTGGGGATGCACTGCAGTGAGTCCAGAGAGTGCACTGGCACCACTGGGGATGCACTGCAGTGAGTCCAGAGAGTGCACTGGCAGCACTGGGGATGCAGTGCAGTGAGTCCAGAGAGTGCAGAGGCACCACTGGGGATGCAGTGCTGCGACTCCAGAGAGTGCACTGGCACCACTGGGGATGCAGTGCAGTGAGTCCAGAGAGTGCACTGGCACCACTGGGGATGCACTGCAGTGAGTCCAGAGAGTGCACTGGCACCACTGGTGATACAGTGCAGTGAGTGCAGAGAGTGCACTGGCACCACTGGGGATGCACTGCAGTGAGTCCAGAGAGTGCACTGGCACCTTGGGGATGCACTGCAGTGACTCAAAAGAGTGCACTGGCACCACTGGGGATGCACTGCAGTGAGTCCGGAGAGTGCCCTGGCACCAATGGTGATGCAGTGCAGTGAGCCCAGAGAGTGCAGTGGCACCACTGGGGATGCAGTGCAGTGAGTCCAGAGAGTGCACTGGCACCACTGGGGATGCAATGCAGTGAGTCCAGAGAGTGCACTGGCACCACTGGGGATGCAGTGCAGTGAGTCCAGAGAGTGCACTGGCACCACTGTGTATGCAGTGCAGTGAGTCCAGAGAGTGCACTGGCACCACTGGGGATGCAGTGCAGTGAGTCCAGAGAGTGCAGTGGCACCACTGGGGATGCACTGCAGTGAGTCCAGAGAGTGCACTGGCACCACTGGGGATGCAGTGCAGTGAGTCCAGAGAGTGCACTGGCACCACTGGGGATGCAGTGCAGTGAGTACAGAGAGTGCACTGGCACCACTGGGGATGCACTGCAGTGATTCCAGAGAATGCACTGGCACCACTGGGGATGCAGTGCAGTGAGTCCAGAGAGTGCACTGGCACCACTGGGGATGCACTGCAGTGACTCGAAAGAGTGCACTGGCACCACTGCGGATGCACTGCAGTGAGTCCGGAGAGTGCCCTGGCACCAATGGTGATGCAGTGCAGTGAGTCCAGAGAGTGCAGTGACACCACTGGGGATGCAGTGCAGTGAGTCCAGAGAGTGCACTGTCAGCACTGGGGATGCAGTGCAGTGAGTCCAGAGAGTGCACTGGCACCACTGGGGATGCAGTGCAGTGAGTCCAGAGAGTGCACTGGCACCACTGGGGATGCACTGCAATGAGTCCAGAGAATGCACTGGCACTAATGGGGATGCAGTGCAGTGACTCGAAAGAGTGCACTGGCACCACTGGGGATGCAGTGCTGTGAGTCCAGACAGTGCCCTGGCACCACTGGGGATGCAGTGAGTCCAGACAGTGCACTGGCACCACTGGGGATGCACTGCAGTGAGACCAGAGTGTTCTCTGGCACCACTGGAGATGCAGTTTAGTGAGTCCAGAGAGTGCACCGGCTCCAATGGCGATACACTGCAGTGAGTCCAGACAGTGCACTGGCACCACTGGGGATGCACTGCAGTGAGTCCAGAGAGTGCACTGGCACCAGTGGGATGCAGTGCAGTGAGTCCAGAGAGTGCACTGGAACCACTGGGGATGCAGAGCAGTGAGTCCAGAGAGTGCACTGGCACCACTGGGGATGCAGTGCAGTGAGTCCAGAGAGTGCACTGGCACCACTGGGGATGCACTGCAATGAGTCCAGAGAATGCACTGGCACTAATGGGGATGCAGTGCAGTGACTCGAAAGAGTGCACTGGCACCACTGCGGATGCACTGCAGTGAGTCCGGAGAGTGCCCTGGCACCAATGGTGATGCAGTGCAGTGAGTCCAGAGAGTGCAGTGGCACCACTGGGGATGCACTGCAGTGAGTCCACAGAGTGCACTGGCACCACTGGGGATGCACTGCAGTGAGTCCCGAGAGTGCACTGGCACCACTGGGGATGCAGTGCAGTGAGTCCAGAGAGTGCTCTGGGAATACTGGGGATGCAGTGCAGTGAGTGCAGAGAGTGCACTGGCACCACTGGGGATGCAGTGCAGTGAGTCCAGAGAGTGCACTGGCACCACTGGTGATGAAGTGCAGTGAGTCCAGAGAGTGCACTGGCACCACTGGGGATGCACTGCAGTGACTCGAAAGAGTGCACTGGCACCACTGCGGATGCAGTGCAGTGAGTCCGGAGAGTGCCCTGGCACCAATGGTGATGCAGTGCAGTGAGTCCAGAGAGTGCAGTGGCACCACTGGGGATGCAGTGCAGTGAGTCCAGAGAGTGCACTGGCACCACTGGGGATGCAGTGCAGTGAGTCCAGAGAGTGCACTGGCACCACTGGGGATGAAGTTCAGTGAGTCCAGAGAGTGCACTGGCACCACTGGGGATGCAATGCAGTGAGTCCAGAGAGTGCACTGGCACCACTGGGGATGCAGTGCAGTGAGTCCAGAGAGTGCACTGGCACCACTGGGGATGCACTGCAGTGAGTCCAGAGAGTGCACTGGCAGCACTGGGGATGCAGTGCAGTGACTCCAGAGAGTGCAGAGGCACCACTGGTGATGCAGTGCTGCGACTCCAGAGAGTGTACTGGCACCACTGGATGCAGTGCACTGAGTTCAGAGAGTGCACTGGCACCACTGGGGATGCAGTGCAGTGAGTCCAGAGAGTGCACTGGCACCACTGGGGATGCACTGCAGTGAGTCCAGAGAGTGCACTGGCACCACTGGGGATGCACTGCAGTGAGTCCAGAGTGTGCACTGGCTCCACTGGGGATGCAGTGCAGTGACTCCAGAGAGTGCACTGGCACCACTGGGGATGCAGTGCAGTGAGTCCAGAGAGTGCACTGGCACAAAAGGGGATGCACTGCAGTGAGTCCAGAGAGTGCACTGGCACCACTGGGGATGCAGTGCGGAGAGTCCAGAGAGTGCACTGGCACCACTGGGGAAGCACCTCGGTGAGTCCAGAGAGTGCTGTGGGAACACCGGGGATGCAGTGCAGTGAGTGCAGAGAGTGCACTGGCACCACTGGGGATGCAGTGCAGTGAGTGCAGAGAGTGCACTGGCACCACTGGGGATGCACTGCAGTGAGTCCAGAGAGTGCACTGGCACCATTAGGGATGCAGTGCAGTGAGTCCGGAGAGTGCACTCGCACCACTGGGGATGCAGTGCAGTGAGTCCAGAGAGTGCACTGGCACCACTGGGGTTGCACTGCAGTGAGTCCAGAGAGTGCACTGTCAGCACTGGGGATGCAGTGCAGTGAATCCAGAGAGTGTACTGTCAGCACTGGGGATGCAGTGCAGTGAGTCCAGAGAGGTCACTGGCACCACTGGGGATCCAGTGCAGTGAGTCCAGAGAGTGCACTGGCACCACTGGGGATGCACTGTAATGACTCCAGAGAATGCACTGGCACTAATGGGGATGCAGTGCAGTGACTCGAAAGAGTGCACTGGCACCACTGGGGATGCACTGCAGTGAGTCCGGAGAGTGCCCTGGCACCAATGGTGATGCAGTGCAGTGAGTCCAGAGAGTGCAGTGGCACCACTGGGGATGCAGTGCAGTGAGTCCAGAGAGTGCACTGGCACCACTGGGGATGCACTGCAGTGAGTCCAGAGAGTGCACTGGCACCACTGGGGATGCACTGCAGTGAGTCCAGAGAGTGCTCTGGGAACACTGGGGATGCAGTGCAGTGAGTGCAGAGAGTGCACTGGCACCACTGGGGATGCAGTGCAGTGAGTCCAGAGAGTGCACTGGCACCACTGGGGATGCAAAGCAGTGACTCGAAAGAGTGCACTGGCACCACTGCGGATGCACTGCAGTGAGTCCGGAGAGTGCCCTGGCACCAATGGTGATGCAGTGCAGTGAGTCCAGAGAGTGCAGTGGCACCACTGGGGATGCAGTGCAGTGAGTCCAGAGAGTGCACTGGCACCACTGGGGATGCAATGCAGTGAGTCCAGAGAGTGCACTGGCACCACTGGGGATGAAGTGCAGTGAGTCCAGAGAGTGCACTGGCACCACTGGGAATGCAGTGCAGTGAGTCCAGAGAGTGCACTGGCACCACTGGGGATGCAATGCAGTGAGTCCAGAGAGTGCACTGGCACCACTGGGGATGCACTGCAGTGAGTCCAGAGAGTGCACTGGCACCACTGGGGATGCAGTGCAGTGACTCCAGAGAGTGCAGAGGCACCACTGTTGATGCAGTGCTGCGACTCCAGAGAGTGCACTGGCACCACTGGGGATGCAGTGCAGTGAGTCCAGAGAGTGCACTGGCACCACTGGGGATGCACTGCAGTGAGTCCAGAGAGTGCACTGGCACCACTGGGGATGCAGTGCAGTGAGTCCAGAGAGTGCACTGGCACCACTGGGGATGCACTGCAGTGAGTCCAGAGAGTGCACTGGCACCTTGGGAATGCACTGCAGTGACTCAAAAGAGTGCACTGGCACCACTGGGGATGCACTGCAGTGAGTCCGGAGAGTGCACTGGCACCAATGGTGATGCAGTGCAGTGAGTCCAGAGAGTGCACTGTCAGCACTGGGGATGCAGTGCAGTGAGTCCAGAGAGTGCACTGGCACCACTGGGGATGCAATGCAGTGAGTCCAGAGAGTGCACTGGCACCACTGGGGATGCACTGCAGTGAGTCCAGAGAGTGCACTGGCACCACTGGGGATGCAGTGCAGTGAGTCCAGAGAGTGCACTGGCACCACTGGTGATGCAGTGCAGTGAGTGCAGAGAGTGCACTGGCACCACTGGGGATGCACTGCAGTGAGTCCAGAGAGTGCACTGGCACCACTGGGGATGCAATGCAGTGAGTCCAGAGAGTGCACTGGCACCACTGGGGATGTAGTGCAGTGAGTCCAGAGAGTGCACTGGCACCACTGGGGATGCACTGCAGTGAGTCCAGAGAATGCAGTGGCACCAGTGGGATGCAGTGCAGTGAGTCCAGAGAGTGCACTGGCACCACTGGGGATGCACTGCAGTGACTCGAAAGAGTGCACTGGCACCACTGCGGATGCACTGCAGTGAGTCCGGAGAGTGCCCTGGCACCAATGGTGATGCAGTGCAGTGAGTCCAGAGAGTGCAGTGACACCACTGGGGATGCAGTGCAGTGAGTCCAGAGAGTGCACTGTCAGCACTGGGGATGCAGTGCAGTGAGTCCAGAGAGTGCACTGGCACCACTGGGGATGCAGTGCAGTGAGTCCAGAGAGTGCACTGGCACCACTGGGGATGCACTGCAATGAGTCCAGAGAATGCACTGGCACCACTGGGGATGCAGTGCAGTGACTCGAAAGAGAGCAATGGCACCACTGGGGATGCAGTTTAGTGAGTCCAGAGAGTGCAGCGGCTCCAATGGCGATACACTGCAGTGAGTCCATACAGTGCACTGGCACCACTGGGGATGCAGTGCAGTGAGTCCAGAGAGTGCACTGTCACCACTGGGGATGCAGTGCAGTGAGTCCAGAGAGTGCACTGGCACTTCTGGGGATGCAGTGCAGTGAGTCCAGAGAGTGCACTGGCACTACTGGGGATGCACTGCAGTGAGTCCAGAGATTGCACTGGCACCACTTGGGATGCACTACAGTGAGTCCAGAGAGTGCACAGGCACCACTGGGGATGCAGTGCAGTGACTCCAGAGAGTGCAGAGGCACCACTGTTGATGCAGTGCTGTGACTCCAGAGAGTGCACTGGCACCACTGGGGATGCAGTGCAGTGAGTCCTGAGAGTGCAAAGGCACCACAAGGGATGCACTGCAGTGAGTCCAGAGAGTGCACTGGCACCACTGGGGATGCAGTGCAGTGAGTCCAGAGAGTGCACTGGCACCACTGGGGATGCACTACAGTGAGTCCAGAGAGTGCACTGGCACCACTGGGGATGCAGTGCAGTGACTCCAGAGAGTGCCCTGGCACCACTGGGGATGCAGTGCAGTGAGTCCTGAGAGTGCAAAGGCACCACAAGGGATGCACTGCAGTGAGTCCAGAGAGTGCACTGGCACCAGTGTGGAAGCACTGCAGTGAGTCCAGAGAGTGCACTGGCACCACTGGGGATGCACTGCAGTGAGTCCAGAGAGTGCACTGGCACAACTGGGGATGCAGTGCAGTGAGTCCAGAGAGTGCCCTGGCACCACTGGGGATGCAGTGCAATGAGTCCAGAGAGTGCACTAGCACCAATGGGATGCAGTGCAGTGAGTCCAGAGAGTGCAGTGGCACCACTGGGGATGCACTGCAGTGAGTCCAGAGAGTGCACTGGCACCACTGCGGATGCACTGCAGTGAGTCCACAGAGTGCACTGGCACCACTGGGGATGCACTGCAGTGAGTCCAGAGAGTGCACTGGCAACACTGGGGATGCACTGCAATGAGTGCAGAGAGTGCACTGGCACCACTGGGGATGCAGTGCAGTGAGTCCAGAGAGTGCACTGGCACCACTGGAGTTGCAGTGCAGTGAGTCGAGAGAGTGCCCTGGAACCACTGGGGATGCAGCGCAGTGACTACAGAGAGTGCACTGTCTCCACTGGGGATGCAGTGCAGTGAGTCCAGAGAGTGCACTGGCACCACTGGGGATGCACCCCGGTGAGTCCAGAGAGTGCACTGTCAGCCCTGGGGATGCAGTGCAGTGAGTCCAGAGAGTGCACTGGCACCATTGGGGATGCACTGCAGTGAGTCCAGAGAGTGCACTGGCACCACTGGGGATGCAGTGCAGTGAGTCCAGAGAGTGCACTGGCACCACTGGGGATGCAGTGCAGTGAGTCCAGAGAGTGCACTGGCACAAAAGGGGATGCACTGCAGTGAGTCCAGAGAGTGCAATGGCACCACTGGGGATGCAGTGCTGTGAGTCCAGAGAGTGCACTGGCTCCACTGGGGATGCACCTCGGTGAGTCCAGAGCGTGCTCTGGGAACACCGGGGATGCAGTGCAGTGAGTGCAGAGAGTGCACTGGCACCACTGGGGATGCAGTGCAGTGAGTGCAGAGAGTGCACTGGCACCACTGGGGATGCACTGCAGTGAGTCCAGAGAGTGCACTGGCACCATTAGGGATGCAGTGCAGTGAGTCCGGAGAGTGCACTGGCACCACAGGGGATGCAGTGCAGTGAGTCCACAGAGTGCACTGGCACCACTGGGGATGCAGTGCAGTGAGTCCAGAGAGTGCACTGGCACCAGTGGGATGCAGTGCAGTGAGTCCAGAGAGTGCACTGTCAGCACTGGGGATGCAGTGCAGTGAGTCCAGAGAGTGCACTGGCACCACTGGGGATGCAGTGCAGTGAGTCCAGAGAGTGCACTGGCACCACTGGGGATGCACTGCAGTGAGTCCAGAGAGTGCTCTGGGAATACTGGGGATGCAGTGCAGTGAGTGCAGAGAGTGCACTGGCACCACTGGGGATGCAGTGCAGTGAGTCCAGAGAGTGCACTGGCACCACTGGGGATGCACTGCAGTGAGTCCAGAGAGTGCACTGGCACCACTGGGGATGCAGTGCAGTGACTCGAAAGAGTGCACTGGCACCACTGCGGATGCACTGCTGTGAGTCCGGAGAGTGCCCTGGCACCAATGGTGATGCAGTGCAGTGAGTCCAGAGAGTGCAGTGGCACCACTGGGGATGCAGTGCAGTGAGTCCAGAGAGTGCACTGGCACCACTGGGGATGCAATGCAGTGAGTCCAGAGAGTGCACTGGCACCACTGGGGATGAAGTGCAGTGAGTCCAGAGAGTGCACTGGCACCACTGGGGATGCACTGCAGTGAGTCCAGAGAGTGCACTGGCACCACTGGGGATGCACTGCAGTGAGTCCAGAGAGTGCACTGGCACCACTGGGGATGCACTGCAGTGAGTCCAGAGAGTGCACTGGCAGCACTGGGGATGCAGTGCAGTGACTCCAGAGAGCGCAGAGGCACCACTGTTGATGCAGTGCTGCGACTCCAGAGAGTGTACTGGCACCACTGGGGATGCAGTGCAGTGAGTCCAGAGAGTGCACTGGCACCACTGGGGATGCAGTGCAGTGAGTCCAGAGAGTGCACTGGCACCACTGGTGATGCACTGCAGTGAGTCCAGAGAGTGCACTGGCACCACTGGGGATGCACTGCAGTGAGTCCAGAGAGTGCACTGGCACCACTGGGGATGCACTGCAGTGAGTGCAGAGAGTGCACTGGCACCACTGGGGATGCAGTGCAGTGACTCCAGAGAGTGCACTGGCACCACTGGGGATGCAGTGCAGTGAGTCCAGAGAGTGCACTGGCACAAAAGGGGATGCACTGCAGTGAGTCCAGAGAGTGCACTGGCACCACTGGGGATGCAGTGCAGTGAGTCCAGAGAGTGCACTGGCACCACTGGGGATGCACTGCAGTGAGTCCAGAGAGTGCAGTGGCACCACTGGGGATGCAGTGCACTGAGTCCAGAGAGTACACTGGCACCACTGGGGATGCAGTGCAGTGAGTCCAGAGAGTGCACTGTCAGCACTGGGAATGCACTGCAGTGAGTCCAGAGAGTGCACTGGCACCAGTGGGATGCAGTGCAGTGAGTCCAGAGAGTGCAGTGGCACCACTGGGGATGCAGTGCACTGAGTCCAGAGAGTACACTGGCACCACTGGAGATGCAGTGCAGTGAGTCCAGAGAGTGCACTGGCACCACTGGGGATGCAGTGCAGTGAGTCCAGAGAGTGCACTGGCACCACTGGGGATGCAGTGCAGTGACTCCAGAGAGTGCACTGGCACCACTGGGGATGCAGTGCAGTGAGTCCAGAGAGTGCACTGGCACAAAAGGGGATGCAGTGCAGTGAGTCCAGAGAGTGCACTGGCACCACTGGGGATGCAGTGCAGTGAGTCCAGAGAGTGCACTGGCACCACTGGGGATGCACTGCAGTGAGTCCAGAGAGTGCAGTGGCACCACTGGGGATGCAGTGCACTGAGTCCAGAGAGTACACTGGCACCACTGGGGATGCAGTGCAGTGAGTCCAGAGAGTGCACTGTCAGCACTGGGGATACAGTGCAGTGAGTCCAGAGAGTGCACTGGCACCACTGGGGATGCACTGCAGTGACTCCAGAGACTGCACTGGCACCAATGGGGATGCACTGCAGTGAGTCCAGAGAATGCACTGGCACCACTGGGGATGCAGTGCAGTGACTCGAAAGAGTGCACTGGCACCACTGGGGATGCACTGCAGTGAGTCCGGAGAGTGCCCTGGCACCAATGGTGATGCAGTGCAGTGATCCAGAGAGTGCACTGGAACCACTGGGGATGCAGAGCAGTGAGTCCAGAGAGTGCACTGGCACCACTGGGGATGCAGTGCAGTGAGTCCAGAGAGTGCACTGGCACCACTGGGGATGCAGTGCAGTTAGTCCATAGAGTGCACTGTCTCCACTGGGGATGCAGTGCAGTGACTCAAGAGAGTGCACAGGCACCACTGGGGATGCAGTGCAGTGAGTCCAGAGAGTGCAATGGCACCACAGGGGATGCACTGCAGTGATTCCAGAGAGTGCACTGTCACCACTGGGGATGCAGTGCAGTGAGTCCAGAGAGTACACTGGCACCTCAGGGGCTGCACTGCAGTGAGTCCAGAGAGTGCACTGGCACCACTGGGGATGCAGTGCGGTGAGTCCAGAGAGTGCACTGGCACCACTGGGGATGCACCTCGGTGAGTCCAGAGAGTGCTCTGGGAACACCGGGGATGCAGTGCAGTGAGGGCAGAGAGTGCACTGGCACCACTGGGGATGCAGTGCAGTGACTCCAGAAAGTGCACTGGCACCACTGGGGATGCACTGCAGTGAGTCCAGAGAGTGCACTGGCACCATTAGGGATGCAGTGCAGTGAGTCCAGAGAGTGCACTGGCACCACTGGGGATGCAGTGCAGTGAGTCCAGAGAGTGCACTGGCACCACTGGGGTTGCACTGCAGTGAGTCCAGAGAGTGCACTGTCAGCACTGGGGATGCAGTGCAGTGAGTCCAGAGAGTGCACTGTCAGCACTGGGGATGCAGTGCAGTGAGTCCAGAGAGTGCACTGGCACCACTGGGGATGCACTGCAATGAGTCCAGAGAATGCACTGGCACCACTGGGGATGCAGTGCAGTGACTCGAAAGAGTGCACTGGCACCACTGGGGATGCACTGCAGTGAGTCCGGAGAGTGCCCTGGCACCAATGGTGATGCAGTGCAGTGAGTCCAGAGAGTGCAGTGGCACCACTGGGGATGCAGTGCAGTGAGTCCAGAGAGTGCACTGGCACCACTGGGGATGCACTGCAGTGAGTCCAGAGAGTGCACTGGCACCACTGGGGATGCACTGCAGTGACTCGAAAGAGTGCACTGGCACCACTGTGGATGCACTGCAGTGAGTCCGGAGAGTGCCCTGGCACCAATGGTGATGCAGTGCAGTGAGTCCAGAGAGTGCCCTGGCACCACTGGGGATGCAGTGCAATGAGTCCAGAGAGTGCACTAGCACCAATGGGATGCAGTGCAGTGAGTCCAGAGAGTGCAGTGGCACCACTGGGGATGCACTGCAGTGAGTCCAGAGAGTGCACTGGCACCACTGCGGATGCACTGCAGTGAGTCCACAGAGTGCACTGGCACCACTGGGGATGCACTGCAGTGAGTCCAGAGAGTGCACTGGCAACACTGGGGATGCACTGCAATGAGTCCAGAGAGTGCACTGGCACCACTGGGGATGCAGTGCAGTGAGTCCAGAGAGTGCACTGGCACCACTGGAGTTGCAGTGCAGTGAGTCGAGAGAGTGCCCTGGAACCACTGGGGATGCAGCGCAGTGACTACAGAGAGTGCACTGTCTCCACTGGGGATGCAGTGCAGTGAGTCCAGAGAGTGCACTGGCACCACTGGGGATGCACCCCGGTGAGTCCAGGGAGTGCACTGTCTGCCCTGGGAATGCAGTGCAGTGAGTCCAGAGAGTGCACTGGCACCATTGGGGATGCACTGCAGTGAGTCCAGAGAGTGCACTGGCACCACTGGGGATGCAGTGCAGTGACTCCAGAGAGTGCACTGGCACCACTGGGGATGCAGTGCAGTGAGTCCAGAGAGTGCACTGGCACAAAAGGGGATGCACTGCAGTGAGTCCAGAGAGTGCAATGGCACCACTGGGGATGCAGTGCTGTGAGTCCAGAGAGTGCACTGGCTCCACTGGGGATGCACCTCGGTGAGTCCAGAGCGTGCTCTGGGAACACCGGGGATGCAGTGCAGTGAGTGCAGAGAGTGCACTGGCACCACTGGGGATGCAGTGCAGTGAGTGCAGAGAGTGCACTGGCACCACTGGGGATGCACTGCAGTGAGTCCAGAGAGTGCACTGGCACCATTAGGGATGCAGTGCAGTGAGTCCGGAGAGTGCACTGGCACCACAGGGGATGCAGTGCAGTGAGTCCACAGAGTGCACTGGCACCACTGGGGATGCAATGCAGTGAGTCCAGAGAGTGCACTGGCACCAGTGGGATGCAGTGCAGTGAGTCCAGAGAGTGCACTGTCAGCACTGGGGATGCAGTGCAGTGAGTCCAGAGAGTGCACTGGCACCACTGGGGATGCAGTGCAGTGAGTCCAGAGAGTGCACTGGCACCACTGGGGATGCACTGCAGTGAGTCCAGAGAGTGCTCTGGGAATACTGGGGATGCAGTGCAGTGAGTGCAGAGAGTGCACTGGCACCACTGGGGATGCAGTGCAGTGAGTCCAGAGAGTGCACTGGCACCACTGGGGATGCACTGCAGTGAGTCCAGAGAGTGCACTGGCACCACTGGGGATGCAGTGCAGTGACTCTAAAGAGTGCACTGGCACCACTGCGGATGCACTGCTGTGAGTCCGGAGAGTGCCCTGGCACCAATGGTGATGCAGTGCAGTGAGTCCAGAGAGTGCAGTGGCACCACTGGGGATGCAGTGCAGTGAGTCCAGAGAGTGCACTGGCACCACTGGGGATGCAATGCAGTGAGTCCAGAGAGTGCACTGGCACCACTGGGGATGAAGTGCAGTGAGTCCAGAGAGTGCACTGGCACCACTGGGGATGCAGTGCAGTGAGTCCAGAGAGTGCACTGGCACCACTGGGGATGCAGTGCAGTGAGTCCAGAGAGTGCACTGGCACCACTGGGGATGCAGTGCAGTGAGTCCAGAGAGTGCACTGGCAGCACTGGGGATGCAGTGCAGTGACTCCAGAGAGTGCAGAGGCACCACTGTTGATGCAGTGCTGCGACTCCAGAGAGTGTACTGGCACCACTGGGGATGCACTGCAGTGAGTCCAGAGAGTGCACTGGCACCACTGGGGATGCAGTGCAGTGAGTCCAGAGAGTGCACTGGCACCACTGGTGATGCACTGCAGTGAGTCCAGAGAGTGCACTGGCACCACTGGGGATGCACTGCAGTGAGTCCAGAGAGTGCACTGGCACCACTGGGGATGCACTGCAGTGAGTCCAGAGAGTGCACTGGCACCACTGGGGATGCAGTGCAGTGACTCCAGAGAGTGCACTGGCACCACTGGGGATGCAGTGCAGTGAGTCCAGAGAGTGCACTGGCACAAAAGGGGATGCACTGCAGTGAGTCCAGAGAGTGCACTGGCACCACTGGGGATGCAGTGCAGTGAGTCCAGAGAGTGCACTGGCACCACTGGGGATGCACTGCAGTGAGTCCAGAGAGTGCAGTGGCACCACTGGGGATGCAGTGCACTGAGTCCAGAGAGTACACTGGCACCACTGGGGATGCAGTGCAGTGAGTCCAGAGAGTGCACTGGCACCACTGGGGATGCAATGCAGTGAGTCCAGAGAGTGCACTGGCACCAGTGGGATGCAGTGCAGTGAGTCCAGAGAGTGCACTGGCACCACTGGGGATGCAGTGCAGTGAGTCCAGAGAGTGCACTGGCACAAAAGGGGATGCACTGCAGTGAGTCCAGAGAGTGCACTGGCACCACTGGGGATGCAGTGCAGTGAGTCCAGAGAGTGCACTGGCACCACTGGGGATGCACTGCAGTGAGTCCAGCGAGTGCACTGGCACCACTGGGGATGCAGTGCACTGAGTCCAGAGAGTACACTGGCACCACTGGGGATGCAGTGCAGTGAGTCCAGAGAGTGCACTGTCAGCACTGGGGATGCAGTGCAGTGAGTCCAGAGAGTGCACTGGCACCACTGGGGATGCACTGCAGTGACTCCAGAGACTGCACTGGCACCAATGGGGATGCACTGCAGTGAGTCCAGAGAATGCACTGGCACCACTGGGGATGCAGTGCAGTGACTCGAAAGAGTGCACTGGCACCACTGGGGATGCACTGCAGTGAGTCCGGAGAGTGCCCTGGCACCAATGGTGATGCAGTGCAGTGATCCAGAGAGTGCACTGGAACCACTGGGGATGCAGAGCAGTGAGTCCAGAGAGTGCACTGGCACCACTGGGGATGCAGTGCAGTGAGTCCAGAGAGTGCACTGGCACCACTGGGGATGCAGTGCAGTTAGTCCATAGAGTGCACTGTCTCCACTGGGGATGCAGTGCAGTGACTCAAGAGAGTGCACAGGCACCACTGGGGATGCAGTGCAGTGAGTCCAGAGAGTGCAATGGCACCACAGGGGATGCACTGCAGTGATTCCAGAGAGTGCACTGTCACCACTGGGGATGCAGTGCAGTGAGTCCAGAGAGTACACTGGCACCTCAGGGGCTGCACTGCAGTGAGTCCAGAGAGTGCACTGGCACCACTGGGGATGCAGTGCGGTGAGTCCAGAGAGTGCACTGGCACCACTGGGGATGCACCTCGGTGAGTCCAGAGAGTGCTCTGGGAACACCGGGGATGCAGTGCAGTGAGGGCAGAGAGTGCCCTGGCACCACTGGGGATGCAGTGCAGTGACTCCAGAGAGTGCACTGGCACCACTGGGGATGCACTGCAGTGAGTCCAGAGAGTGCACTGGCACCATTAGGGATGCAGTGCAGTGAGTCCAGAGAGTGCACTGGCACCACTGGGGATGCAGTGCAGTGAGTCCAGAGAGTGCACTGGCACCACTGGGGTTGCACTGCAGTGAGTCCAGAGAGTGCACTGTCAGCACTGGGGATGCAGTGCAGTGAGTCCAGAGAGTGCACTGGCAGCACTGTGGATGCAGTGCAGTGAGTCCAGAGAATGCACTGGCACCACTGGGGATGCACTGCAATGAGTCCAGAGAGTGCACTGGCACCACTGGCGATGCAGTGCAGTGACTCGAAAGAGTGCACTGGCACCACTGGGGATGCACTGCAGTGAGTCCGGAGAGTGCCCTGGCACCAATGGTGATGCAGTGCAGTGAGTCCAGAGAGTGCAGTGGCACCACTGGGGATGCAGTGCAGTGAGTGCAGAGAGTGCACTGGCACCACTGGGGATGCACTCCAGTGAGTCCAGAGAGTGCTCTGGGAACACTGGGGATGCAGTGCAGTGAGTGCAGAGAGTGCACTGGCACCACTGGGGATGCAGTGCAGTGAGTCCAGAGAGTGCACTGGCACCACTGGGGATGCAAAGCAGTGACTCGAAAGAGTGCACTGGCACCACTGTGGATGCACTGCAGTGAGTCCGGAGAGTGCCCTGGCACCAATGGTGATGCAGTGCAGTGAGTCCAGAGAGTGCCCTGGCACCACTGGGGATGCAGTGCAATGAGTCCAGAGAGTGCACTAGCACCAATGGGATGCAGTGCAGTGAGTCCAGAGAGTGCAGTGGCACCACTGGGGATGCACTGCAGTGAGTCCAGAGAGTGCACTGGCACCACTGCGGATGCACTGCAGTGAGTCCAGAGAGTGCACTGGCACCACTGGGGATGCACTGCAGTGAGTCCAGAGAGTGCACTGGCAACACTGGGGATGCACTGCAATGAGTCCAGAGAGTGCACTGGCACCACTGGGGATGCAGTGCAGTGAGTCCAGAGAGTGCACTGGCACCACTGGAGTTGCAGTGCAGTGAGTCGAGAGAGTGCCCTGGAACCACTGGGGATGCAGCGCAGTGACTACAGAGAGTGCACTGTCTCCACTGGGGATGCAGTGCAGTGAGTCCAGAGAGTGCACTGGCACCACTGGGGATGCACCCCGGTGAGTCCAGGGAGTGCACTGTCAGCCCTGGGGATGCAGTGCAGTGAGTCCAGAGAGTGCACTGGCACCACTGGGGATGCAGTGCAGTGACTCCAGAGAGTGCACTGGCACCACTGGGGATGCAGTGCAGTGAGTCCAGAGAGTGCACTGGCACAAAAGGGGATGCACTGCAGTGAGTCCAGAGAGTGCAATGGCACCACTGGGGATGCAGTGCTGTGAGTCCAGAGAGTGCACTGGCTCCACTGGGGATGCACCTCGGTGAGTCCAGAGCGTGCTCTGGGAACACCGGGGATGCAGTGCAGTGAGTGCAGAGAGTGCACTGGCACCACTGGGGATGCAGTGCAGTGAGTGCAGAGAGTGCACTGGCACCACTGGGGATGCACTGCAGTGAGTCCAGAGAGTGCACTGGCACCATTAGGGATGCAGTGCATTGAGTCCGGAGAGTGCACTGGCACCACAGGGGATGCAGTGCAGTGAGTCCACAGAGTGCACTGGCACCACTGGGGATGCAATGCAGTGAGTCCAGAGAGTGCACTGGCACCAGTGGGATGCAGTGCAGTGAGTCCAGAGAGTGCACTGTCAGCACTGGGGATGCAGTGCAGTGAGTCCAGAGAGTGCACTGGCACCACTGGGGATGCAGTGCAGTGAGTCCAGAGAGTGCACTGGCACCACTGGGGATGCACTGCAGTGAGTCCAGAGAGTGCTCTGGGAATACTGGGGATGCAGTGCAGTGAGTGCAGAGAGTGCACTGGCACCACTGGGGATGCACTGCAGTGAGTCCAGAGAGTGCACTGGCACCACTGGGGATGCACTGCAGTGAGTCCAGAGAGTGCACTGGCACCACTGGGGATGCAGTGCAGTGACTCGAAAGAGTGCACTGGCACCACTGCGGATGCACTGCTGTGAGTCCGGAGAGTGCCCTGGCACCAATGGTGATGCAGTGCAGTGAGTCCAGAGAGTGCAGTGGCACCACTGGGGATGCAGTGCAGTGAGTCCAGAGAGTGCACTGGCACCACTGGGGATGCAATGCAGTGAGTCCAGAGAGTGCACTGGCACCACTGGGGATGAAGTGCAGTGAGTCCAGAGAGTGCACTGGCACCACTGGGGATGCAGTGCAGTGAGTCCAGAGAGTGCACTGGCACCACTGGGGATGCACTGCAGTGAGTCCAGAGAGTGCACTGGCACCACTGGGGATGCACTGCAGTGAGTCCAGAGAGTGCACTGGCAGCACTGGGGATGCAGTGCAGTGACTCCAGAGAGTGCAGAGGCACCACTGTTGATGCAGTGCTGCGACTCCAGAGAGTGTACTGGCACCACTGGGGATGCAGTGCAGTGAGTCCAGAGAGTGCACTGGCACCACTGGGGATGCAGTGCAGTGAGTCCAGAGAGTGCACTGGCACCACTGGTGATGCAGTGCAGTGAGTCCAGAGAGTGCACTGGCACCACCGGGGATGCACTGCAGTGAGTCCAGAGAGTGCACTGGCACCACTGGGGATGCACTGCAGTGAGTCCAGAGAGTGCACTGGCACCACTGGGGATGCAGTGCAGTGACTCCAGAGAGTGCACTGGCACCACTGGGGATGCAGTGCAGTGAGTCCAGAGAGTGCACTGGCACAAAAGGGGATGCACTGCAGTGAGTCCAGAGAGTGCACTGGCACCACTGGGGATGCAGTGCAGTGAGTCCAGAGAGTGCACTGGCACCACTGGGGATGCACTGCAGTGAGTCCAGAGAGTGCAGTGGCACCACTGGGGATGCAGTGCACTGAGTCCAGAGAGTACACTGGCACCACTGGGGATGCAGTGCAGTGAGTCCAGAGAGTGCACTGGCACCACTGGGGATGCAGTGCAGTGAGTCCAGAGAGTGCACTGGCACCAGTGGGATGCAGTGCAGTGAGTCCAGAGAGCGCAGTGGCACCACTGGGGATGCAGTGCACTGAGTCCAGAGAGTACACTGGCACCACTGGAGATGCAGTGCAGTGAGTCCAGAGAGTGCACTGGCACCACTGGGGATGCAGTGCAGTGAGTCCAGAGAGTGCACTGGCACCACTGGGGATGCAGTGCAGTGACTCCAGAGAGTGCACTGGCACCACTGGGGATGCAGTGCAGTGAGTCCAGAGAGTGCACTGGCACAAAAGGGGATGCACTGCAGTGAGTCCAGAGAGTGCACTGGCACCACTGGGGATGCAGTGCAGTGAGTCCAGAGAGTGCACTGGCACCACTGGGGATGCACTGCAGTGAGTCCAGAGAGTGCAGTGGCACCACTGGGGATGCAGTGCAGTGAGTCCAGAGAGTACACTGGCACCACTGGGGATGCAGTGCAGTGAGTCCAGAGAGTGCACTGTCAGCACTGGGGATGCAGTGCAGTGAGTCCAGAGAGTGCACTGGCACTACTGGGGATGCACTGCAGTGACTCCAGAGACTGCACTGGCACCAATGGGGATGCAGTGCAGTGAGTCCAGAGAATGCACTGGCACCACTGGGGATGCAGTGCAGTGACTCGAAAGAGTGCACTGGCACCACTGGGGATGCACTGCAGTGAGTCCGGAGAGTGCCCTGGCACCAATGGTGATGCAGTGCAGTGATCCAGAGAGTGCACTGGAACCACTGGGGATGCAGAGCAGTGAGTCCAGAGAGTGCACTGGCACCACTGGGGATGCAGTGCAGTGAGTCCAGAGAGTGCACTGGCACCACTGGGGATGCAGTGCAGTTAGTCCATAGAGTGCACTGTCTCCACTGGGGATGCAGTGCAGTGACTCAAGAGAGTGCACAGGCACCACTGGGGATGCAGTGCAGTGAGTCCAGAGAGTGCAATGGCACCACAGGGGATGCACTGCAGTGATTCCAGAGAGTGCACTGTCACCACTGGGGATGCAGTGCAGTGAGTCCAGAGAGTACACTGGCACCTCAGGGGCTGCACTGCAGTGAGTCCAGAGAGTGCACTGGCACCACTGGGGATGCAGTGCGGTGAGTCCAGAGAGTGCACTGGCACCACTGGGGATGCACCTCGGTGAGTCCAGAGAGTGCTCTGGGAACACCGGGGATGCAGTGCAGTGAGGGCAGAGAGTGCACTGGCACCACTGCGGATGCAGTGCAGTGACTCCAGAGAGTGCACTGGCACCACTGGGGATGCACTGCAGTGAGTCCAGAGAGTGCACTGGCACCATTAGGGATGCAGTGCAGTGAGTCCAGAGAGTGCACTGGCACCACTGGGGATGCAGTGCAGTGAGTCCAGAGAGTGCACTGGCACCACTGGGGTTGCACTGCAGTGAGTCCAGAGAGTGCACTGTCAGCACTGGGGATGCAGTGCAGTGAGTCCAGAGAGTGCACTGTCAGCACTGGGGATGCAGTGCAGTGAGTCCAGAGAGTGCACTGGCACCACTGGGGATGCACTGCAATGAGTCCAGAGAATGCACTGGCACCACTGGCGATGCAGTGCAGTGACTCGAAAGAGTGCACTGGCACCACTGGGGATGCACTGCAGTGAGTCCGGAGAGTGCCCTGGCACCAATGGTGATGCAGTGCAGTGAGTCCAGAGAGTGCAGTGGCACCACTGGGGATGCAGTGCAGTGAGTCCAGAGAGTGCACTGGCACCACTGGGGATGCAGTGCAGTGAGTCCAGAGAGTGCACTGGCACCACTGGGGATGCACTCCAGTGAGTCCAGAGAGTGCTCTGGGAACACTGGGGATGCAGTGCAGTGAGTGCAGAGAGTGCACTGGCACCACTGGGGATGCAGTGCAGTGAGTCCAGAGAGTGCACTGGCACCACTGGGGATGCAAAGCAGTGACTCGAAAGAGTGCACTGGCACCACTGTGGATGCACTGCAGTGAGTCCGGAGAGTGCCCTGGCACCAATGGTGATGCAGTGCAGTGAGTCCAGAGAGTGCAGTGGCACCACTGGAGATGCAGTGCAGTGAGTCCAGAGAGTGCACTGGCACCACTGGGGATGCAATGCAGTGAGTCCAGAGAGTGCACTGGCACCACTGGGGATGAAGTGCAGTGAGTCCAGAGAGTGCACTGGCACCACTGGGGATGCAGTGCAGTGAGTCCAGAGAGTGCACTGGCACCACTGGGGATGCACTGCAGTGAGTCCAGAGAGTGCACTGGCAGCACTGGGGATGCAGTGCAGTGACTCCAGAGAGTGCAGAGGCACCACTGTTGATGCAGTGCTGCGACTCCAGAGAGTGCACTGGCACCACTGGGGATGCAGTGCAGTGAGTCCAGAGAGTGCACTGGCACCAACTGGAGCTGCACTGCAGTGAATCCTGAGATTGCACTGGCACCACTGGGGATGCACTACAGTGAGTCCAGAGACTACACTGGCACCACTGGGGATGCAGTGCAGTGAGTCCAGAGAGTGCACTGGCACCACTGTTCATGCAGTGCAGTGAGTCCAAAGAGTGCACTGGCACCACTGGGTATGCAGTGCATGAGTGCAGAGAGTCCACTGGCACCACTGGGGATGCAGTGCAGTGAGTCCAGAGAGTGGACTGGCACCAGTGGGGATGGAGTGCAGTGAGTCCAGAGAGTGCACTGGCACCACTGGGGATGCAGTGCAGTGAGTCCAGAGAGTGCACTGGCTCCACTGGGGATGAACTGTAGTGAGTCCAGAGACTGCACAGGCACCACTGGGGATGCAGTGCAGTGACTCCAGAGAGTGCACTGGCACCACTGGGGATGCAGTGCAGTGAGTGCAGAGAGTGCACTGGCACCACTGGGGATGCAATGCAGTGAGTCCAGAGAGTGCACTGGCACCACTGGGGATGCACTGCAGTGAGTCCAGAGAGTGCACGGGCACCACTGGGGATGCACTGCAGTGAGTCCAGAGAGTGCACTGACACCACTGGGGATGCAGTGCAGTGATTCCGGAGAGTGCACTGGCACCACTGGGGATGCACTGCAGTGACTCGAAAGAGTGCACTGGCACCACTGCGGATGCACTGCAGTGAGTCCGGAGAGTGCCCTGGCACCACTGGGGATGCAGTGCAGTGAGTCCAGAGAGTGCACTGGCACCACTGGGGATGCAGTGCAGTGAGTCCAGAGAGTGCACTGGCACCACTGGGGATGCAGTGCAGTGAGTCCAGAGAGTGCACTGGCACCACTGGGGATGCACTTCAGTGAGTCCAGAGAGTGCACTGGCACCACTGGCGATGCAGTGCAGTGAGTCCAGAGAGTGCACTGGCACCACTGGGGATGCAGTGCAGTGAGTCCAGAGAGTGCACTGGCACCACTGGGGATGCAGTGCAGTGAGTGCAGAGAGTGCACTGGCACCACTGGGGATGCAGTGCAGTGAGTCCAGAGAGTGCACTGGCACCACTGGGGATGCACTGCAGTGAGTGCAGAGAGTGCACTGTCACCACTGGGGATGCACTGCAGTGAGTGCAGAGAGTGCACTGTCTCCACTGGGGATGCAGTGCAGTGACTCAAGAGAGTGCACAGGCACCACTGGGGATGCAGTGCAGTGAGTCCAGAGAGTGCAATGGCACCACAGGGGATGCACTGCAGTGATTCCAGAGAGTGCACTGTCACCACTGGGGATGCAGTGCAGTGAGTCCAGAGAGTACACTGGCACCTCAGGGGCTGCACTGCAGTGAGTCCAGAGAGTGCACTGGCACCACTGGGGATGCAGTGCGGTGAGTCCAGAGAGTGCACTGGCACCACTGGGGATGCACCTCGGTGAGTCCAGAGAGTGCTCTGGGAACACCGGGGATGCAGTGCAGTGAGGGCAGAGAGTGCACTGGCACCACTGGGGATGCAGTGCAGTGACTCCAGAGAGTGCACTGGCACCACTGGGGATGCACTGCAGTGAGTGCAGAGAGTGCACTGGGACCACAGGGGATGCAGTGCAGTGAGTCCAGAGAGTGCCCTGGCACCACTGGGGATGCAGTGCAGTGAGTCCAGAGAGTGCACTGGCACCACTGAGGATGCAGTGCAGTGACTCCAGAGAGTGCACTGGCACCACTGGGGATGCAGTGCAGTGAGTCCAGAGAGTGCACTGGCACCACTGGGGATGCAATGCGGTGAGTCCATAGAGTGCACTGGCACCACTGGGGATGCACTGCAGTGAGTCCAGAGAGTGCACTGACACCACTGGGGATGCAGTGCGGTGAGTTCAGAGAGTGCACTGGCACCACTGGGGATGCAGTACAGTGAGTCCAGAGAGTGCACTGGCACCACTGGGGATGCACTGCAATGAGTCCAGAGAATGCACTGGCACCACAGGGGATGCACTGCAGTGATTCCAGAGTGCACTGGCACCACTGCGGATGCAGTGCAGTGAGTCCAGAGAGTGCACTGGCACCACTGGGGATGCACTGCAGTGAGTCCAGAGAGTGCACTGGCACAAAAGGGGATGCACTGAAGTGAGTCCAGAGAGTGCACTGGCACCACTGGGGATGCAGTGCAGTGAGTGCAGAGAGTGCACTGGCACCACTGGGGATGCACTGCAGTGAGTCCAGAGAGTACACTGGCACCACAGGGGATGTACTGCAGTGAGTCCAGAGAGTGCACTGTCACCAGTGGGGATGCAGTGCAGTGAGTCCAGAGAGTACACTGGCACTTCAGGGGCTGCACTGCAGTGAGTCCAGAGAGTGCACTGGCACCAATGGGGATGCAGTGCAGTGAGTCCAGAGAGTGCACTGGCACCACTGGGGATGCACCTCGGTGAGTCCAGAGAGTGCTCTGGGAAAACCGGGGATGCAGTGCAGTGAGTGCAGAGAGTGCACTGGCACCACTGGGGATGCAGTGCTGTGAGTCCAGAGAGTGCACTGGCACCACTGGGGATGCACTGCAGTGAGTCCAGAGAGTCCACTGGCACCATTAGGGATGCAGTGCAGTGAGTCCTGAGAGTGCACTGGCACCACTGGGGATGCAGTGCAGTGAGTCCAGAGAGTGCCCTGGCACCACTGGGGATGCAGTGCAGTGAGTCCAGAGAGTGCACTGGCAGCACTGGGGATGCACTGCAGTGAGTCCAGAGAGTGCACTGTCAGCACTGGGGATGCAGTGCAGTGAGTCCAGAGAGTGCACTGGCACCACTGGGGATGCAGTGCAGTGAGTCCAGAGAGTGCACTGGCACCACTGGGGATGCACTGCAATGAGTCCAGAGAATGCACTGGCACTAATGGGGATGCAGTGCAGTGACTCGAAAAAGTGCACTGGCACCACTGCGGATGCACTGCAGTGAGTCCGGAGAGTGCCCTGGCACCAATGGTGATGCAGTGCAGTGAGTCCAGAGAGTGCAGTGGCACCACTGGGGATGCACTGCAGTGAGTCCAGAGAGTGCTCTGGGAACACTGGGGATGCAGTGCAGTGAGTGCAGAGAGTGCACTGGCACCACTGGGGATGCAGTGCAGTGAGTCCAGAGAGTGCACTGGCACCACTGGGGATGAAGTGCAGTGAGTCCATAGAGTGCACTGGCACCACTGGGGATGCAGTGCAGTGAGTCCAGAGAGTGCACTGGCACCACTGGGGATGCACTGCAGTGAGTCCAGAGAGTGCACTGGCAGCACTGGGGATGCAGTGCAGTTGAGTCCAGAGAGTGCACTGGCACCTTGGGGATGCAGTGCAGTGAGTCCAGAGAGTACACTGGCACCACTGGGATGCAGTGCAGTGAGTCCACAGAGTGCACTGGCACCACAGGGGATACACTGCAGTGAGTCCAGAGAGTGCACTGGCACCACTGGGGACGCAGTGCAGTGACTACAGAGAGTGCACTGGCACCATTGGGGATGCAGTGCAGTGAGTCCAGAGAGTGCACTGGCACCAGTGGGGATGCACTGCAGTGGGTCCAGAGAGTGCACTGGCACCACTGGGGATGCACTGCAGTGAGTCCAGAGAGTGCACTGGCACCACTGGGAATGCAGTGCAGTGAGTCCAGAGAGTGCACTGGCACCACTGGGGATGCAGTGCAGTGACTCCAGAGAGTGCACTGGCACCACTGGTGATGCACTGCAGTGAGTCCAGAGAGTGCACTGGCACCACTGGGGATGCAGTGCAGTGAGTCCAGAGACTGCACTGGCACCAACTGGAGCTGCACTGCAGTGAGTCCTGAGATTGCACTGGCACCACTGGGGATGCACTACAGTGAGTCCAGAGACTACACTGGCACCACTGGGGATGCAGTGCAGTGAGTCCAGAGAGTGCACTGGCACCACTGTTCATGCAGTGCAGTGAGTCCAAAGAGTGCACTGGCACCACTGGGTATGCAGTGCATGAGTGCAGAGAGTCCACTGGCACCACTGGGGATGCAGTGCAGTGAGTCCAGAGAGTGCACTGGCTCCACTGGGGATGAACTGTAGTGAGTCCAGAGACTGCACAGGCACCACTGGGGATGCAGTGCAGTGACTCCAGAGAGTGCACTGGCACCACTGGGGATGCAGTGCAGTGAGTGCAGAGAGTGCACTGGCACCACTGGGGATGCAATGCAGTGAGTCCAGAGAGTGCACTGGCACCACTGGGGATGCACTGCAGTGAGTCCAGAGAGTGCACGGGCACCACTGGGGATGCACTGCAGTGAGTCCAGAGAGTGCACTGACACCACTGGGGATGCAGTGCAGTGATTCCGGAGAGTGCACTGGCACCACTGGGGATGCAGTGCAGTGAGTACAGAGAGTGCACTGGCACCACTGGGGATGCACTGCAGTGAGTCCAGAGAGTGCACTGGCAGCACTGGGGATGCACTGCAGTGAGTCCAGAGAGTGCACTGGCACCACTGGGGATGCACTGCAGTGACTCGAAAGAGTGCACTGGCACCACTGCGGATGCACTGCAGTGAGTCCGGAGAGTGCCCTGGCACCACTGGGGATGCAGTGCAGTGAGTCCAGAGAGTGCACTGGCACCACTGGGGATGCAGCGCAGTGAGTCCAGAGAGTGCACTGGCACCACTGGGGATGCAGTGCAGTGAGTCCAGAGAGTGCACTGGCACCACTGGGGATGCAGTGCAGTGAGTCAAGAGAGTGCACTGGCACCACTGGGGATGCAGTGCAGTGAGTGCAGAGAGTGCACTGGCACCACTGGGGATGCACTGCAGTGAGGGCAGAGAGTGCTCTGGGAACACCGGGGATGCAGTGCAGTGAGTGCAGAGAGTGCACTGGCACCACTGGGGATGCAGTGCAGTGAGTCCAGAGAGTGCACTGGCACCAATGAGGATGCAGTGCAGTGACTCCAGAGAGTGCACTGGCACCACTGGGGATGCAGTGCAGTGACTCCAGAGAGTGCACTGGCACCACTGGGGATGCAATGCGGTGAGTCCAGAGAGTGCACTGGCACCACTGGGGATGCACTGCAGTGAGTCCAGAGAGTGCACTGACACCACTGGGGATGCAGTGCGGTGAGTTCAGAGAGTGCACTGGCACCACAGGTGATGCAGTGCAGTTTGTACAAAGAGTGCACTGGCACCACAGGGGATGCACTGCAGTGATTCCAGAGAGTGCACTGGCACAACTGCGGATGCAGTGCAGTGAGTCCAGAGAGTGCACTGGCACCACTGGGGATGCACTGCAGTGAGTCCAGAGAGTGCACTGACACCACTGGGGATGCAGTGCAGTGAGTCCAGAGAGTGCACTGGCACCACAGGTGATGCAGTGCAGTTTGTACAAAGAGTGCACTGGCACCACAGGGGATGCACTGCAGTGATTCCAGAGAGTGCACTGGCACCACTGCGGATGCAGTGCAGTGAGTCCAGAGAGTGCACTGGCACCACTGGGGATGCACTGCAGTGAGTCCAGAGAGTGCACTGGCACCACTGGGGATGCAGTGCAGTGAGTCCAGAGAGTGCACTGGCACCACTGGGGATGTACTGCAGTGATTCCAGAGAGTGCACTGTCACCACTGGGGATGCAGTGCAGTGAGTCCAGAGAGTACACTGGCACCTCAGGGGCTGCACTGCAGTGAGTCCAGAGAGTGCACTGGCACCAATGGGGATGCAGTGCAGTGAGTCCAGAGAGTGCACTGGCACCACTGGGGATGCACCTCGGTGAGTCCAGAGAGTGCTCTGGGAAAACCGGGGATGCAGTGCAGTGAGTCCAGAGAGTGCACTGGCACCACTGGGGATGCAGTGCTGTGAGTCCAGAGAGTGCACTGGCACCACTGGGGATGCACTGCAGTGAGTCCAGAGAGTCCACTGGCACCATTAGGGATGCAGTGCAGTGAGTCCAGAGAGTGCAATGGCACCACAGGAGATGTACTGCAGTGATTCCAGAGAGTGCACTGTCACCACTGGGGATGCAGTGCAGTGAGTCCAGAGAGTACACTGGCACCTCAGGGGCTGCACTGCAGTGAGTCCAGAGAGTGCACTGGCACCACTGGGGATGCAGTGCAGTGAGTCCAGAGAGTGCACTGGCACCACTGGGGATGCACCTCGGTGAGTCCAGAGAGTGCTCTGGGAACACCGGGGATGCAGTGCAGTGAGTGCAGAGAGTGCACTGGCACCACTGGGGATGCAGTGCAGTGAGTCCAGAGAGTGCACTGGCACCACTGGGGATGCAGTGCAGTGAGTCCAGAGAGTGCACTGGCACCACTGGGGATGCACCTCGGTGAGTCCAGAGAGTGCTCTGGGAACACCGGGGATGCAGTGCAGTGAGTGCAGAGAGTGCACTGGCACCACTGGGGATGCACTGCAGTGAGTCCAGAGAGTGCACTGGCACCACTGGGGATGCACTTCAGTGAGTCCAGAGAGTGCACTGGCACCACTGGGGATGCAGTGCAGTGAGTCCAGAGAGTGCACTGGCACCACAGGTGATGCAGTGCAGTTTGTACAAAGAGTGCACTGGCACCACAGGGGATGCACTGCAGTGATTCCAGAGAGTGCACTGGCACCACTGCGGATGCAGTGCAGTGAGTCCAGAGAGTGCACTGGCACCACTGGGGATGCAGTGCAGTGAGTCCAGAGAGTGCACTGGCACCACTGGGGATGCAGTGCAGTGAGTCCAGAGAGTGCACTGGCACCACTGGGGATGCAGTGCAGTGAGTCCAGAGAGTGCACTGGCACAAAAGGGGATGCACTGCAGTGAGTCCAGAGAGTGCACTGGCACCACTGGGGATGCAGTGCAGTGAGTCCAGAGAGTGCACTGGCACCACTGCGGATGCACTGCAGTGAGTCCAGAGAGTACACTGGCACCAAAGGGGATGTACTGCAGTGATTCCAGAGAGTGCACTGTCACCACTGGGGATGCAGTGCAGTGAGTCCAGAGAGTACACTGGCACCTCAGGGGCTGCACTGCAGTGAGTCCAGAGAGTGCACTGTCAGCACTGGGGATGCAGTGCAGTGAGTCCAGAGAGTGCACTGGCACCACTGGGGATGCACCTCGGTGAGTCCAGAGAGTGCTCTGGGAAAACCGGGGATGCAGTGCAGTGAGTCCAGAGAGTGCACTGGCACCACTGGGGATGCAGTGCTGTGAGTCCAGAGAGTGCACTGGCACCACTGGGGATGCACTGCAGTGAGTCCAGAGAGTGCACTGGCACCATTAGGGATGCAGTGCAGTGAGTCCAGAGAGTGCAATGGCACCACAGGGGATGTACTGCAGTGATTCCAGAGAGTGCACTGTCACTAATGGGGATGCAGTGCAGTGAGTCCAGAGAGTACACTGGCACCTCAGGGGCTGCACTGCAGTGAGTCCAGAGAGTGCACTGGCACCACTGGGGATGCAGTGCAGTGAGTCCAGAGAGTGCACTGGCACCACTGGGGATGCACCTCGGTGAGTCCAGAGAGTGCTCTGGGAACACCGGGGATGCAGTGCAGTGAGTGCAGAGAGTGCACTGGCACCACTGGGGATGCAGTGCAGTGAGTCCAGAGAGTGCACTGGCACCACTGGGGATGCAGTGCAGTGAGTCCAGAGAGTGCACTGGCACCACTGGGGATGCACCTCGGTGAGTCCAGAGAGTGCTCTGGGAACACCGGAGATGCAGTGCAGTGAGTGCAGAGAGTGCACTGGCACCACTGGGGATGCACTGCAGTGAGTCCAGAGAGTGCACTGGCACCACTGGGGATGCAGTGCAGTGAGTCCACAGAGTGCACTGGCACCACTGGGGATGCACTGCAGTGAGTCCAGAGAGTGCACTGGCACCACTGTTGATGCAGTGCTGCGACTCCAGAGAGTGCACTGGCACCACTGGGGTTGCAGTGCAGTGAGTCCAGAGAGTGCACTGGCACCACTGGGGATGCACTGCAGTGACTCGAAAGAGTGCACTGGCACCAGTGGTGATGCAGTGCAGTGAGTCCAGAGAGTGCACTGGCACCACTGGGGATGCACTGCAGTAGGTCCAGAGAGTGCACTGGCACCACTGGGGATGCACTGCAGTGACTCAAAAGAGTGCACTGGCACCACTGCGGATGCACTGCAGTGAGTCCGGAGAGTGCACTGGCACCAATGGTGATGCACTGCAGTGAGTCCAGAGAGTGCAGTGGCACCACTGGGGATGAAGTGGAGTGAGTCCAGAGAGTGCACTGGCACCACTGGGGATGCAATGCAGTGAGTCCAGAGAGTGCACTGGCACCACTGGGGATGCAGTGCAGTGAGTCCAGAGAGTGCACTGGCACCACTGGGGATGCACGGCAGTGATTCCAGAGAGTGCACTGGCACCACTGGGGATGCAGTGCAGTGAGTCCAGAGAGTGCACTGGCACCACTGGGGATGCACTGCAGTGACTCGAAAGAGTGCACTGGCACCACTGCGGATGCACTGCAGTGAGTCCGGAGAGTGCCCTGGCACCAATGGTGATGCAGTGCAGTGAGTCCAGAGAGTGCAGTGACACCACTGGGGATGCAGTGCAGTGAGTCGAGAGAGTGCACTGGCACCACTGGGGATGCAATGCAGTGAGTCCAGAGAGTGCACTGGCACCACTGGGGATGAAGTGCAGTGAGTCCATAGAGTGCACTGGCACCACTGGGGATGCACTGCAGTGAGTCCAGAGAGTGCACTGGCACCACTGGGGATGCACTGCAGTGAGTCCAGAGAGTGCACTGGCAGCACTGGGGATGCAGTGCAGTTGAGTCCAGAGAGTGCACTGGCACCTTGGGGATGCAGTGCAGTGAGTCCAGAGAGTACACTGGCACCACTGGGATGCAGTGCAGTGAGTCCACAGAGTGCACTGGCACCACTGGGGATGCAGTGCAGTGACTCCAGAGAGTGCACTGGCACCACTGGTGATGCACTGCAGTGAGTCCAGAGAGTGAACTGGCACCACTAGGGATGCAGTGCAGTGAGTCCAGAGAGTGCACTGGCACCAGTGGGGAAGCACTGCAGTGAGTCCAGAGAGTGCACTGGCACCACTGGGGATGCACTGCACTGAGTCCAGAGAGTGCACTGACACCACTGGGGATCCAATGCAGTGAGTCCAGAGAGTGTAATGGAACCACTGGGGATGCAGTGCAGTGAGTCCAGAGAGTGCACTGGCACTTCTGGGGATGCAGTACAGTGAGTGCAGAGAGTGCACTGTCACAACAGGGGATGCACTGCAGTGACTCCGGAAAGTGCACTGGCACCACTGGGGATGCACTGCAGTTAGTCCAGAGAGTGCACTGGCACCACTGGGGACGCACTGCAGTGAGTCCAGAGAGTGCACTGGCACCACTGGGGATGCAGTGCAGTTGAGTCCAGAGAGTGCACTGGCACCTTGGGGATGCAGTGCATTGAGTCCAGAGAGTACACTGGCACCACTGGGATGCAGTGCAGTGAGTCCACAGAGTGCACTGGCACCACAGGGGATACACTACAGTGAGTCCAGAGAGTGCACTGGCACCACTGGGGACGCAGTGCAGTGACTACAGAGAGTGCACTGGCACCATTGGGGATGCAGTGCAGTGAGTCCAGAGAGTGCACTGGCACCAGTGGGGATGCACTGCAGTGGGTCCAGAGAGTGCACTGGCACCACTGGGGATGCACTGCAGTGAGTCCAGAGAGTGCACTGGCACCACTGGGGATGCAGTGCAGTGAGTCCAGAGAGTGCACTGGCACCACTGGGGATGCACTGCAGTGATTCCGGAGAGTGCACTGGCACCACTGGAGATGCAGTGCAGTCAGTCCAGAGAGTGCACTGGCACCACTGGGGATGCACTGCAGTGAGTCCAGAGAGTGCACTGGCACCACTGGGGATGCACTGCAGTGAGTCCAGAGAGTGCACTGGCAGCACTGGGGATGCACTGCAGTGAGTCCAGAGAGTGCACTGGCACCACTGGGGATGCACTGCAGTGACTCGAAAGAGTGCACTGGCACCACTGCGGATGCACTGCAGTGAGTCCGGAGAGTGCCCTGGCACCACTGGGGATGCAGTGCACTGAGTCCAGAGAGTGCACTGGCACCACTGGGGATGCAGTGCAGTGAGTCCAGAGAGTGCACTGGCACCACTGGGGATGCACTGCAGTGAGTCCAGAGAGTGCACTGGCACCACTGGGGATGCAGTGCAGTGAGTCCAGAGAGTGCACTGGCACCACTGGGGATGCAGTGCAGTGAGTCCAGAGAGTGCACTGGCACAAAAGGGGATGCACTGCAGTGAGTCCAGAGAGTGCACTGGCACCACTGGGGATGCAGTGCAGTGACTCCAGAGAGTGCACTGGCACCACTGCGGATGCACTGCAGTGAGTCCAGAGAGTACACTGGCACCAAAGGGGATGTACTGCAGTGATTCCAGAGAGTGCACTGTCACCACTGGGGATGCAGTGCAGTGAGTCCAGAGAGTACACTGGCACCTCAGGGGCTGCACTGCAGTGAGTCCAGAGAGTGCACTGGCACCAATGGGGATGCAGTGCAGTGAGTCCAGAGAGTGCACTGGCACCACTGGGGATGCACCTCGGTGAGTCCAGAGAGTGCTCTGGGAAAACCGGGGATGCAGTGCAGTGAGTGCAGAGAGTGCACTGGCACCACTGGGGATGCAGTGCTGTGAGTCCAGAGAGTGCACTGGCACCACTGGGGATGCACTGCAGTGAGTCCAGAGAGTCCACTGGCACCATTAGGGATGCAGTGCAGTGAGTCCGGAGAGTGCACTGGCACCACTGGGGATGCAGTGCAGTGAGTCCAGAGAGTGCCCTGGCACCACTGGGGATGCAGTGCAGTGAGTCCACAGAGTGCACTGGCAGCACTGGGGATGCACTGCAGTGAGTCCAGAGAGTGCACTGTCAGCACTGGGGATGCAGTGCAGTGAGTCCAGAGAGTGCACTGGCACCACTGGGGATGCAGTGCAGTGAGTCCAGAGAGTGCACTGGCACCACTGCGGATGCACTGCAATGAGTCCAGAGAATGCACTGGCACTAATGGGGATGCAGTGCAGTGAGTCCAGAGAGTGCACTGGCACCACTGCGGATGCACTGCAGTGAGTCCGGAGAGTGCCCTGGCACCAATGGTGATGCAGTGCAGTGAGTCCAGAGAGTGCAGTGGCACCACTGGGGATGCACTGCAGTGAGTCCAGAGAGTGCTCTGGGAACACTGGGGATGCAGTGCAGTGAGTGCAGAGAGTGCACTGGCACCACTGGGGATGCGGTGCAGTGAGTCCAGAGAGTGCACTGGCACCACTGGGGATGCAGTGCAGTGAGTCCAGAGAGTGCACTGGCACCACGGGGGATGCAGTGCAGTGAGTCCAGAGAGTGCACTGGCACCACTGGGGATGCAGTGCAGTGAGTCCAGAGAGTGCACTGGCACCACTGGGGATGCACTGCAGTGACTCCAGAGACTGCACTGGCACCAATGGGGATGCACTGCAGTGAGTCCAGAGAATGCACTGGCACCACTGGGGATGCAGTGCAGTGACTCGAAAGAGTGCACTGGCACCACTGGGGATGCACTGCAGTGAGTCCAGAGAGTGCCCTGGCACCAATGGTGATGCGGTGCAGTGATCCAGAGAGTGCACTGGAACCACTGGGGATGCAGTGCAGTGAGTGCAGAGAGTGCACTGGCACCACTGGGGATGCAGTGCAGTGAGTCCAGAGAGTGCACTGGCACCACTGGGTATGCAGTGCAGTTAGTCCATAGAGTGCACTGGCTCCACTGGGGATGCAATGCAGTGACTCAAGAGAGTGCACAGGCACCACTGGGGATGCAGTGCAGTGAGTTCAGAGAGTGCAATGGCACCACAGGGGATGTACTGCAGTGATTCCAGAGAGTGCACTGTCACCACTGGGGATGCAGTGCAGTGAGTCCAGAGAGTACACTGGCACCTCAGGGGCTGCACTGCAGTGAGTCCAGAGAGTGCACTGGCACCACTGGGAATGCAGTGCAGTGAGTCCAGAGAGTGCACTGGCACCACTGGGGATGTACCTCGGTGAGTCCAGAGAGTGCTCTGGGAACACCGGGGATGCAGTGCAGTGAGTGCAGAGAGTGCACTGGCACCACTGGGGATGCAGTGCAGTGAGTCCAGAGAGTGCACTGGCACCACTGGGGATGCACTGCAGTGAGTCCAGAGAGTGCACTGGCACCACTGGGGATGCAGTGCAGTGAGTCCAGATAGTGCACTGGCACCACTGGGGATGCACTGCAATGAGTCCAGAGAGTGCACTGGCACCACTGTTGATGCAGTGCTGCGACTCCAGAGAGTGCACTGGCACCACTGGGGTTGTAGTGCAGTGAGTCCAGAGAGTGCACTGGCACCACTGGGGATGCACTGCAGTGGGTCCAGAGAGTGCACTGGCACCACTGGTGATGCAGTGCAGTGAGTGCAGAGAGTGCACTGGCACCACTGGGGATGCACTGCAGTAGGTCCAGAGAGTGCACTGGCACCACTGGGGATGCACTGCAGTGAGTCCGGAGAGTGCACTGGCACCAATGGTGATGCAGTGCAGTGAGTCCAGAGAGTGCAGTGGCACCACTGGGGATGCAGTGCAGTGAGTCCAGAGAGTGCACTGGCACCACTGGGGATGCAATGCAGTGAGTCCAGAGAGTGCACTGGCACCACTGGGGATGCAGTGCAGTGAGTCCAGAGAGTGCACTGGCACCACTGGGGATGCGCGGCAGTGATTCCAGAGAGTGCACTGGCACCACTGGGGATGCAGTGCAGTGAGTCCAGAGAGTGCACTGGCACCACTGGGGATGCACTGCAGTGACTCGAAAGAGTGCACTGGCACCACTGCGGATGCACTGCAGTGAGTCCGGAGAGTGCCCTGGCACCAATGGTGATGCAGTGCAGTGAGTCCAGAGAGTGCAGTGACACCACTGGGGATGCAGTGCAGTGAGTCGAGAGAGTGCACTGGCACCACTGGGGATGCAATGCAGTGAGTCCAGAGAGTGCACTGGCACCACTGGGGATGAAGTGCAGTGAGTCCAGAGAGTGCACTGGCACCACTGGGGATGCACTGCAGTGAGTCCAGAGAGTGCACTGGCACCACTGGGGACGCAGTGCAGTGACTACAGAGAGTGCACTGGCACCATTGGGGATGCAGTGCAGTGAGTCCAGAGAGTGCACTGGCACCAGTGGGGATGCACTGCAGTGGGTCCAGAGAGTGCACTGGCACCACTGGGGATGCACTGCACTGAGTCCAGAGAGTGCACTGACACCACTGGGGATCCAATGCAGTGAGTCCAGAGAGTGCAATGGAACCACTGGAGATGCAGTGCAGTGAGTCCAGAGAGTGCACTGGCACTTCTGGTGATGCAGTACAGTGAGTGCAGAGAGTGCACTGGCACAACAGGGGATGCACTGCAGTGACTCCGGAAAGTGCACTGGCACCACTGGGGATGCACTGCAGTGAGTCCAGAGGGTGCACTGGCACCGCTGGTGATGCAGTGCAGTGAGTCCAGAGAGTACACTGGCACCACTGGGGATGCACTGCAGTGACTCAAAAGAGTGCCCTGGCACCACTGCGGATGTACTGCAGTGAGTCCGGAGAGTGCACTGGCACCAAAGGTGATGCAGTGCAGTGAGTCCAGAGAGTGCAGTGGCACCACTGGGGATGCACTGCAGTGAGTCCAGAGAGTGCACTGGCACCACTGGGGATGCAGTGCAGTGAGTCCAGAGATTGTTCTGGCACCACTGGGGATGCAATGCAGTGAGTCCAGAGAGTGCACTGGCACCACTTGGGATGCACTGCAGTGAGTCCAGAGAGTGCACTGGCACCACTGGGGATGCACTGCAGTGAGTCCAGAGAGTGCACTGGCACCACTGGGGATGCACTGCAGTGAGTCCAGAGAGTGCAGTGGCACCACTGGGGATGCAATGCAGTGAGTCCAGAGAGTGCACTGGCACCACTGGGGATGCAGTGCACTGAGTCCAGAGAGTGCACTGGCACCACTGGTGATGCAGTGCAGTGAGTCCAGAGAGTGCACTGGCACCACTGGCGATGCAGTGCAGTGAGTCCAGAGAGTGCACTGGCAGCACTGGGGATGCACTGCAGTGAGTCCAGAGAGTGCTCTGGCACCACTGGGGATGCAGTTCAGTGAGTCCAGAGAGTGCACTGGCACCACTGTTCATGCAGTGCAGTGCGTCCAAAGAGTGCACTGGCACCACTGGGTAAGCAGTGCATGAGTGCAGAGAGTCCACTGGCACCACTGGGGATGCAGTGCAGTGAGTCCAGAGAGTGGACTGGCACCAGTGGGGATGGAGTGCAGTGAGTCCAGAGAGTGCACTGGCACCACTGGGGATGCAGTGCAGTGAGTCCAGAGAGTGCACTGTCACCACTGGGGATGAACTGTAGTGAGTTCAGAGACTGCACAGGCACCACTGGGGATGCAGTGCAGTGACTCCAGAGAGTGCACTGGCACCACTGGGGATGCAGTGCTGTGAGTGCAGAGAGTGCACTGGCACCACTGGGGATGCACTGCAGTGAGTGCAGAGAGTGCACTGGCACCACTGGGGATGCACTGCAGTGAGTCCAGAGAGTGCACGGGCACCACTGGGGATGCACTGCAGTGAGTCCAGAGAGTGCACTGACACCACTGGGGATGCAGTGCAGTGATTCCGGAGAGTGCACTGGCACCACTGGGGATGCAGTGCAGTGAGTCCAGAGAGTGCACTGGCACCACTGGGGATGCACTGCAGTGAGTCCAGAGAGTGCACTGGCACCACTGGGGATGCACTGCAGTGAGTCCAGAGAGTGCACTGGCACCACTGGGGATGCACTGCAGTGACTCGAAAGAGTGCACTGGCACCACTGCGGATGCACTGCAGTGAGTCCGGAGAGTGCACTGGCACCACTGGGGATGCAGTGCAGTGAGTCCAGAGAGTGCACTGGCACCACTGGGGATGCAGTGCAGTGAGTCCAGAGAGTGCACTGGCACCACTGGGGATGCAGCGCAGTGAGTCCAGAGAGTGCACTGGCACCACTGGGGTTGCAGTGCAGTGAGTCCAGAGAGTGCACTGGCACCACTGGGGATGCAGTGCAGTGAGTGCAGAGAGTGCACTGGCACCACTGGGGATGCAGTGCAGTGAGTGCAGAGAGTGCACTGGCACCACTGGGGATGCACTGCAGTGAGGGCAGAGAGTGCACTGGGACCACAGGGGATGCAGTGCAGTGACTCCAGAGAGTGCCCTGGCACCACTGGGGATGCAGTGCAGTGAGTCCAGAGAGTGCACTGGCACCACTGGATATGCAGTGCAGTGACTCCAGAGAGTGCACTGGCACCACTGGGGATGCAGTGCAGTGAGTCCAGAGAGTGCACTGGCACCACTGGGGATGCAATGCGGTGAGTCCAGAGAGTGCACTGGAAACAACTGGGGATGCACTGCAGTGAGTCCAGAGAGTGCACTGACACCACTGGGGATGCAGTGCGGTGAGTTCAGAGAGTGCACTGGCACCACTGGGGATGCAGTGCAGTGAGTCCAGAGAGTGCACTGGCACCACAGGTGATGCAGTGCAGTGAGTACAAAGAGTGCACTGGCACCACAGGGGATGCACTGCAGTGATTCCAGAGAGTGCACTGGCACCACTGCGGATGCAGTGCAGTGAGTCCAGACAGTGCACTGGCACCACTGGGGATGCACTGCAGTGAGTCCAGAGAGTGCACTGGCACCACTGGGGATGCAGTGCAGTGAGTCCAGAGAGTGCACTGGCACCTTGGGGATGCACTGCAGTGAGTCCAGAGAGTACACTGGCACCACTGGGGATGCAGTGCAGTGAGTCCAGAGAGTGCACTGGCACCACTGGGGATGCAGTGCAGTGACTCCAGAGAGTGCACTGGCACTTCTGGGGATGCAGTGCAGTGAGTGCAGAGAGTGCACTGGCACCACTGGGGATGCAGTGCAGTGAGTCCAGAGAGTGCAGTGGCACCATTGGGGATGCACTGCAGTGGGTCCAGAGAGTGCACTGGCACCACTGGGGATGCACTACACTGAGTCCAGAGAGTGCACTGGCACCACTGGGGATGCAGTGCAGTGAGTCCAGAGAGTGCACTGGCACCACTGTTGATGCAGTGCAGTGAGTCCAGAGAGTGCACTGGCACCACTGGGGATGCAGTACAGTGAGTCCAGAGAGTGCACTGTCACCACTGGGGATGCAGTGCAGTGAGTCCAGAGAGTGCACTGGCACCACTGGGATGCAGTGCAGTGAGCTCAGAGAGTGCACTGGCACCACTGGGGATGCAGTGCGGTGTGTCCAGAGAGTGCACTGGCAACACTGGGGATGCAGTGCAGTGAGTAAAGAGAGTGCACTGGCACCACTGGGGATGCAGTGCAGTGAGTCCAGAGAGTGCACTGGCACCACTGGGGATGCAGTGCAGTGAGTCCAGAGAGTGCACTGTCTGGACTTGCCGGGGTGCATCCCCAGTGGTGCCAGTGCACTGGGGATGCACGTCAGTGAGTCCAGAGAGTGCACTCTCTGGACTTGCCGGGGTGCATCCCCAGTGGTGCCAGTGCACTCTCTGGACTCACGGGGTTGCATCCCCAGTGGTGCCAGTGCACTCTCTGGACTCACTGCACTGCATCCCCAGTGGTACCAGTGCACTCTCTGGACTCACCCGAGTGCATCCCCAGTGGTGCCAGTGCACTCTCTGGACTCACTGCACTGCATCCCCCGTGGTGCCAGTGCACTCTGGACTCACCGCACTGCATCCCCAGTGATGCCAGTGCACTCTCTGGACTCACTGCACTGCATCCCCAGTGGTGCCAGTGACCTCTCTGGACTCACTGCACTGCATCCCCAGTGGTGCCAGTACACTCTCTGGACTCACTGCACTGCATCCCCAGTGGTGCCAGTGCACTCTCTGGACTCACTGCACTGCATCCCCAGTGGTGCCAGTGCACTCTCTGGACTCACTGCAGTGCATCCCCAATGGTGCCAGTGCACTCTTTGGACTCACTGCATTGCATCCCCAGTGGTGCCACTGCACTCTCTGGACTCACTGCACTGCATCCCCAGTGGTGCCGGGTCACTCTCTGGACTCACGGCAGTGCATCCCCAGTGGTGCCAGTGCACTCTCTGAACTCACTGCACTGCATCCCCAGTGGGGCCAGTGCACTCTCTGGACTCACTGCACTGCAACCCCAGTGGTGACAGTGCACTCTCTGGACTTGCCGGGGTGCATCCCCAGTACTGCCAGTGCACTCTCTGGACTCACCGGGGTGCATCCCCAGTGGTGCCAGTGCACTCTCTGCACTCACTGCACTGCATCAACAGTGGTGCCAGTGCACTCTCTGGACTCACTGCACTGCATCCCCAGTGGTGCCAGTGCACACTCTGGACTCACTGCACTGCATCCCCAGTGGTGCCAGTGCACTCTCTGGACTCACTGCACTGCATCCCCAGTGGTGCCAGTGCACTCTCTGGATTCACGGCAGTGCATCCCCAGTGGTGCCAGTGCACTCTCTGGACTCACGGCAGTGTATCCCCAGTGGTGCCAGTGCACTCTCTGGACTCACTGCACTGCATCCCCAGTGGTGCCAGTGCACTCTCTGGACTTGCCGGGGTGCATCCCCAGTGGTGCCAGTGCAGTCTCTGTGTTAGTGTTGGGGAGAATCGAATGGATGTTTTACTAATGTCTCTTAGGTAATGGGACCTACAGTATAATTAAGCATTGCCAAATGTACTTACATTATCAATTAATCTATGTATACTGGATACTTAGGGAGTACATTGAACAATCAAAAGAATCATTGAAGGGGAACCTTGGGAGGGAACAGGTACAACGTGACCTTGGATAAGGGCCTGGAAATAATGAAATGAGTTGAAGCAGAACCAAGAAACGGAGGGAGCACGCGTCGAGTAAGAAAGGTGAAAAGTTTAGCGGAGAGGAAGACTCCTTACTTCATATGCACGACCACCTGGACGACCACCAGAGTGCGCCACGCATGTGCAAAGGGGAGGGGAGCTAATTAGAATGAAAAGCGAGGCTGCTGTTGCAACCTGTAATGAATATGTATACCTGACGCAATATTGTATGTATAAATAATGGCTGGGAAGTAACGGGACTTGAAGCCAGATTTGGGCACCTGCCCCGGCTTCCAGCGCTGAATAAAGCACCTTCATATAATCACTTGGTGATTATGTGGTTGCTAGGCTAACATCTGGACTCACTGCAGTGCATCCCCAGTGGTGCCAGTGCACTCTCTGGAGTCACTGCAGTGCATCACCAGTGGTGCCAGTGCACTCCCTGGACTCACTGCAGTGCATCCCCAGTGGTGCCAGTGCACTCTCTGGACTCACTGCATTGCATCCCCAGTGGTGCCAGTGCACTCTCTGGACTCACTGCAGTGCATCCCCAGTGGTGCCAGTGCACTCTCTGGACTCACTGCAGTGCATCTCCAATCGTACCAGTGCACTCTCTGGACTCACTGCACTGCATCCCCAGTGGTACCAGTGCACTCTCTAGACTCACTGCACTGCATCCCCAGTGGTGCCAGTGCACTCTCTGGACTCACTGCACTGCATCCCCAGTGGTGCCAGTGCACTCTCTGGACTCACTGCACTGCATCCCCAGTGGTGACAGTACACTCTCTGGACTTGCCGGGGTGCATCCCCAGTGGTGCCAGTGCACTCTCTGGAGTCACCGGGGTGCATCCCCAGAGGTGCCAGTGCACTCTCTGGACTCACTGCACTACATCCCCAGTGGTGCCAGTTCACTCTCTGGACTCACTGAACTGAATCCCCAGTGGTGCCAGTGCACTCTCTGGACTCACTGTACTGCATCCCCAGTGGTGCCTGTGAAGTCTCTGGTCTCACTGCACTGCATCCCCCGTGGTGCCAGTGCACTCTCTGGACTCACTGCACTGCATCCCCAGTGGTGCCACTGCACTCTCTGAAAACACCGGGGTGCAACCGCAGCGGTGCCAGTGCACTCTCTGCACTCACGGCACTGCATCCCCAGTGGTGCCAGTGCACTCTCTGGACTCACTGCAGTGCATCCCCAGTGGTACCAGTGCACTCTCTGGACTCAGTGCACTGCATCCCAGTGGTGCCACTGCACTCTCTGGACTCACTGCAGTGCATCCCCAGTGGTGCCAGTGCACTCTCTGGACTCACTGCACTGCATCCCAATGGTGCCAGTGCACTCTCTGGACTCACTGCACTGCATCCCCAGTGGTGCCAATGCACTCTCCGGAATCACTGCAGTACATCCCCAGTGGTGCCAGTGCACTCTCTGGACTCACTGCACTGCATCCACAGTGGTGCCAGTGCACTTTCTTTACTCACTGCACTGCATCCCCAGTGGTGCCAGTGCACTCTCTGGACTCACTGTACTGCATCCCCAGTGGTGCCAGTGCACTCTCTGGACTCACTGCAGTGCATCCCCAGTGGTGCCAGTGCACTCTCTGGACTCACTGCACTGCATCCCCAGTGGTGCCAGTGCACTCTCTGGACTCACTGCAGTGAATCCCCTTTTGTGCCAGTGCACTCTCTGCACTCACTGCACTGCATCCCCAGTGGTGCCAGTGCACTCTCTCGACTCACTGCACTGCATCCCCAGTGGTGCCTGTGAAGTCTCTGGTCTCACTGCAGTGCATCCCCAGTGGTGCCAGTGCACTCTCTGGACTCACTGCACTGCATCCCCATTTCTGACAGTGCCCTCTCTGGACTCAGTGCACTGCATCCCCAGTGGTGCCAGTGCACTCTCTGGACTCACTGTAGTGCATCCACAGTGGCCCCAGTGTACTCTCTTAACTCACTGCACTGCATCCCCAGTGGTGCCAGTGCACTCTCTGGACTCACTGCACTGCATCCCCAGTGGTGCCAGTGCACTCTCTGGACTCACTGCACTGCATCCCCAGTGGTGCCAGTGCACTCTCTGGACTCACTGCACTGCATCCGCAGTGGTGCCCGTGCACTCTCTGGACTCACTGCAGTCCATCCCCAGTGGTGCCAGTGCACTCTCTGGACTCACTGCACTGCATCCACAGTGGTGCCAGTGCACTCTCTGGACTCACTGCACTGCATTCCCAGTGGTCCCTGTGCACTCTCTGGACTCACTGTACTGCATCCCCAGTGGTGCCAGTGCACTCTCTGGACTCACTGCACTGCATCCCCAGTAGTGCCAGTGCACTCTCTGGACTCACTGCACTGCATCCCCAGTGGTGCCAGTGCACTCTCTGCACTCACTGCAGTGCATCCCCAGTGGTGCCAGTGCACTCTCTGCACTCACTGCACTGCATCCCCAGTGGTGCCAGTGCACTCTCTGGACTTGCCGGGGTGCATCCCCAGTAGTGCCAGTGCACTCTCTTGACTCACTGCACTGCATCCCCAGTGGTGCCAGTGCACTCTCTGGACTCACTGCATCCCAGGTGGTGCCAGTGCACTCTCTGGACTCACTGCAGTGCATCGCCAGTGGTGCCAGTGTACTCTCTGGACTCACTGCAGTGCATCGCCAGTGGTGCCAGTGCCCTCTCTGGACTCACTGCACTGCATCCCCAGTGGTGCCAGTGCAGTCTCTGTGTTAGTGTTGGGGAGAATCGAATGGATGTAATGTCTCTTACGTAATGGGACCTACAGTATAATTAAGCATTGCCAAATGTACTTACATTATCAATTAATCTATGTGTACTGGATACTTAGGGAGTACATTGAACAATCAAAAGAGTCATTGAAGGGGAACCTTGGGAGGGAACAGGTACAACGTGACCTTGGATAAGGGCCTGGAAATGATGAAATGAGTTGAAGCAGAACCAAGAAGCGGAGGGAGCATGCATCGAGTAAGAAAGGTGAAAAGTTTAGCGGAGAGGAAGACTCCTTACTTCATCTGGACGACCACCTGGACGACCACCAGAGTGCGCCACGCATGTGCAAAGGGGAGGGGAGCTAATTAGAATGAAAAGCGAGGCTGCTGTTGCAACCTGTAATGAATATGTATACCTGACGCAATATTGTATGTATAAATAACGGCTGGGAAGTAACGGAACTTGAAGCCAGATTTGGGCACCTGCCCCGGCTTCCAGCGCTGAATAAAGCACCTTCATATAATCACTTGGTGATTATGTGGTTGCTAGGCTAACATCTGGACTCACTGCAGTGCATCCCCAGTGGTGCCAGTGCACTCTCTGGAGTCACTGCAGTGCATCCCCAGTGGTGCCAATGCACTCTCTGGACTCAATGCACTGCATCCCCAGTGGTGCTGGGGCACTCCCTGGACTCACTGCACTGCATCCCCAGTGGTGCCAGTGCACTCTCTGCACTCACTGCACTGCATCCACAGTGGTGCCAGTGCACTCTCTGGACTCACTGCAGTGCATCCCCAGTGGTGCCAGTGCACTCTCTGGACTCACTGCACTGCATCCCCAGTGGTGCCAGTGCACTCTCTGGACACACCGCACTGCATCCCCAGTGGTGCCAGTGCACTCTCTGAGCTCACTGCACTGCATCCCCAGTGGTGCCAGTGCACTCTCTGGACTCACTGCACTGCATCCCCAGTGGTGCCAGTGCACTCTCTTTACTCACTGCACTGCATCCTCATTGGTGCGAGTGCACTCTCTGGACTCACTGCGCTGCATCCCCAGTGGTGCCAGTGCACTCTCTGACTCACTGCACTGCATCCCCAGTGGTGCCAGTGCACTCTCTGGATTCACGGCAGTGCATCCCCAGTGGTGCCAGTGCACTCTCTGGACTCACTGCACTGCATCCCCAGTGGTGCCAGTGCACTCTCTGGACTCACTGCACTGCATCCCCAGTGGTGACAGTGCACTCTCTGGACTTGCCGGCGTGCATCCCCATTGGTGCCAGTGCACTCTCTGGAGTCACCGGGGTGCATCCCCAGAGGTGCCAGTGCACTCTCTGGACTCACTGCTCTACATCCCCAGTGGTGCCAGTTCACTCTCTGGACTCAAGGAACTGAATCCCCAGTGGTGCCAGTGCACTCTCTGGACTCACTGTACTGCATCCCCAGTGGTGCCTGTGAAGTCCCTGGACTCACTGCAGTGCATCCCAGTGGTGCCAGTGCAATCTCAGGACTCACAGCAGTGCATCCCCAGTGGTGCCAGTGCACTCTCTGGACTCACTGCAGTGCATCCCCAGTGGTGCCAGTGCACTCTCTGGACTCACTGCAGTGCATCCCCTGTGGTGCCATTGCACTCTCAGGACTCACTGCATTGCATCCCCAGTGGTGCCAGTGCACTCTCTGGAGTCACTGCACTGCATCCCCAGTGGTGCCTGTGAAGTCTCTGGACTCACTGCAGTGCATCCCCAGTGGTGCCAGTGCACTCTCTGGACTCACTGCACTGCACCCCCAGTGGTGCCAGTGCACTCTCTGGACTCACTGCACTGCATCCCCAGTGGTGCCAGTGCACTCTCTGGACTCACTGCACTGCATCCCCAGTGGTGCCAGTGCAGTCTCTGGACTCACTGCAGTGCAAACCCAAAGGTGCCAGTGCATTCTCTTTACTCACTGCAGTGCATCCCCACTGGTGCCAGTGCACTCTCTGGACTCACTGCACTGCATCCCCAGTGGTGCCAGTGCACTCTCTGGACTCACTGCAGTCCATCCCCAGTGGTGCCAGTGCACTCTCTGGACTCACTGCACTGCATCCCCAGTGGTGCCAGTGCACTCTCTTTACTCACTGCACTGCATCCCCAGTGGTGCCAGTGCACTCTTTGGACTCACTGCAGTGCATCCCCAGTGCTGCCAGTGCACTCTCTGGACTCACTGCACTGCATCCCCAGTGGTGCCAGTGCAATCTCTGGACTCATGGCAGTGCATCCCCAGTGGTGCCAGTGCACTCTCTGCACTCACTGCACTGCATCCCCAGTGGTGCCAGTGCACTCTCTGGACTCACTGCACTGCATCCCCAGTGGTGCCAGTGCACTCTCAAGAGTCACTGCGCTGCATCAACAGTGGTTCCAGTGCACTCTCTTGACTCACTGCACTTCAACTCCAGTGGTGCCAGTGCACTCTCTGGACTCACTGCACTGCATCCCCAGTGGTGCCAGTGCATTCTCTGGACTCACTGCACTGCATCCGAGGTGGTGCCAGTGCACTCTCTGGACTCACTGCAGTGCATCGCCAGTGGTTCCAGTGCACTCTCTGGACTCACTGCAGTGCATCCCCAGTGGTGCCAGTGCACTCTCTGGACTTGCCGGGGTGCATCCCCAGTGGTGCCAGTGCAGTCTCTGTGTTAGTGTTGGGGAGAATCGAATGGATGTAATGTCTCTTACGTAATGGGACCTACAGTATAATTAAGCATTGCCAAATGTACTTACATTATCAATTAATCTATGTATACTGGATACTTAGGGAGTACATTGAACAATCAAAAGAGTCATTGAAGGGGAACCTTGGGAGGGAACAGGTACAACCTGACCTTGGATAAGGGCCTGGAAATGATGAAATGAGTTGAAGCAGAACCAACAAGCGGAGGGAGCATGCATCGAGTAAGAAAGGTGAAAAGTTTATCAGAGAGGAAGACTCCTTACTTCATCTGGACGACCACCAGAGTGCGCCACGCATGTGCAAAGGGGAGGGGAGCTAATTAGAATGAAAAGCGAGGCTGCTGTTGCAACCTGTAATGAATATGTATACCTGACGCAATATTGTATGTATAAATAACGGCTGGGAAGTAACGGGACTTGAAGCCAGATTTGGGCACCTGCGCCGGCTTCCAGCGCTGAATAAAGCACCTATATATAATAACTTGGTGATTATGTGGTTGCTAGGCTAACATCTGGACTCACTGCTGTGCATCCCCAGTGGTGCCAGTGCACTCTCTGGAGTCACTGCAGTGCATCCCCAGTGGTGCCAATGCACTCTCTGGACTCACTGCACTGCATCCCCAGTGGTGCCGGGGCACTCTCTGGACTCACTGCACTGCATCCCCAGTGGTGCCAGTGCCCTCTGTGGACTCACTGCACTGCGTCCCCAGTGGTGCCAGTGCACTCTCTGGACTCACTGCACTGCATCCCCAGTGGTGACAGTGCACTCTCTGGACTTGCCGGGGTGCATCCCCAGTGGTGCCAGTGCACTCTCTGGACTCACCGGGGTGCATCCCCAGTGGTGCCAGTGCACTCTCTGGACTCACTGCAGTGCATCCCCAGTGGTGCCAGTGCACTCTCTGGACTCACTGCACTGCATCCCCAGTGGTGCCAGTGCACTCTCTTTACTCACTGCACTGCATCCCCAGTGGTGCCAGTGCACTCTCTGGACACACCGCACTGCATCCCCAGTGGTGCCAGTGCACTCTCTGAGCTCACTGCACTGCATCCCCAGTGGTGCCAGTGCACTCTCTGGACTCACTGCACTGCATCCCCAGTGGTGCCAGTGCACTCTCTTTACTCACTGCACTGCATCCTCATTGGTGCGAGTGCACTCTCTGGACTCACTGCGCTGCATCCCCAGTGGTGCCAGTGCACTCTCTGACTCACTGCACTGCATCCCCAGTGGTGCCAGTGCACTCTCTGGATTCACGGCAGTGCATCCCCAGTGGTGCCAGTGCACTCTCTGGACTCACGGAAGTGCATCCCCAGAGGTGCCAGTGCACTCTCTGGACTCACTGCACTGCATCCCCAGTGGTGCCAGTGCAGTCTCTGTGTTAGTGTTGGGGAGAATCGAATGGATATTTTTACTAATGTCTCTTAGGTAATGGGACCTACAGTATAATTAAGCATTGCCAAATGTACTTACATTATCAATTAATCTATGTATACAGGATACTTAGGGAGTACATTGAACAATCAAAAGAATCATTGAAGGGGAACCTTAGGAGGGAACAGGTACAACCTGACCTTGGATAAGGGCCTGGAAATGATGAAATGAGTTGAAGCAGAACCAAGAAACGGAGGGAGCACGCGTCGAGTAAGAAAGGTGAAAAGTTTAGCGGAGAGGAAGACTCCTTACTTCATCTGGACGACCACCAGAGTGCGCCACGCATGTGCAAAGGGGAGGGGAGCTAATTAGAATGAAAAGCGAGGCTGCTGTTGCAACCTGTAAAGAATACGTATACCTGACGCAATATTGTATGTATAAATAACGGCTGGGAAGTAACGGGACTTGAAGCCAGATTTGGGCACCTGCCCCGGCTTCCAGCGCTGAATAAAGTACCTTCATATAATCACTTGGTGATTATGTGGTTGCTAGGCTAACATCTGGACTCACTGCAGTGCATCCCCAGTGGTGCCACTGCACTCTCTGGAGTCACTGCAGTGCATCCCCAGTGGTGCCAATGCACTCTCTGGACTCACTGCAGTGCATCCCCAGTGGAGCCAGTGCACTCCCTGGACTCAGTGCAGTGCATCCCCAGTGGTGCCAGTGAACTCTCTGGACTCACTGCATTGCATCCCCAGTGGTGCCAGTGCACTCTCTGGACTCACTGCACTGCATCCCCAGTGGTGCCAGTGCACTCTCTGGACTCACTGCACTGCATCCCCAGTGGTGCCAGTGCACTCTCTGGACTTGCCGGGGTGCATCGCCAGTGGTGCCAGTGCACTCTCTGGACTCACTGCACTGCATCCCCAGTGGTGCCAGTGCACTCTCTGGACTCACTGCACTGCATCCCCAGTGGTGCCAGTGCACTCTCTGGACTGACTGCAGTGCATCCCCAATCGTACCAGTGCACTCTCTGGACTAACTGCACTGCATCCACAGTGGTGCCACTGCAACCTCTGGTCTCACTGCAGTGCATACCCAGTGGTGCCAGTGCACTCTCTGGACTCACTGCAGTGCATCCCCAGTGGTACCAGTGCACTCTCTGGACTCACTGCACTGCATCCCCACTGGTGCCAGTGCACTCTCTGGACTCACTGCAGTGCAAACCCAAAGGTTCCAGTGCATTCTCTTTACTCTCTGCAGTGCATCCCCACTGGTGCCAGTGCACTCTCTGGACTTGCCGGTGTGCATCCCCATTGGTGCCAGTGCACTCTCTGGAGTCACCGGGGTGCATCCCCAGAGGTGCCAGTGCACTCTCTGGACTCACTGCTCTACATCCCCAGTGGTGCCAGTTCACTCTCTGGACTCAAGGAACTGAATCCCCAGTGGTGCCAGTGCACTCTCTGGACTCACTGTACTGCATCCCCAGTGGAGCCTGTGAAGTCTCTGGACTCACTGCAGTGCATCCCAGTGGTGCCAGTGCAATCTCAGGACTCACTGCAGTGCATCCCCAGTGGTGCCAGTGCACTCTCTGGACTCACTGCACTGCATCCCCAGTGGTGCCAGTGCACTCTCTGGACTCACTGCAGTGCATCCCCTGTGGTGCCATTGCACTCTCAGGACTCACTGCACTGCATCCCCAGTGGTTCCAGTGCACTCTCTGGACTCACTGCACTGCATCCCCAGTGGTGCCTGTGAAGTCTCTGGACTCACTGCACTGCATCTCCAGTGGTGCCAGTGCACTCTCTGGACTCACTGCACTGCAACCCCATTGCTGACAGTGCCCTCTCTGGACTCAGTGCACTGCATCCCCAGTGGTGCCACTGCACTCTCTGAAAACACCGGGGTGCAACAGCAGCGGTGCCAGTGCACTCTCTGCACTCACGGCAGTGCATACCCAGTGGTGCCAGTGCACTCTCTGGACTTACTGCAGTGTATCCCCTGTGGTGCCAGTGCACTCTGTGGACTCAGTGCACTGCATCCCAGTGGTGCCAGTGCACTCTCTGGACTCACTGCACTGCATCCCAGTGGTGCCAGTGCACTCTCTGGACTCACTGCAGTGCATCCCCAGTGGTGCCAGTGCACTCTCTGGACTCACTGCACTGCATTCGCAGTGGTGCCAGTGAAGTCTCTGGACTCACTGCACTGCATCCCCAGTGGTGCCAGTGCACTCTCTGCACTCACTGCAGTGCACCCCCAGTGGTGCCAGTGCACTCTCTGGACTCACTGCACTGCATCCCCAGTGGTGCCAGTGCACTCTCTGGACTCACTGCACTGCATCCCCAGTGGAGCCAGTGCAGTCTCTGGACTCACTGCAGTGCAAACCCAAAGGTGCCAGTGCATTCTCTTTACTCACTGCAGTGCATCCCCACTGGTGCCAGTGTACTCTCTGGACTCACTGCACTGCATCCCCAGTGGTGCCAGTGCACTCTCTGGACTCACTGCAGTCCATCCCCAGTGGTGCCAGTGCACTCTCTGGACTCACTGCACTGCATCCCCAGTGGTGCCAGTGCACTCTCTGGACTCACTGCACTGCATCCCCTGTGGTGCCAGTGCACTCTTTGGACTCACTGCAGTGCATCCCCAGTGGTGCCAGTGCACTCTCTGGACTCACTGCACAGCATCCCCAGTGGTGCCAGTGCACTCTCTGGACTCACTGCACTGCATACCCAGTGGTGCCAGTGCACTCTCTGGACTCACTGCAGTGCATCGCCAGTGGTGCCAGTGCACTGTCTGGACTCACTGCATTCCCAGTGGTGCCAGGGCACTCTCTGGACTCACTGCAGTGCATCCCCAGTGGTGCCTGTGAAGTCTGTGGACTCACTGCAGTGCATCCCTGTGGTGCCAGTGCACTCTTTGGACTCACTGCACTGCATCCCCAGTGGTTCCACTGTACTCTCTGGACTCACTGCACTACATCCCCATTGGTGCCAGTGCACTCTCCGGACTCACTGCACTACATCCCCAGTGGTGCCAGTGCCCTCTCTGGACTCACTGCACTGCATCCCCAGTGGTGCCAGTGCACTCTCTGGACTCACTGCAGTGCATCCCCAGTGGTGCTAGTGCACTCTCTGGACTCACTGCACTGCATCACCATTGGTGCAAGGGCACTCTCTGGACTCACTGCTCTGCGTTGCCATTGGTGCCAGTGAACTCTCTGGACCCATTGCAGTGCATCCCCAGTGGTTCCAATGCACTCTCTGGACTCACGGCACTGCATCCCCAGTGGTGCCAGTGTACTCTCTGGACTCACTGCACTGCATCCCCAGTGGTGCCATTGCACTCTCAGGAGTCACTGCGCTGCATCAACAGTGGTTCCAGTGCACTCTCTTGACTCACTGCACTTCAACTCCAGTGGTGCCAGTGCACTCTCTGGACTCACTGCACTGCATCCCCATATGTGCCAGTGCATTCTATGGACTCACTGCACTGCATCCCCAGTGGTGCCAGTGCACTCTCTGGACTCACTGCAGTGCATCGCCAGTGGTGCCACTGCACTCTCTGGAGTCACTGCAGTGCATCCCCAGTGGTGCCAATGCACTCTCTGGACTCACTGCAGTGCATCCCCAGTGGTGCCAGTGCACTCTCTGGACTCACTGCATTGCATCCCCAGTGGTGCCAGTGCACTCTCTGGACTCACTGCACTGCATCCCCAGTGGTGCCAGTGCACTCACTGGACTCACTGCAGTGCATCCCCAGTGGTGCCAGTGCACTCACTGGACTCACTGTACTGCATCACCAGTGGTGCCAGTGCACTCTCTGGACTCACTGCAGTGCATCCCCAGTGGTGCCAGTGCACTGTCTGAACTCACCGAACTGCATCCCCAGTGGTGTCAGTGCACTCTCTGGACTCACTGCACTGCATCCCCTGTGGTGCCAGTGCACTCTGTGGACTCATCGCATTGCATCCCCAGTGGTGCCAGTGCACTCTCTGGACTCACTGCAGTGTATCCCCTGTGGTGCCAGTGCACTCTGTGGACTCAGTGCACTGCATCCCAGTGGTGGCAGTGCACTCTCTGGACTCACTGCACTGCATCCCAGTGGTGCCAGTGCACTCTCTGGACTCACTGCAGTGCATCCGCAGTGGTGCCAGTGCACTCTCTGGACTCACTGCACTGCATCCCCAGTGGTGGCAGTGAAGTCTCTGGACTCACTGCACTGCATCCCCAGTGGTGCCAGTGCACTCTCTGGACTCACTGCACTGCACCCCCAGTGGTGCCAGTGCACTCTCTGGACTCACTGCACCGCATCCCCAGTGGTGCCAGTGCACTCTCTGGACTCACTGCACTGCATCCCCAGTGGTGCCAGTGCACTCTCTGGACTCACTGCAGTGCAAACCCAAAGGTGCCAGTGCATTCTCTTTACTCACTGCAGTGCATCCCCAGTGGTGCCAGTGCACTCTCTGGACTCACTGCACTGCATCCCCAGTGGTGCCAGTGAACTCTCTGGACTCACTGCACTGCATCCCCAGTGGTGCCAGTGCACTCTTTGGACTCACTGCAGTGCATCCCCAGTGGTGCCAGTGCACTCTCTGGACTCACTGCACTGCATCCCCAGTGGTGCCAGTGCACTCTCTGGACTCACTGCACTGCATCCCCACTGGTGCCAGTGCACTCTCTGGACTTGCCGGGGTGCATCCCCAGTGGTGCCAGTGCACTCTCTGGACTCACTGCAGTGCATCCCCAGTGGTGCCAGTGCCCTCTCTGGACTCACTGCACTGCATCCCCAGTGGTGCCAGTGCACTCTCTGGACTCACTGCAGTGCATCCCCAGTGGTGCTAGTGCACTCTCTGGACTCACTGCACTGCATCCCCTGTGGTGCCAAGGCACTCTCTGGACTCACTGCTCTGCATTGCCATTGGTGCCAGTGCACTCTCTGGACCCATTGCACTGCATCCCCAGTGGTGCCAATGCACTCTCTGGACTCACGGCACTGCATCCCCAGTGGTGCCAGTGCACTCTCTGGACTCACTGCACTGCATCCCCAGTGGTGCCAGTGCACTCTCAGGAGTCACTGCGCTGCATCAACAGTGGTTCCAGTGCACACTCTTGACTCACTGCACTGCATCCCCAGTGGTGCCAGTGCATTCTCTGGACTCACTGCACTGCCTCCCCAGTGGTGCCAGTGCACTCTCTGGACTCACTGCAGTGCATCCCCAGTGGTGCCAGTGCACTCTCTGGACTCACTGCAGTGCATCGCCAGTGGTGCCATTGCCCTCTCTGAACTCACTGCACTGCATCCCCAGTGGTGCCAGTGCAGTCTCTGTGTTAGTGTTGGGGAGAATCGAATGGATGTAATATCTCTTACGTAATGGGACCTACAGTATAATTAAGCATTGCCAAATGTACTTACATTATCAATTAATCTATGTATACTGGATTCTTAGGGAGTACATTGAACAATCAAAAGAGTCATTGAAGGGGAACCTTGGGAGGGAACAGGTACAACCTGACCTTGGATAAGGGCCTGGAAATGATGAAATGAGTTGAAGCAGAACCAAGAAGCGGAGGGAGCATGCATCGAGTAAGAAAGGTGAAAAGTTTAGCGGAGAGGAAGACTCCTTACTTCATCTGGACGACCACCAGAGTGCGCCACGCATGTGCAAAGGGGAGGGGAGCTAATTAGAATGAAAAGCGAGGCTGCTGTTGCAACCTGTAATGAATATGTATACCTGAGGCAATATTGTATGTATAAATAATGGCTGGGAAGTAACGGGACTTGAAGCCAGATTTGGGCACCTGCCCCGGCTTCCAGCGCTGAATAAAGCACCTTCATATAATCACTTGGTGATTATGTGGTTGCTAGGCTAACATCTGGACTCACTGCAGTGCATCCCCAGTGGTGCCAGTGCACTCTCTGGACTCACTGCAGTGCATCCCCAGTGGTGCCAGTGCACTCTGTGGACTCAGTGCACTGCGTCCCAGTGGTGCCAGGGCACTCTCTGGACTCACTGCACTGCATCCCCAGTGGTGCCAGTGCACTGTCTGGACTCACTGCACTGCATCCCCAGTGGTGCCAGTGCACTCTCTGGACTCACTGCACTGCATCCCCTGTGGTGCCAGTGCACTCTCTGGACTCACTGCAGTGCAACCCCAATGGTGCCAGTGCATTCTCTTTACTCACCGCAGTGCAACCCCACTGGTGCCAGTGCACTCTCTGGACTCACTGCAGTGCATCCCAAGTGGTGCCAGTGCACTCTCTGGACTCACTGCAGTGCATCCCCAGTGGTGCCAGGGCACTCTCTGCAGACAATGCAGTGCATCCCCAAAGGTGGCAGTGCACTCTCTGGACTCACTGTACTGCTCGAGCCGTGGCAGCCGCTCCAGCCTCGGTAGCCCCTCCAGCCTCGGCAGCCGCTCCAGCCGCGGCAGCCGCGGCAGCCGGTCCAGCCGCGGCAGCCGCTCCATCCGGTGCAGGCGCTCCAGCCGCGGCAGCCGCTCCAGTCGCTCCAGTGGCGGCAGCCGCTCCAACCGCGGCAGCCGCTCCAGCCGTGGCAGCCGCTCCACTCGGTAGCGGCTTTAGCGCCTGCCGCGGCTGGAGCGGCTGCGGCGGCTGTAGCGTCTAGAGCGTCTGCCGCGGCTGGAGGGGCTATCGCGGCTGGAGCGGCTGAGGCGGCTGGAGCGGATGCCGCGGCTGGAGCAGTGCAGTGAGCCCAGAGAGTCAACTGGCACCACTGGGGATGCAGTACAGTTAGTCCAGAGAGTGCACTGGCACCACAGGGGATGCACTGCAGTGAGTCCAGAGAGTGCACTGGCTCCACTAGGGATGCACTGCAGGGAGTAAAGAGAGTGCACTGGCACCACTGGGGATGCACTGCAGTGAGTCCACAGAGTGCACTGGCACACTGGGATGCAGTGCAGTGAGTCCACAGAGTGCACTGGCACCACAGGGGATACACTGCAGTGTGTCCAGAGTGTGCACTGTCACCACTGGGGATGCAGCACAGTGACTACAGAGAATGCACTGGCACCACTGGGGATGCACTGCTGTGAGTCCAGAGAGTGCACTGGCACTGCTGGGGATCTCACTGCCGTGAGAATGTATCTGAATCCCCGGTAGTGCCAGTGCACTCTCTGGACTCACTGAACTGCATCCCCAGTGGTTCCAGTGCACTCTCTGGAGTAACTGCAGTGCATCCCCTGTGGTGCCAGTTGACTCTCTGGACTCACTGCACTGCTCCAGCCGCGGCATCCGCTCCAGCCGCCTCAGCCGCTCCAGCCGCGGTAGCCCCTCCAGCCGCGGCAGACGCTCTAGACGCTCCAGCCGCCGCAGTCGCTCCAGCCGCGGCAGCCGCTCCAGCCTCGGCAGCCGCGACAGGCGCTCCTGCCGCGGCAGCCGCTAAAGCCGCTACCGAGTGGAGCGGCTGCCACGGCTGGAGCGGCTGCCGCGTCTGCCGCGGCTGGAGCGGCTGCCGCGGCTGGAGCGGCTGTCGCGGCTGGAGCGCCTGCCGAGGCTGGAGGGGCTACCGCGGCTGGAGCGGCTGAGGCGGCTGGAGCGGATGCCGCGGCTGGAGTAGTGCAGTGAGCCCAGAGAGTCAACTGGCACCACTGGGGATGCAGTACAGTTAGTCCAGAGAGTGCACTGGAACCACAGGGGATGCACTGCAGTGAGTCCAGAGAGTGCACTGGCTCCACTAGGGATGCACTGCAGGGAGTAAAGAGACTGCACTGGCACCTTGGGGATGCAGTGCAGTGAGTCCAGAGAGTGCACTGGCACCACTGGGGATGCACTGCAGTGAGTCCAGAGAGTGCACTGGCACCACTGGGGATGCACTGCTGTGAGTCCAGAGAGTGCACTGGCACTGCTGGGGATCTCACTGCCGTGACAATGTATCTGAATCCCCGGTAGTGCCAGTGCACTCTCTGGACTCACTGAACTGCATCCCCAGTCGTTCCAGCGCACTCTCTGGAGTAACTGCAGTGCATCCCCAGTGGTGCCAGTGCACTCTCTGGACTCACTGTACTGCATCCCCAGTGGTGCCATTTGACTCTCTGGACTCACTGCACTGCTCCAGCCGCGGCATCCGCTCCAGCCGCCTCAGCCGCTCCAGCCGCGGTAGCCCCTCCAGCCGCGGCAGACGCTCTAGACGCTCCAGCCTCCGCAGTCGCTCGAGCCGCGGAGGCCGCTCCAGCCTCGGCAGCCGCGACAGGCGCTCCTGCCGCGGCAGCCGCTAAAGCCGCTACCGAGTGGAGCGGCTGCCACGGATGGAGCGGCTGCCGCGTCTGCCGCGGGTGGAGCGGCTGCCGCGGCTGGAGCGGCTGTCGCGGCTGGAGCGCCTGCCGAGGCTGGAGGGTCTACCGCGGCTGGAGCGGCTGAGGCGGCTGGAGCGGATGCCGCGGCTGGAGCAGTGCAGTGAGCCCAGAGAGTCAACTGGCACCACTGGGGATGCAGTACAGTGAGTCCAGAGAGTGCACTGGAACCACTGGGGATGCACTGCAGTGAGTCCAGAGAGTGCACTGGCACCTCAGGGGATGCACTGCAATGAGTCCAGAGAGTGCACTGGTCCAGTGGGGATGCACTGCAGTGAGTAAAGAGAATGCACTGGCACCATTGGGGTTGCACTGGAGTGAGTACAGAGAGTGCACTGGCACCACTGGGGATGCAGTGCAGTGAGTCAAGAGAGTGCACTGGCACCTTGGGGATGCAGTGCAGTGAGTCCAGAGAGTGCACTGGCACCACTGGGGATGCACTGCAGTGAGTCCAGAGAGTGCACTGGCACCACTGGGGATGCACTGCAGTGAGTCCAGAGAGTGCACTGGCACCACTGGGGATGCAGTGCAGTGAGTCCACAGAGAGCAGTGGCTCCACTGGGGATGCACTTCAGTGAGTCCAGAGAGTGCACTGGCACCACTGGGGATGCAGTGCAGTGAGTCCAGAGAGTGCAGTGGCACCATTGGGGATGCAGTGCAGTGAGTCCAGAGAGTGCACTGGCACCACTGGGGATGCACTGCAGTGAGTCCAGAGAGTGCATGGCACCACTGGGGATGCAGTGCAGTGACTCTAGAGAGTGCACTGGCACCACTGGGGATGCAGTGCAGTGAGTCCAGAGAGTGCACTGGCACAAAAGGGGATGCACTGCAATGAGTCCAGAGAGTGCACTGGCTCCACTGGGGATGCAGTGCAGTGAGGCCAGAGAGTGCACTGGCACCACTGGGGATGCAGTGCAGTGAGTCCAGAGAGTGCACTGGCACCACTGGGGATGCAGTGCACTGAGTCCAGAGAGTACACTGGCACCACTGGGGATGCAGTGCAGTGAGTCCAGAGAGTGCTCTGGGAACACTGGGGATGCAGTGCAGTGAGTGCAGAGAGTGCACTGGCACCACTGGGGATGCACTGCAGTGACTCGAAAGAGTGCACTGGCACCACTGCGGATGCACTGCAGTGAGTCCGGAGAGTGCCCTGGCACCAATGGTGATGCAGTGCAGTGAGTCCAGAGAGTGCAGTGGCACCACTGGAGATGCAGTGCAGTGAGTCCAGAGAGTGCACTGGCACCACTGGGGATGCAATGCAGTGAGTCCAGAGAGTGCACTGGCACCACTGGGGATGAAGTGCAGTGAGTCCAGAGAGTGCACTGGCACCACTGGGGATGCAATGCAGTGAGTCCAGAGAGTGCACTGGCACCACTGGGGATGCACTGCAGTGAGTCCAGAGAGTGCACTGGCACCACTGGGGATGCACTGCAGTGAGTCCAGAGAGTGCACTGGCAGCACTGGGGATGCAGAGCAGTGACTCCAGAGAGTGCAGAGGCACCACTGTTGATGCAGTGCTGCGACTCCAGAGAGTGCACTGGCACCACTGGGGATGCACTGCAGTGAGTCCAGAGAGTGCACTGGCACCACTGGGGATGCAATGCAGTGAGTCCAGAGAGTGCACTGGCACCACTGGGGATGCACTGCAGTGAGTCCAGAGAGTGCACTCGCACCACTGGGGATGCACTGCAGTGACTCCAGAGAGTGCAGAGGCACCACTGTTGATGCAGTGCTGTGACTCCAGAGAGTGCACTGGCACCACTGGGGATGCAGTGCAGTGAGTCCTGAGAGTGCAAAAGCACCACAAGGGACGCACTGCAGTGAGTCCAGAGAGTGCACTGGCACCACTGGGGATGCAGTGCAGTGAGTCCAGAGAGTGCACTGGCACCTCTGGGGATGCAGTGCAGTGACTCCAGAGAGTGCAGAGGCACCACTGTTGATGCAGTGCAGTGAGTCCTGAGAGTGCATTGGCACCACTGGGGTGCAGTGCAGTGAGTCCAGAGAGTGCACTGGCACTAATGGGGATGCAGTGCAGTGAGTCCAGAGAGTGCACTGGCACAAAAGGGGATGCACTGCAATGAGTCAAGAGAGTGCACTGGCACCACTGGGGATGCAGTGCAGTGAGTCCAGAGAGTGCACTGGCACCACTGGGGATGCAGTGCAGTGAGTCCAGAGAGTGCAGTGGCACCACTGGGGATGCAGTGCAGTGAGTCCAGAGAGTGCACTGTCAGCACTGCGGATGCAGTGCAGTGAGTCCAGAGAGTGCACTGGCACCACTGGGGATGCACTGCAGTGAGTCCAGAGAGTGCACTGGCACCACTGGGGATGCAGTGCAGTGAGTCCAGAGAGTGCACTGGCACCACTGGGGATGCAGTGCAGTGAGTCCAGAGAGTACACTGGCACCACTGGGGATGCAGTGCAGTGAGTCCAGAGAGTGCACTGTCAGCACTGCGGATGCAGTGCAGTGAGTCCAGAGAGTGCACTGGCACCACTGGGGATGCACTGCAGTGAGTCCAGAGAGTGCACTGGCACCGCTGGAGATGCACTGCAGTGAGTCCAGAGAATGCACTGGCACCACTGCGGATGCACTGCAGTGAGTCCGGAGAGTGCCCTGGCACCAATGGTGATGCAGTGCAGTGAGTCCAGAGAGTGCAGTGGAACCACTGGGGAGGCAGTGCAGTGAGTCCAGAGAGTGCACTGGCACCACTGGGGATGCAGTGCAGTGAGTCCAGAGAGTGCACTGGCACCACTGGGGATGCACCTCGGTGAGTCCAGAGAGTGCTCTGGGAACACCGGGGATGCAGTGCTGTGAGTGCAGAGAGTGCACTGGCACCACTGGGGATGCAGTGCAGTGAGTCCAGAGAGTGCACTGGCACCACTGGGGATGCACTGCAGTGAGTCCAGAGAGTGCACTGGCACCATTAGGGATGCAGTGCAGTGAGTCCGGAGAGAGCACTGGCACCACTGGGGATGCAGTGCAGTGAGTCCAGAGAGTGCACTGGCACCACTGGGGATGCACTGCAGTGAGTCCAGAGAGTGCACTGGCACCACTGGGGATGCAGTGCAGTGAGTCCAGAGAGTGCACTGTCAGCATTGGGGATGCAGTGCAGTGAGTCCGGAGAGTGCACTGGCACCACTGGGGATGCACTGCAATGAGTCCAGAGAATGCACTGGCACTAATGGGGATGCAGTGCAGTGACTCGAAAGAGTGCACTGGCACCACTGGGGATGCAGTGTAGTGAGTCCGGAGAGTGCTCTGGGAACACTGGGGATGCAGTGCAGTGAGTGCAGAGTGTGCACTGGCACCACTGGGGATGCAGTGCAGTGAGTGCAGAGAGTGCACTGGCACCACTGGGGATGCACTGCAGTGACTCGAAAGAGTGCACTGGCACCACTGCGGATGCACTGCAGTGAGTCCGGAGAGTGCACTGGCACCAATGGTGATGCAGTGCAGTGAGTCCAGAGAGTGCAGTGGCACCACTGGGGATGCAGTGCAGTGAGTCCAGAGAGTGCACCGGCACCACTGGGGATGCAATGCAGTGAGTCCAGAGAGTGCACTGGCACCACTGGGGATGCAGTGCAGTGAGTCCAGAGAGTGCACTGGCACCACTGGGGATGCACTGCAGTGAGTCCAGAGAGTGCACTGGCACCACTGGGGATGCACTGCAGTGAGTCCAGAGAGTGCACTGGCAGCACTGGGGATAAAGAGCAGTGACTCCAGAGAGTGCAGAGGCACCACTGTTGATGCAGTGCTGCGACTCCAGAGAGTGCACTGGCACCACTGGGGATGCACTGCAGTGAGTCCGGAGAGTGCACTGGCACCAATGGTGATGCAGTGCAGTGAGTCCAGAGAGTGCACTGGCACCACTGGGGATGCAGTGCAGTGGGTCCAGAGAGTGCACTGGCACCACTGGGGATGCAATGCAGTGAGTCCAGAGAGTGCACTGGCACCACTGGGGATGCACTGCAGTGAGTCCAGAGAGTGCACTGGCACCACTGGGGAAGCACTGCAGTGAGTCCAAAGAGTGCACTCGCACCACTGGGGATGCACTGCAGTGACTCCAGAGAGTGCAGAGGCACCACTGTTGATGCAGTGCTGTGACTCCAGAGAGTGCACTGGCACCACTGGGGATGCAGTGCAGTGAGTCCTGAGAGTGCAAAAGCACCACAAGGGACGCACTGCAGTGAGTCCAGAGAGTGCACTGGCACCACTGGGGATGCACCTCAGTGAGTCCAGAGAGTGCACTGGCACCTCTGGGGATGCAGTGCAGTGACTCCAGAGAGTGCAGAGGCACCACTGTTGATGCAGTGCAGTGAGTCCAGAGAGTGCACTGGCACCACTGGGGATGCAGTGCAGTGAGTCCAGAGAGTGCACTGGCACAACTGGGGATGCACTGCAGTGACTCCAGAGAGTGCAGAGGCACCACTGTTGATGCAGTGCTGTGACTCCAGAGAGTGCACTGGCACCACTGGGGATGCACTGCAGTGACTCCAGAGAGTGCACTGGCACCACTGGGGATGCACTGCAGTGAGTCCAGAGAGTGCACTGGCACCACTGGGGATGCACCCCGGTGAGTCCAGAGAGTGCACTCGCACCACTGAGGATGCACTGCAGTGAGTCCAGAGAGTGCACTGGCCCCACAGGGGATTTAGTGCAGTGAGTCCACAGAGGCCACTGGCACCACTGGGGATGCAGCGCAGTGACTCCAGAGAGTGCACTGGCACCACTGGGGATGCACTGCAGTGAGTCCAGAGAGTGCACTGGCACCACTGGAGTTGCAGTGCAGTGAGTCGAGAGAGTGCCCTGGAACCACTGGGGATGCAGCGCAGTGACTACAGAGAGTGCACTGTCTCCACTGGGGATGCAGTGCAGTGAGTCCAGAGAGTACACTGCCACCACTGGTGATGCAGTGCAGTGAGTCCAGAGAGTGCACTGTCAGCACTGGGGATGCAGTGCAGTGAGTCCAGAGAGTGCACTGGCACCACTGGGGATGCAGAGCAGTGAGTCCAGAGAGTGCATGGCACCACAGGGGATGCAGTGCAGTGACTCTAGAGAGTGCACTGGCACCACTGGGGATGCAGTGCAGTGAGTCCAGAGAGTGCACTGGCACAAAAGGGGATGCAGTGCAGTGAGTCCAGAGAGTGCACTGGCACCACTGGGGATGCAGTGCAGTGAGTCCAGAGAGTGCACTGGCACCACTGGGGATGCAGTGCAGTGAGTCCAGAGAGTGCACTGGCACCACTGGGTATGCAGTGCAGTTAGTCCATAGAGTGCACTGGCTCCACTGGGGAAGCAGTGCAGTGACTCAAGAGAGTGCACAGGCACCACTGGTGATGCAGTGCAGTGAGTCCAGAGAGTGCAATGGCACCACAGGGGATGCACTGCAGTGAGTCCGGAGAGTGCACTGGCACCAATGGTGATGCAGTGCAGTGAGTCCAGAGAGTGCAGTGACACCACTGGGGATGCAGTGCAGTGAGTCCAGAGAGTGCACTGGCACCACTGGGGATGCACCTCGGTGAGTCCAGAGAGTGCTCTGGGAACACCGGGGATGAAGTGCAGTGAGTGCAGAGAGTGCACTGGCACCACTGGGGATGAAGTGCAGTGAGTCCAGAGAGTGCACTGGCACCACTGGGGATGCACTGCAGTGAGTCCAGAGAGTGCACTGGCACCACTGGGGATGCAGTGCAGTGAGTCCGGAGAGAGCACTGGCACCACTGGGGATGAAGTGCAGTGAGTCCAGAGAGTGCACTGGCACCACTGGGGATGCACTGCAGTGAGTCCAGAGAGTGCACTGGCACCACTGGGGATGCAGTGCAGTGAGTCCAGAGAGTGCACTGTCATCACTGGTGATGCAGTGCAGTGAGTCCAGAGAGTGCACTGGCACCACTGGGGATGCAGTGCAGTGAGTCCAGAGAGTGCACTGGCACTAATGGGGATGCAGTGCAGTGACTCGAAAGAGTGCACTGGCACCACTGCGGATGCACTGCAGTGAGTCCGGAGAGTGCTCTGGGAACACTGGGGATGCAGTGCAGTGAGTGCAGAGAGTGCACTGGCACCACTGGGGATGCAGTGCAGTGAGTCCAGAGAGTGCACTGGCACCACTGGGGATGCACTGCAGTGACTCGAAAGAGTGCACTGGCACCACTGCGGATGCACAGCAGTGAGTCCGGAGAGTGCCCTGGCACCAATGGTGATGCAGTGCAGTGAGTCCAGAGAGTGCAGTGGCACCACTGGGGATGCAGTGCAGTGAGTCCAGAGAGTGCAGAGGCACCACTGTTGATGCAGTGCTGCGACTCCAGAGAGTGCACTGGCACCACTGGGGATGCAGTGCAGTGAGTCCAGAGAGTGCACTGGCACCACTGGGGATGCACTGCAGTGAGTCTAGAGAGTGCACTGGCACCACTGGTGATGCAGTGCAGTGAGTGCAGAGAGTGCACTTGCACCACTGGGGATGCACTGCAGTGAGTCCAGAGAGTGCACTGGCACCACTGGGGATGCACTGCAGTGACTCAAAAGAGTGCACTGGCACCACTGGGGATGCACTGCAGTGAGTCCAGAGAGTGCACTGGCACCAATGGTGATGCAGTGCAGTGAGTCCAGAGAGTGCAGTGGCACCACTGGGGATGCAGTGCAGTGAGTCCAGAGAGTGCACTGGCACCACTGGGGATGCAATGCACTGAGTCCAGAGAGTGCACTGGTACCACTGGGGATGCAGTGCAGTGAGTCCAGAGAGTGCACTGGCACCACTGGGGATGCACTGCAGTGATTCCAGAGAGTGCACTGGCACCACTGGCGATGCAGTGCAGTGAGTCCAGAGAGTGCACTGGCACCACTGGGAATGCAGTGCAGTGAGTCCAGAGAGTGCACTGGCACCACTGGCGATGCAGTGCAGTGAGTCCAGAGAGTGCACTGGCACCACTGGGAATGCAGTGCAGTGAGTCCAGAGAGTGCACTGGCACCACTGGGAATGCAGTGCAGTGAGTCCAGAGAGTGCACTGGCACCACTGGAGATGCAGTGCAGTGACTCCAGAGAGTGCACTGGCACCACTGGGATGCAGTGCAGTGAGTCCACAGAGTGCACTGGCACCACTGGGGACGCAGTGCAGTGACTACAGAGAGTGCACTGGCACCATTGGGGATGCAGTGCACTGAGTCCAGAGAGTGCACTGGCACCACTGGGGATGCAGTGCAGTGAGTCCAGAGAGTGCACTGGCACCACTGGGGATGCACTGCAGTGAGTCCAGAGAGTGCACTGGCACCAATGGGAATGCAGTGCAGTGAGTCCAGAGAGTGCACTGGCACCACTGGAGATGCAGTGCAGTGACTCCAGAGAGTGCACTGGCACCACTGGTGATGCACTGCAGTGAGTCCAGAGAGTGCACTGGCACCACTGGGGATGCAGTGCAGTGAGTCCAGAGAGTGCACTGGCACGAGTGGTGAAGCACTGCAGTGAGTCCAGAGAGTGCACTGGCACCACTGGGGATGCACTGCACTGACTCCAGAGAGTGCACTGACACCACTGGGGATCCAATGCAGTGAGTCCAGAGAGTGCAATGGAACCACTGGGGATGCAGTGCAGTGAGTCCAGAGAGTGCACTGGCACTTCTGGGGATGCAGTGCAGTGAGTGCAGAGAGTGCACTGGCACAACAGGGGATGCACTGCAGTGACTCCAGAAAGTGCACTGGCACCACTGGGGATGCACTGCAGTGAGTCCAGAGAGTGCACTGGCACCGCTGGTGATGCAGTGCAGTGAGTCCAGAGAGTACACTGGCACCACTGGGGATGCACTGCAGTGAGTCCAGAGAATGCACTGGCACTAATGGGGATGCAGTGCAGTGAGTCCAGAGAGTGCACTGGCACCACTGGGGATGCACCCCGGTGAGTCCAGAGAGTGCACTGGCACCACTGGGGATGCAGTGCAGTGAGTCCAGAGACTGCACTGGCACCACTGGGGTTTTAGTGCAGTGAGTCCAGAGAGTGCACTGGCACCACTGGGGATGCAGTGAGTCCAGAGAGTGCACTGGCACCACTGGGGATGCACTGCAGTGAGACCAGAGAGTTCTCTGGCACCACTGGGGATGCAGTTTAGTGAGTCCAGAGAGTGCACCGGCTCCAATGGCGATACACTGCAGTGAGTCCAGACAGTGCACGGTCAGCACTGGGGATGCAGTGCAGTGAGTGCAGAGAGTGCACTGGCACCACTGTTGATGCAGTGCAGTGAGTCCAGAGAGTGCACTGGCACCACTGGGGATGCAGTGCAGTGAGTCCAGAGAGTGCACTGGCACCACTGGGGATGCACTGCAGTGAGTCCAGAGAGTGCACTGGCACCACTGGGGATGCAGTGCAGTGAGTCCAGAGAGTGCACTGGCACCACTGGGGATGCACTGCAGTGAGTCCAGAGAGTGCAGTGGCACCATTGGGGATGCAGTGCAGTGAGTCCAGAGAGTGCACTGGCACCACTGGGGATGCAGTGCAGTGAGTCCTGAGAGTGCAAAGGCACCACAAGAGATGCACTGCAGTGAGTCCAGAGAGTGCACTGGCACCACTGGGGATGCACTACAGTGAGTCCAGAGAGTGCACTGGCACCACTGGGGATGCAGTGCAGTGACTCCAGAGAGTGCAGAGGCACCACTGTTGATGCAGTGCAGTGAGTGCAGAGAGTGCACTGGCACCAGTGCGGAAGCACTGCAGTGAGTCCAGAGAGTGCACTGGCAGCACTGGGGATGCACTGCAGTGAGTCCAGAGAGTGCACTGGCACAACTGGGGATGCAGTGCAGTGAGTCCAGAGAGTGCACTGGCACCACTGGGGATGCAGTGCAGTGAGTCCAGAGAGTGCACTAGCACCAATGGGATGCAGTGCAGTGAGTCCAGAGAGTGCACTGGCGCCACTGGGGATGCACTGCAGTGAGTCCAGAGAGTGCACTGGCACCACTGGGGATGCAGTGCAGTGAGTCCAGAGAGTGCACTGGCACCACTGGGGATGCAGTGCAGTGAGTCCAGAGAGTGCACTGGCACCACTGGGGATGCAGTGCAGTGAGTCCTGAGAGTGCAAAGGCACCACAAGAGATGCACTGCAGTGAGTCCAGAGAGTGCACTGGCACCACTGGGGATGCACTACAGTGAGTCCAGAGAGTGCACTGGCACCACTGGGGATGCAGTGCAGTGACTCCAGAGAGTGCAGAGTCACCACTGTTGAAGCAGTGCAGTGAGTGCAGAGAGTGCACTGGCACCAGTGCGGAAGCACTGCAGTGAGTCCAGAGAGTGCACTGGCAGCACTGGGGATGCACTGCAGTGAGTCCAGAGAGTGCACTGGCACAACTGGGGATGCAGTGCAGTGAGTCCAGAGAGTGCACTGGCACCACTGGGGATGCAGTGCAGTGAGTCCAGAGAGTGCACTAGCACCAATGGGATGCAGTGCAGTGAGTCCAGAGAGTGCACTGGCGCCACTGGGGATGCACTGCAGTGAGTCCAGAGAGTGCACTGGCACCACTGGGGATGCAGTGCAGTGAGTCCAGAGAGTGCACTGGCACCACTGGGGATGCACCCCGGTGAGTCCAGAGAGTGCACTCGCACCACTGGGGATGCAGTGCAGTGAGTCCAGAGAGTGCACTGGCCCCACAGGGGATGTAGTGCAGTGAGTCCACAGAGGCCACTGGCACCACTGGGGATGCAGCGCAGTGACTCCAGAGAGTGCACTGGCACCATAGGGGATGCACTGCAGTGAGTCCAGAGAGTGCACTGGCACCACTGGAGTTGCAGTGCAGTGAGTCGAGAGAGTGCCCTGGAACCACTGGGGATGCAGCGCAGTGACTACAGAGAGTGCACTGTCAGCACTGGGGATGCACTGCAGTGAGTCCAGAGAATGCACTGGCACCACTGGGGATGCACTGCAGTGACTCGAAAGAGTGCACTGGCACCACTGGGGATGCACTGCAGTGAGTCCGGAGAGTGCCCTGGCACCAATGGTGATGCAGTGCAGTGATCCAGAGAGTGCACTGGAACCACTGGGGATGCAGTGCAGTGAGTCCAGAGAGTGCACTGGCACCACTGGGGATGCAGTGCAGTGAGTCCAGAGAGTGCACTGGCACCACTGGGTATGCAGTGCAGTTAGTCCATAGAGTGCACTGGCTCCACTGGGGATGCAGTGCAGTGACTCAAGAGAGTGCACTGTCACCACTGGGGATGCAGTGAAGTGAGTCCAGAGAGTAAACTGGCACCTCAGGGGCTGCACTGCAGTGAGTCCAGAGAGTGCACTGGCACCACTGGGGATGCAGTGCAGTGAGTCCAGAGAGTGCAGTGGCACCACTGGGGATGCACCTCGGTGAGTCCAGAGAGTGCTCTGGGAACACCGGGGATGAAGTGCAGTGAGTGCAGAGAGTGCACTGGCACCACTGGGGATGCAGTGCAGTGAGTCCAGAGAGTGCAGAGGCACCACTGGGGATGCACTGCAGTGAGTCCAGAGAGCGCAGTGGCACCACTGGGGATGCAGTGCAGTGAGTCCGGAGAGAGCACTGGCACCACTGGGGATGCAGTGCAGTGAGTCCAGAGAGTGCACTGGCACCACTGGGGATGCACTGCAGTGAGTCCAGAGAGTGCACTGGCACCACTGGGGATGCAGTGCAGTGAGTCCAGAGAGTGCACTGTCAGCACTGGGGATGCAGTGCAGTGAGTCCAGAGAGTGCACTGGCACCACTGGGGATGCAGTGCAGTGAGTCCAGAGAGTGCACTGGCACCACTGGGGATGCACTGCAATGAGTCCAGAGAATGCACTGGCACTAATGGGGATGCAGTGCAGTGACTCGAAAGAGTGCACTGGCACCACTGCGGATGCACTGCAGTGAGTCCGGAGAGTGCTCTGGGAACAGTGGGGATGCAGTGCAGTGAGTGCAGAGAGTGCACTGGCACCACTGGGGATGCAGTGCAGTGAGTCCAGAGAGTGCACTGGCACCACTGGGGATGCACTGCAGTGACTCGAAAGAGTGCACTGGCACCACTGCGGATGCACAGCAGTGAGTCCGGAGAGTGCCCTGGCACCAATGGTGATGCAGTGCAGTGAGTCCAGAGAGTGCAGTGGCACCACTGGGGATGCAGTGCAGTGAGTCCAGAGAGTGCAGAGGCACCACTGTTGATGCAGTGCTGCGACTCCAGTGAGTGCACTGACACCACTGGGGATGCAGTGCAGTGAGTCCAGAGAGTGCACTGGCACCACTGGGGATGCACTGCAGTGAGTCTAGAGAGTGCACTGGCACCACTGGTGATGCAGTGCAGTGAGTGCAGAGAGTGCACTTGCACCACTGGGGATGCACTGCAGTGAGTCCAGAGAGTGCACTGGCACCACTGGGGATGCACTGCAGTGACTCAAAAGAGTGCACTGGCACCACTGGGGATGCACTGCAGTGAGTCCGGAGAGTGCACTGGCACCAATGGTGATGCAGTGCAGTGAGTCCAGAGAGTGCAGTGGCACCACTGGGGATGCAGTGCAGTGAGTCCAGAGAGTGCACTGGCACCACTGGGGATGCAATGCACTGAGTCCAGAGAGTGCACTGGTACCACTGGGGATGCAGTGCAGTGAGTCCAGAGAGTGTACTGGCACCACTGGGGATGCACTGCAGTGATTCCAGAGAGTGCACTGGCACCACTGGTGATGCAGTGCAGTGAGTCCAGAGAGTGCACTGGCACCACTGGGGATGCACTGCAGTGACTCGAAAGAGTGCACTGGCACCACTGTGGATGCACTGCAGTGAGTCCGGAGAGTGCACTGGCACCAATGGTGATGCAGTGCAGTGAGTCCAGAGAGTGCAGTGACACCACTGGGGATGCAGTGCAGTGAGTCCAGAGAGTGCACTGGCACCACTGGGGATGCAATGCAGTGAGTCCAGAGAGTGCACTGGCACCACTGGTGATGCACTGCAGTGAGTCCAGAGAGTGCACTGGCAGCACTGGGGATGCAGTGCAGTTGAGTCCAGAGAGTGCACTGGCACCTTGGGGATGCAGTGCAGTGAGTCCAGAGAGTGCACTGGCACCACTGGGATGCAGTGCAGTGAGTCCACAGAGTGCACTGGCACCACAGGGGATACACTGCAGTGAGTCCAGAGAGTGCACTGGCACCACTGGGGACGCAGTGCAGTGACTACAAAGAGTGCACTGGCACCATTGGGGATGCAGTGCACTGAGTCCAGAGAGTGCACTGGCACCACTGAGGATGCACTGCAGTGGGTCCAGAGAGTGCACTGGCACCACTGGGGATGCAGTGCAGTGAGTCCAGAGAGTGCACTGGCACCACTGGGAATGCAGTGCAGTGAGTCCAGAGAGTGCACTGGCACCACTGGGGATGCAGTGCAGTGACTCCAGAGAGTGCACTGGCACCACTGGTGATGCACTGCAGTGAGTCCAGAGAGTGCACTGGCACCACTGGGGATGCAGTGCAGTGAGTCCAGAGAGTGCACTGGCACCAGTGGGGAAGCACTGCAGTGAGTCCAGACAGTGCACTGACACCACTGGGGATCCAATGCAGTGAGTCCAGAGAGTGCAATGGAACCACTGGGGATGCAGTGCAGTGAGTCCAGAGAGTGCACTGGCACTTCTGGGGATGCAGTGCAGTGAGTGCAGAGAGTGCACTGGCACAACAGGGGATGCACTGCAGTGACTCCAGAAAGTGCACTGGCACCACTGGGGATGCACTGCAGTGAGTCCAGAGAGTGCACTGGCACCGCTGGTGATGCAGTGCAGTGAGTCCAGAGAGTACACTGGCACCACTGGGGATGCACTGCAGTGAGTCCAGAGAATGCACTGGCACTAATGGGGATGCAGTGCAGTGAGTCCAGAGAGTGCACTGGCACCACTGGGGATGCACCCCGGTGAGTCCAGAGAGTGCACTGGCACCACTGGGGATGCAGTGCAGTGAGTCCAGAGACTGCACTGGCACCACTGGGGTTTTAGTGCAGTGAGTCCAGAGAGTGCACTGGCACCAATGGGGATGCAGTGCTGTGAGTCCAGAGAGTGCCCTGGCACCACTGGGGATGCAGTGAGTCCAGAGAGTGCACTGGCACCACTGGGGATGCACTGCAGTGAGACCAGAGAGTTCTCTGGCACCACTGGGGATGCAGTTTAGTGAGTCCAGAGAGTGCACCGGCTCCAATGGCGATACACTGCAGTGAGTCCAGACAGTGCACTGTCAGCACTGGGGATGCAGTGCAGTGAGTCCAGAGAGTGCACTGGCACCACTGGGGATGCAGTGCAGTGAGTCCAGAGAGTGCTCTGGCACCACTGAGCTACACTGCAGTGAGTCCAGTAGTTGCACTGGCACCACTGGGGATGCACTGCTGTGAGTCCAGAGACTACACTGGCACCACTGGGGATGCAGTGCAGTGAGTGCAGAGAGTGCATTGGCACCAATGGTGATGCAGTGCAGTGATCCAGAGAGTGCACTGGAACCACTGGGGATGCAGTGCAGTGAGTCCAGAGAGTGCACTGGCACCACTGGGGATGCAGTGCAGTGAGTCCAGAGAGTGCACTGGCACCACTGGGTATGCAGTGCAGTTAGTCCATAGAGTGCACTGGCACCACTGGGGATGCACTGCAGTGACTCAAGAGAGTGCACAGGCACCACTGGGGATGGAGTGCAGTGAGTCCAGAGAGTGCAATGGCACCACAGGGGATGCACTGCAGTGATTCCAGAGAGTGCACTGTCACCACTGGGGATGCAGTGCAGTGAGTCCAGAGAGTACACTGGCACCTCAGGGGCTGCACTGCAGTGAGTCCAGAGAGTGCACTGGCACCACTGGGGATGCAGTGCTGTGAGTCCAGAGAGTGCACTGGCACCACTGGGGATGCACCTCGGTGAGTCCAGAGAGTGCTCTGGGAACACCGGGGATGCAGTGCAGTGAGTGCAGAGAGTGCACTGGCACCACTGGGGATGCAGTGCAGTGAGTGCAGAGAGTGCACTGGCACCACTGGGGATGCAGTGCAGTGAGTGCAGAGAGTGCACTGGCACCACTGGGGATGCACTGCAGTGAGTCCAGAGAGTGCACTGGCACCACTGGAGATGCAGTGCAGTGAGTCCGGAGAGTGCACTGGCACCACTGGGGATGCAGTGCAGTGAGTCCAGAGAGTGTACTGGCACCACTGGGGATGCACTGCAGTGAGTCCAGAGAGTGCACTGTCAGCACTGGGGATGCAGTGCAGTGAGTCCAGAGAGTGCACTGTCAGCACTGGGGATGCAGTGCAGTGAGTCCAGAGAGTGCACTGGCACCACTGGGGATGCAGTGCAGTGAGTCCAGAGAGTGCACTGGCACCACTGGGGATGCACTGCAATGAGTCCAGAGAATGCACTGGCACTAATGGGGATGCAGTGCAGTGACTCGAAAGAGTGCAGTGGCACCACTGCGGATGCACTGCAGTGAGTCCTGAGAGTACCCTGGCACCAATGGTGATGCAGTGCAGTGAGTCCAGAGAGTGCAGTGACACCACTGGGGATGCAGTGCAGTGAGTCCAGAGAGTGCACTGGCACCACTGGGGATGCACTGCAGTGAGTCCAGAGAGTGCACTGGCACCACTGGGGATGCACTGCAGTGAGTCCAGAGAGTGCTCTGGGAACACTGGGGATGCAGTGCAGTGAGTGCAGAGAGTGCACTGGCACCACTGGGGATGCAGTGCAGTGAGTCCAGAGAGTGCACTGGCACCACTGGGGATGCACTGCAGTGAGTCCAGAGAGTGCACTGGCACCACTGGGGATGCAGTGCAGTGAGTCCAGAGAGTGCACTGTCAGCACTGGGGATGCAGTGCAGTGAGTCCAGAGAGTGCAGAGGCACCACTGGGGATGCAGTGCAGTGAGTCCAGAGAGTGCACTGGCACCACTGGGGATGCACTGCAATGAGTCCAGAGAATGCACTGGCACTAATGGGGATGCAGTGCAGTGACTCGAAAGAGTGCACTGGCACCACTGCGGATGCACTGCAGTGAGTCCGGAGAGTGCTCTGGGAACAGTGGGGATGCAGTGCAGTGAGTGCAGAGAGTGCACTGGCACCACTGGGGATGCAGTGCAGTGAGTCCAGAGAGTGCACTGGCACCACTGGGGATGCACTGCAGTGACTCGAAAGAGTGCACTGGCACCACTGCGGATGCACAGCAGTGAGTCCGGAGAGTGCCCTGGCACCAATGGTGATGCAGTGCAGTGAGTCCAGAGAGTGCAGTGGCACCACTGGGGATGCAGTGCAGTGAGTCCAGAGAGTGCAGAGGCACCACTGTTGATGCAGTGCTGCGACTCCAGTGAGAGCACTGACACCACTGGGGATGCAGTGCAGTGACTACAGAGAGTGCACTGGCACCACTGGGGATGCACTGCAGTGAGTCTAGAGAGTGCACTGGCACCACTGGTGATGCAGTGCAGTGAGTGCAGAGAGTGCACTTGCACCACTGGGGATGCACTGCAGTGAGTCCAGAGAGTGCACTGGCACCACTGGGGATGCACTGCAGTGACTCAAAAGAGTGCACTGGCACCACTGGGGATGCACTGCAGTGAGTCCGGAGAGTGCACTGGCACCAATGGTGATGCAGTGCAGTGAGTCCAGAGAGTGCAGTGGCACCACTGGGGATGCAGTGCAGTGAGTCCAGAGAGTGCACTGGCACCACTGGGGATGCAATGCACTGAGTCCAGAGAGTGCACTGGTACCACTGGGGATGCAGTGCAGTGAGTCCAGAGAGTGCACTGGCACCACTGGGGATGCACTGCAGTGATTCCAGAGAGTGCACTGGCACCACTGGTGATGCAGTGCAGTGAGTCCAGAGAGTGCACTGGCACCACTGGGGATGCACTGCAGTGACTCGAAAGAGTGCACTGGCACCACTGTGGATGCACTGCAGTGAGTCCGGAGAGTGCACTGGCACCAATGGTGATGCAGTGCAGTGAGTCCGGAGAGTGCAGTGACACCACTGGGGATGCAGTGCAGTGAGTCCAGAGAGTGCACTGGCACCACTGGGGATGCAATGCAGTGAGTCCAGAGAGTGCACTGGCACCACTGGTGATGCACTGCAGTGAGTCCAGAGAGTGCACTGGCAGCACTGGGGATGCAGTGCAGTTGAGTCCAGAGAGTGCACTGGCACCTTGGGGATGCAGTGCAGTGAGTCCAGAGAGTGCACTGGCACCACTGGGATGCAGTGCAGTGAGTCCACAGAGTGCACTGGCACCACAGGGGATACACTGCAGTGAGTCCAGAGAGTGCACTGGCACCACTGGGGACGCAGTGCAGTGACTACAGAGAGTGCACTGGCACCATTGGGGATGCAGTGCACTGAGTCCAGAGAGTGCACTGGCACCACTGGGGATGCACTGCAGTGGGTCCAGAGAGTGCACTGGCACCACTGGGGATGCAGTGCAGTGAGTCCAGAGAGTGCACTGGCACCACTGGGAATGCAGTGCAGTGAGTCCAGAGAGTGCCCTGGCACCACTGGGGATGCAGTGCAGTGACTCCAGAGAGTGCACTGGCACCACTGGTGATGCACTGCAGTGAGTCCAGAGAGTGCACTGGCACCACTGGGGATGCAGTGCAGTGAGTCCAGAGAGTGCACTGGCACCAGTGGGGAAGCACTGCAGTGAGTCCAGACAGTGCACTGACACCACTGGGGATCCAATGCAGTGAGTCCAGAGAGTGCAATGGAACCACTGGGGATGCACTGCAGTGAGTCCAGAGAATGCACTGGCACTAATGGGGATGCAGTGCAGTGACTCCAGAGAGTACACTGGCACCACTGGGGATGCACTGCAGTGAGTCCAGAGAATGCACTGGCACTAATGGGGATGCAGTGCAGTGAGTCCAGAGAGTGCACTGGCACCACTGGGGATGCACCCCGGTGAGTCCAGAGAGTGCACTGGCACCACTGGGGATGCAGTGCAGTGAGTCCAGAGACTGCACTGGCACCACTGGGGTTTTAGTGCAGTGAGTCCAGAGAGTGCACTGGCACCAATGGGGATGCAGTGCTGTGAGTCCAGAGAGTGCCCTGGCACCACTGGGGATGCAGTGAGTCCAGAGAGTGCACTGGCACCACTGGGGATGCACTGCAGTGAGACCAGAGAGTTCTCTGGCACCACTGGGGATGCAGTTTAGTGAGTCCAGAGAGTGCACCGGCTCCAATGGCGATACACTGCAGTGAGTCCAGACAGTGCACTGTCAGCACTGGGGATGCAGTGCAGTGAGTCCAGAGAGTGCACTGGCACCACTGGGGATGCAGTGCAGTGAGTCCAGAGACTACACTGTCACCACTGGGGATGCAGTGCAGTGAGTGCAGAGAGTGCACTGGCACCAATGGTGATGCAGTGCAGTGATCCAGAGAGTGCACTGGAACCACTGGGGATGCAGTGCAGTGAGTCCAGAGAGTGCACTGGCACCACTGGGGATGCAGTGCAGTGAGTCCAGAGAGTGCACTGGCACCACTGGGTATGCAGTGCAGTTAGTCCATAGAGTGCACTGGCACCACTGGGGATGCAGTGCAGTGACTCAAGAGAGTGCACAGGCACCACTGGGGATGGAGTGCAGTGAGTCCAGAGAGTGCAATGGCACCACAGGGGATGCACTGCAGTGATTCCAGAGAGTGCACTGTCACCACTGGGGATGCAGTGCAGTGAGTCCAGAGAGTACACTGGCACCTCAGGGGCTGCACTGCAGTGAGTCCAGAGAGTGCACTGGCACCACTGGGGATGCAGTGCGGTGAGTCCAGAGAGTGCACTGGCACCACTGGGGATGCACCTCGGTGAGTCCAGAGAGTGCTCTGGGAACACCGGGGATGCAGTGCAGTGAGTGCAGAGAGTGCACTGGCACCACTGGGGATGCAGTGCAGTGAGTGCAGAGAGTGCACTGGCACCACTGGGGATGCAGTGCAGTGAGTGCAGAGAGTGCACTGGCACCACTGGGGATGCACTGCAGTGAGTCCAGAGAATGCACTGGCACTAATGGGGATGCAGTGCAGTGACTCCAGAGAGTACACTGGCACCACTGGGGATGCACTGCAGTGAGTCCAGAGAATGCACTGGCACTAATGGGGATGCAGTGCAGTGAGTCCAGAGAGTGCACTGGCACCACTGGGGATGCACCCCGGTGAGTCCAGAGAGTGCACTGGCACCACTGGGGATGCAGTGCAGTGAGTCCAGAGACTGCACTGGCACCACTGGGGTTTTAGTGCAGTGAGTCCAGAGAGTGCACTGGCACCAATGGGGATGCAGTGCTGTGAGTCCAGAGAGTGCCCTGGCACCACTGGGGATGCAGTGAGTCCAGAGAGTGCACTGGCACCACTGGGGATGCACTGCAGTGAGACCAGAGAGTTCTCTGGCACCACTGGGGATGCAGTTTAGTGAGTCCAGAGAGTGCACCGGCTCCAATGGCGATACACTGCAGTGAGTCCAGACAGTGCACTGTCAGCACTGGGGATGCAGTGCAGTGAGTCCAGAGAGTGCACTGGCACCACTGGGGATGCAGTGCAGTGAGTCCAGAGACTACACTGTCACCACTGGGGATGCAGTGCAGTGAGTGCAGAGAGTGCACTGGCACCAATGGTGATGCAGTGCAGTGATCCAGAGAGTGCACTGGAACCACTGGGGATGCAGTGCAGTGAGTCCAGAGAGTGCACTGGCACCACTGGGGATGCAGTGCAGTGAGTCCAGAGAGTGCACTGGCACCACTGGGTATGCAGTGCAGTTAGTCCATAGAGTGCACTGGCACCACTGGGGATGCAGTGCAGTGACTCAAGAGAGTGCACAGGCACCACTGGGGATGGAGTGCAGTGAGTCCAGAGAGTGCAATGGCACCACAGGGGATGCACTGCAGTGATTCCAGAGAGTGCACTGTCACCACTGGGGATGCAGTGCAGTGAGTCCAGAGAGTACACTGGCACCTCAGGGGCTGCACTGCAGTGAGTCCAGAGAGTGCACTGGCACCACTGGGGATGCAGTGCGGTGAGTCCAGAGAGTGCACTGGCACCACTGGGGATGCACCTCGGTGAGTCCAGAGAGTGCTCTGGGAACACCGGGGATGCAGTGCAGTGAGTGCAGAGAGTGCACTGGCACCACTGGGGATGCAGTGCAGTGAGTGCAGAGAGTGCACTGGCACCACTGGGGATGCAGTGCAGTGAGTGCAGAGAGTGCACTGGCACCACTGGGGATGCACTGCAGTGAGTCCAGAGAGTGCACTGGCACCACTGGAGATGCAGTGCAGTGAGTCCGGAGAGTGCACTGGCACCACTGGGGATGCAGTGCAGTGAGTCCAGAGAGTGTACTGGCACCACTGGGGATGCACTGCAGTGAGTCCAGAGAGTGCACTGTCAGCACTGGGGATGCAGTGCAGTGAGTCCAGAGAGTGCACTGTCAGCACTGGGGATGCAGTGCAGTGAGTCCAGAGAGTGCACTGGCACCACTGGGGATGCAGTGCAGTGAGTCCAGAGAGTGCACTGGCACCACTGGGGATGCACTGCAATGAGTCCAGAGAATGCACTGGCACTAATGGGGATGCAGTGCAGTGACTCGAAAGAGTGCAGTGGCACCACTGCGGATGCACTGCAGTGAGTCCGGAGAGTACCCTGGCACCAATGGTGATGCAGTGCAGTGAGTCCAGAGAGTGCAGTGACACCACTGGGGATGCAGTGCAGTGAGTCCAGAGAGTGCACTGGCACCACTGGGGATGCACTGCAGTTAGTCCAGAGAGTGCACTGGCACCACTGGGGATGCACTGCAGTGAGTCCAGAGAGTGCTCTGGGAACACTGGGGATGCAGTGCAGTGAGTGCAGAGAGTGCACTGGCACCACTGGGGATGCAGTGCAGTGAGTCCAAAGAGAGCACTGGCACCACTGGGGATGAACTGCAGTGACTCGAAAGAGTGCATTGGCACCACTGCGGATGCACTGCAGTGAGTCCGGAGAGTGCCCTGGCACCAATGGTGATGCAGTGCAGTGAGTCCAGAGAGTGCAGTGGCACCACTGGGGATGCAGTTCAGTGAGTCCAGAGAGTGCACTGGCACCACTGGGGATGCAATGCAGTGAGTCCAGAGAGTGCACTGGCACCACTGGGGATGAAGTGCAGTGAGTCCAGAGAGTGCACTGGCACCACTGGGGATGCAGTGCAGTGAGTCCAGAGAGTGCACTGGCACCACTGGGGACGCAGTGCAGTGAGTCCAGAGAGTGCACTGGCACCACTGGGGATGCACTGCAGTGAGTCCAGAGAGTGCACTGGCAGCACTGGGGATGCAGTGCAGTGACTCCAGAGAGTGCAGAGGCACCACTGTTGATGCAGTGCTGCGACTCCAGAGAGTGCACTGGCACCACTGGGGATGCAGTGCAGTGAGTCCAGAGAGTGCACTGGCACCACTGGGGATGCAGTGCAGTGAGTCCAGAGAGTGCACTGTCACCACTGGGGATGTAGTGCAGTGAGTGCAGAGAGTGCACTGGCACCACTGGGGATGCACTGCAGTGAGTCCAGAGAGTGCACTGGCACCACTGGGGATGCACTGCAGTGACTCAAAAGAGTGCACTGGCACAACTGGGGATGCACTGCAGTGAGTCCAGAGAGTGCACTGGCACCACTGGGGATGCAGTGCAGTGAGTCCAGAGAGTGCACTGGCACCACTGGGGATGCACTGCAGTGACTCGAAAGAGTGCACTGGCACCACTACGGATGCACTGCAGTGAGTCCGGAGAGTGCCCTTACACCAATGGTGATGCAGTGCAGTGAGTCCAGAGAGTGCAGTGACACCACTGGGGATGCAGTACAGCGAGTCCAGAGAGTGCACTGGCACGTTGGGGATGCAGTGCAGTGAGTCCAGAGAGTGCACTGGCACCACTGGGGATGCAGTGCAGTGAGTCCAGAGAGTGCACTGGCACCAGTGGGGGTGCACTGCAGTGAGTCCAGAGAGTGCACTGGCACCACTGGGGTTGCAGTGCAGTGAGTCCAGAGAGTGCACTGGCACCACTGGGGATGCAGTGCAGTGAGTACAGAGAGTGCCCTGGCACCACTAGGGATGCAGTGCAGTGAGTCCAGAGAGTGCACTGGCACCACTGGGGATGCAGTGCAGTGAGTCCAGAGAGTGCACTGGCACCACTGGGGATGCAGTGCAGTGAGTGCAGAGAGTGCACTGGCACCACTGGGGATGCAGTGCAGTGAGTGCATAGAGTGCACTGGCACCACAGGGGATGCACTGCAGTGAGGGCAGAGAGTGCACTGGCACCACTGGGGATGCACTGCAGTGAGTCCAAGAAGTGCCCTGGCACCACTGGGGATGCAGTGCAGTGAGTCCAGAGAGTGCACTGGCACCACTGGGGATGCAATGCAGTGAGTCCAGAGAGTGCACTGGCACCACTGTGGATGCAGTGCAGTGAGTCCAGAGAGTGCACTGGCACCACTGGGGATGCACTGCAGTGATTCCGGAGAGTGCACTGGCACCACTGGGGATGCAGTGCAGTGAGTCCAGAGAGTGCACTGGCAGCACTTGGCATGCACTGCAGTGAGTCCAGAGAGTGCACTGGCACCACTGGGGATGCACTGCAGTGAGTCCAGAGAGTGCACTGGCACCAATGCGGATGCACTGCAGTGAGTCCAGAGAGTGCACTGGCACCACTGGGGATGCACTGCAGTGACTCCAGAGAGTGCAGAGGCACCACTGTTGATGCAGTGCTGTGACTCCAGAGAGTGCACTGGCACCACTGGGGATTCAGTGCTGTGAGTCCAGAGAGTACACTGGCACCACTGGGGATGCACTGCAGTGAGTCCATAGAGTGCACTGGCAGCACTGGGGATGCACTGCAGTGAGTCTAGAGAGTGCACTGGCACCACTGGGGATGCACTGCAGTGAGTCCAGAGAGTGCACTGGCACCACTGCGGATGCACTGCAGTGAGTCCGGAGAGTGCCCTGGCACCAATGGTGATGCAGTTCAGTGAGTCCAGAGAGTGCAGTCGCACCACTGGGGATGCACTGCAGTGAGTCCAGAGAGTTCACTGGCACCACTGGGGATGCAATGCAGTGAGTCCAGAGAGTGCACTGGCACCACTGGGGATGCAGTGCAGTGACTCCAGAGAGTGCAGAGGCACCACTGTTGATGCAGTGCTGTGACTCCAGAGAGTGCACTGGCACCACTGAGGATGCAGTGCAGTGAGTCCAGAGAGTGCACTGGCACCACTGGGGATGCAGTGCACTGAGTCCAGAGAGTGCACTGGCACCACTGGTGATGCAGTGCAGTGAGTCCAGAGAGTGCACTGGCACCACTGGCGATGCAGTGCAGTGAGTCCAGAGAGTGCACTGGCAGCACTGGGAATGCAGTGCAGTGAGTCCAGAGAGTGCTCTGGCACCACTGGGGATGCAGTGCAGTGAGTCCAGAGAGTGCACTGGCACCACTGGGGATACACTGCAGTGAGTCCAGAGAGTGCTCTGGCACCACTGGGGATGCACTGCAGTGAGTCCAGAGAGTGCTCTGGCACCACTGGGGATGCAGTGCAGTGAGTCCAGAGACTGCACTGGCACCAACTGGAGCTGCACTGCAGTGAGTCCTGAGATTGCACTGGCACCACTGGGGATGCACTACAGTGAGTCCAGAGACTACACTGGCACCACTGGGGATGCAGTGCAGTGAGTCCAGAGAGTGCACTGGCACCACTGTTCATGCAGTGCAGTGAGTCCAAAGAGTGCACTGGCACCACTGGGTATGCAGTGCATGAGTGCAGAGAGTCCACTGGCACCACTGGGGATGCAGTGGGGTGAGTCCAGAGAGTGGACTGGCACCAGTGGGGATGGAGTGCAGTGAGTCCAGAGAGTGCACTGGCACCACTGGGGATGCAGTGCAGTGAGTCCAGAGAGTGCACTGGCTCCACTGGGGATGAACTGTAGTGAGTCCAGAGACTGCACAGGCAGCACTGGGGATGCAGTGCAGTGACTCCAGAGAGTGCACTGGCACCACTGGGGATGCAGTGCAGTGAGTGCAGAGAGTGCACTGGCACCACTGGTGATGCAATGCAGTGAGTCCAGAGAGTGCACTGGCACCACTGGGGATGCACTGCAGTGAGTCCAGAGAGTGCACGGGCACCACTGGGGATGCACTGCAGTGAGTCCAGAGAGTGCACTGACACCACTGGGGATGCAGTGCAGTGATTCCGGAGAGTGCACTGGCACCACTGGGGATGCAGTGCAGTGAGTCCAGAGAGTGCACTGGCACCACTGGGGATGCACTGCAGTGAGTCCAGAGAGTGCACTGGCAGCACTGGGGATGCACTGCAGTGAGTCCAGAGAGTGCACTGGCACCACTGGGGATGCACTGCAGTGACTCGAAGGAGTGCACTAGCACCACTGCGGATGCACTGCAGTGAGTCCGGAGAGTGCCCTGTCACCACTGGTGATGTAGTGCAGTGAGTCCAGAGAGTGCACTGGCACCACTGGGGATGCAATGCAGTGAGTCCAGAGAGTGCACTGGCACCACTGTGGATGCAGTGCAGTGAGTCCAGAGAGTGCACTGGCACCACTGGGGATGCACTGCAGTGATTCCGGAGAGTGCACTGGCACCACTGGGGATGCAGTGCAGTGAGTCCAGAGAGTGCACTGGCAGCACTTGGCATGCACTGCAGTGAGTCCAGAGAGTGCACTGGCACCACTGGGGATGCACTGCAGTGAGTCCAGAGAGTGCACTGGCACCACTGCGGATGCACTGCAGTGAGTCCAGAGAGTGCACTGGCACCACTGGGGATGCACTGCAGTGACTCCAGAGAGTGCAGAGGCACCACTGTTGATGCAGTGCTGTGACTCCAGAGAGTGCACTGGCATCACTGGGGATTCAGTGCTGTGAGTCCAGAGAGTACACTGGCACCACTGGGGATGCACTGCAGTGAGTCCATAGAGTGCACTGGCAGCACTGGGGATGCACTGCAGTGAGTCCAGAGAGTGCACTGGCACCACTGCGGATGCACTGCAGTGAGTCCAGAGAGTGCACTGGCACCACTGCGGATGCACTGCAGTGAGTCCGGAGAGTGCCCTGGCACCAATGGTGATGCAGTTCAGTGAGTCCAGAGAGTGCAGTGGCACCACTGGGGATGCACTGCAGTGAGTCCAGAGAGTTCACTGGCACCACTGGGGATGCAATGCAGTGAGTCCAGAGAGTGCACTGGCACCACTGGGGATGCAGTGCAGTGACTCCAGAGAGTGCAGAGGCACCACTGTTGATGCAGTGCTGTGACTCCAGAGAGTGCACTGGCACCACTGGGGATGCAGTGCAGTGAGTCAAGAGAGTGCACTGGCACCACTGGGGATGCAGTGCAGTGAGTCCAGAGAGTGCACTGGCACCACTGGTGATGCAGTGCAGTGAGTCCAGAGAGTGCACTGGCACCACTGGCGATGCAGTGCAGTGAGTCCAGAGAGTGCACTGGCAGCACTGGGAATGCAGTGCAGTGAGTCCAGAGAGTGCTCTGGCACCACTGGGGATGCACTGCAGTGAGTCCAGAGAGTGCACTGGCACCACTGGGGATACACTGCAGTGAGTCCAGAGAGTGCTCTGGCACCACTGGGGATGCACTGCAGTGAGTCCAGAGAGTGCTCTGGCACCACTGGGGATGCAGTGCAGTGAGTCCAGAGAGTGCACTGGCTCCACTGGGGATGAACTGTAGTGAGTCCAGAGACTGCACAGGCACCACTGAAGATGCAGTGCAGTGACTCCAGAGAGTGCACTGGCACCACTGGGGATGCAGTGCAGTGAGTGCAGAGAGTGCACTGGCACCACTGGTGATACAATGCAGTGAGTCCAGAGAGTGCACTGGCACCACTGGGGATGCACTGCAGTGAGTCCAGAGAGTGCACGGGCACCACTGGGGATGCACTGCAGTGAGTCCAGAGAGTGCACTGACACCACTGGGGATGCAGTGCAGTGATTCCGGAGAGTGCACTGGCACCACTGGGGATGCAGTGCAGTGAGTCCAGAGAGTGCACTGGCACCACTGGGGATGCACTGCAGTGAGTCCAGAGAGTGCACTGGCAGCACTGGGGATGCACTGCAGTGAGTCCAGAGAGTGCACTGGCACCACTGGGGATGCACTGCAGTGACTCGAAGGAGTGCACTAGCACCACTGCGGATGCACTGCAGTGAGTCCGGAGAGTGCCCTGGCACCACTGGTGATGCAGTGCAGTGAGTCCAGAGAGTGCAGTGGCACCACTGGGGATGCAGTGCAGTGAGTCCAAAGAGTGCACTGGCACCACTGGGGATGCAGTGCAGTGAGTCCAGAGAGTGCACTGGGACCACTGGGGATGCAGTGCAGTGAGTCCAGAGAGTGCACTGGCACCACTGGGGATGCAGTGCAGTGAGTCCAGAGAGTGCACTGGCACCACTGGCGATGCAGTGCAGTGAGTCCAGAGAGTGCACTGGCAGCACTGGGGATGCAGTGCAGTGAGTCCAGAGAGTGCTCTGGCACCACTGGGGATGCAGTTCAGTGAGTCCAGAGAGTGCAGTGGCACCACTGGGGATGCACTGCAGTGAGTCCAGAGAGTGCACTGGCACCACTGGGGATGCAATGCAGTGAGTATAGAGAGTGCACTGGCACCAGTGGGGATGCACTGCAGTGAGTCCAGAGACTGCACTGGCACCAACTGGAGCTGCACTGCAGTGAGTCCTGAGATTGCACTGGCACCACTGGGGATGCACTACAGTGAGTCCAGAGATTACACTGGCACCACTGGGGATGCAGTGCAGTGAGTCCAGAGAGTGCACTGGCACCACTTTTCATGCAGTGCAGTGAGTCCAAAGAGTGCACTGGCACCACTGGGTATGCAGTGCATGAGTGCAGAGAGTGCACTGGCACCACTGGGGATGCACTGCAGTGAGTCCAGAGAGTGCACTGGCACCACTGGGGATGCAGTGCTGTGAGTCCACAGAGTGCAATGGCACCACAGGCGATGCACTGCAGTGATTCCAGAGAGTGCACTGTCACCACTGGGGATGCAGTGCAGTGAGTCCAGAGAGTACACAGGCACCTCAGGGGCTGCACTGCAGTGAGTGCAGAGAGTGCACTGGCACCACTGGGGATGCAGTGCAGTGAGTGCAGAGAGTGCACTGGCACCACTGGGGATGCCCTGCAGTGAGTCCAGAGAGTGCACTGGCACCATTAGGGATGCAGTGCAGTGAGTCCGGAGAGTGCACTGGCACCACTGGGGATGCAAAGCAGTGACTCGAAAGAGTGCACTGGCACCACTGGGGATGCCCTGCAGTGAGTCCAGAGAGTGCACTGGCACCACTGGGGATGCAGTGCAGTGAGTCCAGAGAGTGCACTGGCACCACTGGGGATGCAAAGCAGTGAATCGAAAGAGTGCACTCTCACCACTGCGGATGCACTGCAGTGAGTCCGGAGAGTGCCCTGGCACCAATGGTGATGCACTGCAGTGAGTCCAGAGAGTGCAGTGGCACCACTGGGGATGCAGTGCAGTGAGTCCAGAGAGTGCACTGGCACCACTGGGGATGCAATGCAGTGAGTCCAGAGAGTGCACTGGCACCACTGGGGATGAAGTGCAGTGAGTCCAGAGAGTGCACTGGCACCACTGGGAATGCAGTGCAGTGAGTCCAGAGAGTGCACTGGCACCACTGGGGATGCACTGCAGTGAGTCCAGAGAGTGCACTGGCACCACTGGGGATGCACTGCACTGAGTCCAGAGAGTGCACTGGCAGCACTGGGGATGCAGTGCAGTGACTCCAGAGAGTGTAGAGGCACCACTGTTGATGCAGTGCTGCGACTCCAGAGAGTGCACTGGCACCACTGGGGATGCAGTGCAGTGAGTCCAGAGAGTGCACTGGCACCACTGGGGATGCACTGCAGTGAGTCCAGAGAGTGCACTGGCACCACTGGTGATGCAGTGCAGTGAGTGCAGAGAGTGCACTGGCACCACTGGGGATGCACTGCAGTGAGTCCAGAGAGTGCACTGGCACCTTGGGGATGCACTGCAGTGACTCAAAAGAGTGCACTGGCACCACTGCGGATGCAGTGCAGTGAGTCCGGAGAGTGCCCTGGCACCAATGGTGATGCAGTGCAGTGAGTCCAGAGAGTGCAGTGGCACCACTGGGGATGCAGTGCAGTGAGTCCAGAGAGTGCACTGGCACCACTGGGGATGCAGTGCAGTGAGTCCAGAGAGTGCACTGGCACCACTGGGGATGCACTGCAGTGAGTCCAGAGAGTGCACTGGCACCACTGGTGATGCAGTGCAGTGAGTGCAGAGAGTGCACTGCCACCACTGGGGATGCACTGCAGTGAGTCCAGAGAGTGCACTGGCACCACTGGGGATGCAATGCAGTGAGTCCAGAGAGTGCACTGGCACCACTGGGGATGCAGTGCAGTGAGTCCAGAGAGTGCACTGGCACCACTGGGGATGCACTGCAGTGAGTCCAGAGAATGCACTGGCACCACTGGGGATGCAGTGCAGTGAATCCAGAGAGTGCACTGGCACCACTGGGGATGCACTGCAGTGACTCGAAAGAGTGCACTGGCTCCACTGCGGATGCACTGCAGTGAGTCCGGAGAGTGCCCTGGCACCAATGGTGATGCAGTGCAGTGAGTCCAGAGAGTGCAGTGACACCACTGGGGATGCAGTGCAGTGAGTCCACAGAGTGCACTGGCACCACTGGTGATGCAATTCAGTGAGTCCAGAGAGTGCACTGGCACCACTGGGGATGAAGTGCAGTGAGTCCAGAGAGTGCACTGGCACCACTGGAGTTGCAGTGCAGTCAGTCGAGAGAGTGCCCTGGCACCACTGGGGATGCACTGCAGTGAGTCCAGAGAGTGCACTGGCACCACTGGGGATGCAGTGCAGTGAGTCCAGAGAGTGCACTGGCACCACTGGGGATGCAGTGCAGTTGAGTCCAGAGAGTGCACTGGCACCTTGGGGATGCAGTGCAGTGAGTCCAGAGAGTGCACTGGCACCACTGGGGATGCAGTGCAGTGAGTCCACAGAGTGCACTGGCACCACAGGGGATACACTGCAGTGAGTCCAGAGAGTGCACTGGCACCACTGGGGACGCAGTGCAGTGACTACAGAGAGTGCACTGGCACCATTGGGGATGCAGTGCAGTGAGTCCAGAGAGTGCACTGTCAGCACGGGGGATGCACTGCAGTGGGTCCAGAGAGTGCACTGGCACCACTGGGGATGCAGTGCAGTGAGTCCAGAGAGTGCACTGGCACCACTGGGAATGCAGTGCAGTGAGTCCAGAGAGTGCACTGGGACCACTGGGGATGCAGTGCAGTGACTCCAGAGAGTGCACTGGCACCACTGGTGATGCACTGCAGTGAGTCCAGAGAGTGCACTGGCACCACTGGAGATGCAGTGCAGTGAGTCCAGAGAGTGCACTGGCACCAGTGGGGAAGCACTGCAGTGAGTCCAGAGAGTGCACTGGCACCACTGGGGATGCACTGCACTGAGTCCAGAGAGTGCACTGACACCACTGGAGATCCAATGCAGTGAGTCCAGAGAGTGCAATGGAACCACTGGGGATGCAGTGCAGTGAGTCCAGAGAGTGCACTGGCGCCACTGGGGATGCACTGCAGTGAGTCCAGAGAGTGCACTGGGAACACTGGGGATGCAGTGCACTGAGTCCACAGAGTGCACTGGCACCACAGGGGATACACTGCAGTGAGTCCAGAGATTGCACTGGCACCACTGGGGATGCAGTGCAATGAGTCCAGAGAGTGCACTGGCACCTTGGGGATGCAGTGCAGTGAGTCCAGAGAGTGCACTGGCACCACTGGGGATGCAGTGCAGTGAGTCCACAGAGAGCACTGGCTCAACTGGGGATGCACTTCAGTGACTCCAGAGAGTGCACTGGCACCACTGGGGATGCAGTGCAGTGAGTCCAGAGAGTGCACTGGCACCACTGGGGATGCACTGCAGTGAGTCCAGAGAGTGCACTGGCACCACTGAGGATGCAGTGCAGTGAGTCCAGAGAGTGCAGTGGCACCATTGGGGATGCAGTGCAGTGAGTCCAGAGAATGCACTGGCACCACTGGGGATGCACTGCAGTGAGTCCGGAGAGTGCCCTGGCACCAATGGTGATGCAGTGCAGTGAGTCCAGAGAGTGCACTGGCACCACTGGGGATGCAGTGCAGTGAGTCCACAGAGTGCACTGGCACCACTGGTGATGCAATGCAGTGAGTCCAGAGAGTGCACTGGCACCACTGGGGATGAAGTGCAGTGAGTCCAGAGAGTGCACTGGCACCACTGGAGTTGCAGTGCAGTCAGTCGAGAGAGTGCCCTGGCACCACTGGGGATGCATTGCAGTGAGTCCAGAGAGTGCACTGGCACCACTGGGGATGCAGTGCAGTGAGTCCAGAGAGTGCACTGGCACCACTGGGGATGCAGTGCAGTTGAGTCCAGAGAGTGCACTGGCACCTTGCGGATGCAGTGCAGTGAGTCCAGAGAGTGCACTGGCACCACTGGGATGCAGTGCAGTGAGTCCACAGAGTGCACTGGCACCACTGCGGATGCACTGCCGTGAGTGCAGAGAGTGCACTGCCGCCACTGGGGACGCAGTGCAGTGACTACAGAGAGTGCACTGGCACCATTGGGGATGCAGTGCAGTGAGTCCAGAGAGTGCACTGTCAGCACTGGGGATGCACTGCAGTGGGTCCAGAGAGTGCACTGGCACCACTGGGGATGCAGTGCAGTGAGTCCAGAGAGTGCACTGGCACCACTGGGAATGCAGTGCAGTGAGTCCAGAGAGTGCACTGGGACCACTGGGGATGCAGTGCAGTGACTCCAGAGAGTGCACTGGCACCACTGGTGATGCACTGCAGTGAGTCCAGAGAGTGCACTGGCACCACTGGAGATGCAGTGCAGTGAGTCCAGAGAGTGCACTGGCACCAGTGGGGAAGCACTGCAGTGAGTCCAGAGAGTGCACTGGCACCACTGGAGATGCACTGCACTGAGTACAGAGAGTGCACTGACACCACTGGAGATCCAATGCAGTGAGTCCAGAGAGTGCAATGGAACCACTGGGGATGCAGTGCAGTGAGTCCAGAGAGTGCACTGGCACCACAGGGGATACACTGCAGTGAGTCCAGAGAGTGCACTGGCACCACTGGGGACGCAGTGCAGTGACTACAGAGAGTGCACTGACACCATTGGGGATGCAGTGCAGTGAGTCCAGAGAGTGCACTGTCAGCACTGGGGATGCACTGCAGTGGGTCCAGAGAGTGCACTGGCACCACTGGGGATGCAGTGCAGTGAGTCCAGAGAGTGCACTGGCACCACTGGGGATGCAGTGCAGTGAGTCCAGAGAGTGCACTGGCGCCACTGGGGATGCACTGCAGTGAGTCCAGAGAGTGCACTGGGAACACTGGGGATGCAGTGCACTGAGTCCACAGAGTGCACTGGCACCACTGGGGATACACTGCAGTGAGTCCAGAGATTGCACTGGCACCACTGGGGATGCAGTGCACTGAGTCCAGAGAGTGCACTGGCACCTTGGGGATGCAGTGCAGTGAGTCCAGAGAGTGCAGTGGCACCACTGGGGATGCAGTGCAGTGAGTCCACAAAGAGCACTGGCTCAACTGGGGATGCACTTCAGTGACTCCAGAGAGTGCACTGGCACCACTGGGGATGAAGTGCAGTGAGTCCAGAGAGTGCACTGGCACCACTGGGGATGCACTGCAGTGAGTCCAGAGAGTGCACTGGCTCCACTGGGGATGCAGTGCAGTGAGTCCAGAGAGTGCAGTGGCACCATTGGGGATGCAGTGCAGTGAGTCCAGAGAATGCACTGGCACCACTGGGGATGCAGTGCAGTGACTCGAAAGAGTGCACTGGCACCACTGGGGATGCACTGCAGTGAGTCCGGAGAGTGCCCTGGCACCAATGGTGATGCAGTGCAGTGAGTCCAGAGAGTGCACTGGCACCACTGGGGATGCAGTGCAGTGAGTCCAGAGAGTGCACTGGCACCACTGGGGATGCAGTGCAGTGAGTCCAGAGAGTGCACTGGCACCACTGGTGATGCAGTGCAGTTAGTCCATAGAGTGCACTGGCTCCACTGGAGATGCAGTGCAGTGACTCAAGAGAGTGCACAGGCACCACTGGGGATGCAGTGCAGTGAGTCCAGAGAGTGCAATGGCACCACAGGGGATGCACTGCAGTGATTCCAGAGAGTGCACTGTCACCACTGGGGATGCAGTGCAGTGAGTCCAGAGAGTACACTGGCACCTCAGGGGCTGCACTGCAGTGAGTCCAGAGAGTGCACTGGCACCACTGGGGATGCACCTCGGTGAGTCCAGAGAGTGCTCTGGGAACACCGGGGATGCAGTGCAGTGAGTGCAGAGAGTGCACTGGCACCACTGGGGATGCAGTGCAGTGAGTCCAGAGAGTGCACTGGCACCACTGGGGATGCACTGCAGTGAGTCCAGAGAGTGCACTGGCACCATTAGGGATGCAGTGCAGTGAGTCCGGAGAGTGCACTGGCACCACTGGGGATGCAGTGCAGTGAGTCCAGAGAGTGCACTGGCACCACTGGGGTTGCACTGCAGTGAGTCCGGAGAGTGCCCTGGCACCAATGGTGATGCAGTGCAGTGAGTCCAGAGAGTGCAGTGGCACCACTGGGGATGCAGTGCAGTGAGTCCAGAGAGTGCACTGGCACCACTGGGGATGCACTGCAGTGAGTCCAGAGAGTGCACTGGCACCACTGGGGATGCACTGCAGTGAGTCCAGAGAGTGCTCTGGGAACACTGGGGATGCAGTGCAGTGAGTGCAGAGAGTGCACTGGCACCACTGGGGATGCAGTGCAGTGAGTCCAGAGAGTGCAGTGGCACCACTGGGGATGCACCTCGGTGAGTCCAGAGAGTGCTCTGGGAACACCGGGGATGAAGTGCAGTGAGTGCAGAGAGTGCACTGGCACCACTGGGGATGCAGTGCAGTGAGTCCAGAGAGTGCACTGGCACCACTGGGGATGCAGTGCAGTGAGTCCAGAGAGTGCACTGGCACCACTGGGGATGCACTGCAGTGAGTCCAGAGAGTGCACTGGCACCACTGGGGATGCAGTGCAGTGAGTCCAGAGAGTGCACTGTCAGCACTGGGGATGCAGTGCAGTGAGTCCAGAGAGTGCACTGGCACCACTGGGGATGCAGTGCAGTGAGTCCAGAGAGTACACTGGCACCACTGGGGATGCACTGCAATGAGTCCAGAGAATGCACTGGCACTAATGGGGATGCAGTGCAGTGACTCGAAAGAGTGCACTGGCACCACTGCGGATGCACTGCAGTGAGTCCGGAGAGTGCTCTGGGAACAGTGGGGATGCAGTGCAGTGAGTGCAGAGAGTGCACTGGCACCACTGGGGATGCAGTGCAGTGAGTCCAGAGAGTGCACTGGCACCACTGGGGATGCACTGCAGTGACTCGAAAGAGTGCACTGGCACCACTGCGGATGCACAGCAGTGAGTCCGGAGAGTGCCCTGGCACCAATGGTGATGCAGTGCAGTGAGTCCAGAGAGTGCAGTGGCACCACGGGGGATGCAGTGCAGTGAGTCCAGAGAGTGCAGAGGCACCACTGTTGATGCAGTGCTGCGACTCCAGTGAGTGCACTGACACCACTGGGGATGCAGTGCAGTGAGTCCAGAGAGTGCACTGGCACCACTGGGGATGCACTGCAGTGAGTCTAGAGAGTGCACTGGCACCACTGGTGATGCAGTGCAGTGAGTGCAGAGAGTGCACTTGCACCACTGGGGATGCACTGCAGTGAGTCCAGAGAGTGCACTGGCACCACTGGGGATGCACTGCAGTGACTCAAAAGAGTGCACTGGCACCACTGGGGATGCACTGCAGTGAGTCCGGAGAGTGCACTGGCACCAATGGTGATGCAGTGCAGTGAGTCCAGAGAGTGCAGTGGCACCACTGGGGATGCAGTGCAGTGAGTCCAGAGAGTGCACTGGCACCACTGGGGATGCAATGCACTGAGTCCAGAGAGTGCACTGGTACCACTGGGGATGCAGTGCAGTGAGTCCAGAGAGTGCACTGGCACCACTGGGGATGCACTGCAGTGATTCCAGAGAGTGCACTGGCACCACTGGTGATGCAGTGCAGTGAGTCCAGAGAGTGCACTGGCACCACTGGGGATGCACTGCAGTGACTCGAAAGAGTGCACTGGCACCACTGTGGATGCACTGCAGTGAGTCCGGAGAGTGCACTAGCACCAATGGTGATGCAGTGCAGTGAGTCCAGAGAGTGCAGTGACACCACTGGGGATGCAGTGCAGTGAGTCCAGAGAGTGCACTGGCACCACTGGGGATGCAATGCAGTGAGTCCAGAGAGTGCACTGGCACCACTGGTGATGCACTGCAGTGAGTCCAGAGAGTGCACTGGCAGCACTGGGGATGCAGTGCAGTTGAGTCCAGAGAGTGCACTGGCACCTTGGGGATGCAGTGCAGTGAGTCCAGAGAGTGCACTGGCACCACTGGGATGCAGTGCAGTGAGTCCACAGAGTGCACTGGCACCACAGGGGATACACTGCAGTGAGTCCAGAGAGTGCACTGGCACCACTGGGGACGCAGTGCAGTGACTACAGAGAGTGCACTGGCACCATTGGGGATGCAGTGCACTGAGTCCAGAGAGTGCACTGGCACCACTGGGGATGCACTGCAGTGGGTCCAGAGAGTGCACTGGCACCACTGGGGATGCAGTGCAGTGAGTCCAGAGAGTGCACTGGCACCACTGGGAATGCAGTGCAGTGAGTCCAGAGAGTGCACTGGCACCACTGGGGATGCAGTGCAGTGACTCCAGAGAGTGCACTGGCACCACTGGTGATGCACTGCAGTGAGTCCAGAGAGTGCACTGGCACCACTGGGGATGCAGTGCAGTGAGTCCAGAGAGTGCACTGGCACCAGTGGGGAAGCACTGCAGTGAGTCCAGACAGTGCACTGACACCACTGGGGATCCAATGCAGTGAGTCCAGAGAGTGCAATGGAACCACTGGGGATGCAGTGCAGTGAGTCCAGAGAGTGCACTGGCACTTCTGGGGATGCAGTGCAGTGAGTGCAGAGAGTGCACTGGCACAACAGGGGATGCACTGCAGTGACTCCAGAAAGTGCACTGGCACCACTGGGGATGCACTGCAGTGAGTCCAGAGAGTGCACTGGCACCGCTGGTGATGCAGTGCAGTGAGTCCAGAGAGTACACTGGCACCACTGGGGATGCACTGCAGTGAGTCCAGAGAATGCACTGGCACTAATGGGGATGCAGTGCAGTGAGTCCAGAGAGTGCACTGGCACCACTGGGGATGCACCCCGGTGAGTCCAGAGAGTGCACTGGCACCACTGGGGATGCAGTGCAGTGAGTCCAGAGACTGCACTGGCACCACTGGGGTTTTAGTGCAGTGAGTCCAGAGAGTGCACTGGCACCAATGGGGATGCAGTGCTGTGAGTCCAGAGAGTGCCCTGGCACCACTGGGGATGCAGTGAGTCCAGAGAGTGCACTGGCACCACTGGGGATGCACTGCAGTGAGACCAGAGAGTTCTCTGGCACCACTGGGGATGCAGTTTAGTGAGTCCAGAGAGTGCACCGGCTCCAATGGCGATACACTGCAGTGAGTCCAGACAGTGCACTGTCAGCACTGGGGATGCAGTGCAGTGAGTCCAGAGAGTGCACTGGCACCACTGGGGATGCAGTGCAGTGAGTCCAGAGAGTGCTCTGGCACCACTGAGCTACACTGCAGTGAGTCCAGTAGTTGCACTGGCACCACTGGGGATGCACTGCTGTGAGTCTAGAGACTACACTGGCACCACTGGGGATGCAGTGCAGTGAGTGCAGAGAGTGCATTGGCACCAATGGTGATGCAGTGCAGTGATCCAGAGAGTGCACTGGAACCACTGGGGATGCAGTGCAGTGAGTCCAGAGAGTGCACTGGCACCACTGGGGATGCAGTGCAGTGAGTCCAGAGAGTGCACTGGCACCACTGGGTATGCAGTGCAGTTAGTCCATAGAATGCACTGGCACCACTGGGGATGCAGTGCAGTGACTCAAGAGAGTGCACAGGCACCACTGGGGATGGAGTGCAGTGAGTCCAGAGAGTGCAATGGCACCACAGGGGATGCACTGCAGTGATTCCAGAGAGTGCACTGTCACCACTGGGGATGCAGTGCAGTGAGTCCAGAGAGTACACTGGCACCTCAGGGGCTGCACTGCAGTGAGTCCAGAGAGTGCACTGGCACCACTGGGGATGCAGTGCGGTGAGTCCAGAGAGTGCACTGGCACCACTGGGGATGCACCTCGGTGAGTCCAGAGAGTGCTCTGGGAACACCGGGGATGTAGTGCAGTGAGTGCAGAGAGTGCACTGGCACCACTGGGGATGCAGTGCAGTGAGTGCAGAGAGTGCACTGGCACCACTGGGGATGCAGTGCAGTGAGTGCAGAGAGTGCACTGGCACCACTGGGGATGCACTGCAGTGAGTCCAGAGAGTGCACTGGCACCACTGGAGATGCAGTGCAGTGAGTCCGGAGAGTGCACTGGCACCACTGGGGATGCAGTGCAGTGAGTCCAGAGAGTGTACTGGCACCACTGGGGATGCACTGCAGTGAGTCCAGAGAGTGCACTGTCAGCACTGGGGATGCAGTGCAGTGAGTCCAGAGAGTGCACTGTCAGCACTGGGGATGCAGTGCAGTGAGTCCAGAGAGTGCACTGGCACCACTGGGGATGCAGTGCAGTGAGTCCAGAGAGTGCACTGGCACCACTGGGGATGCACTGCAATGAGTCCAGAGAATGCACTGGCACTAATGGGGATGCAGTGCAGTGACTCGAAAGAGTGCAGTGGCACCACTGCGGATGCACTGCAGTGAGTCCGGAGAGTACCCTGGCACCAATGGTGATGCAGTGCAGTGAGTCCAGAGAGTGCAGTGACACCACTGGGGATGCAGTGCAGTGAGTCCAGAGAGTGCACTGGCACCACTGGGGATGCACTGCAGTGAGTCCAGAGAGTGCACTGGCACCACTGGGGATGCACTGCAGTGAGTCCAGAGAGTGCTCTGGGAACACTGGGGATGCAGTGCAGTGAGTGCAGAGAGTGCACTGGCACCACTGGGGATGCAGTGCAGTGAGTCCAGAGAGTGCACTGGCACCACTGGGGATGCACTGCAGTGAGTCCAGAGAGTGCACTGGCACCACTGGGGATGCAGTGCAGTGAGTCCAGAGAGTGCACTGTCAGCACTGGGGATGCAGTGCAGTGAGTCCAGAGAGTGCACTGGCACCACTGGGGATGCAGTGCAGTGAGTCCAGAGAGTGCACTGGCACCACTGGGGATGCACTGCAATGAGTCCAGAGAATGCACTGGCACTAATGGGGATGCAGTGCAGTGACTCGAAAGAGTGCACTGGCACCACTGCGGATGCACTGCAGTGAGTCAGGAGAGTGCTCTGGGAACAGTGGGGATGCAGTGCAGTGAGTCCAGAGAGTGCAGTGGCACCACTGGGGATGCAGTGCAGTGAGTCCAGAGAGTGCACTGGCACCACTGGGGATGCACTGCAGTGACTCGAAAGAGTGCACTGGCACCACTGGGGATGCACTGCAGTGAGTCCGGAGAGTGCACTGGCACCAATGGTGATGCAGTGCAGTGAGTCCAGAGAGTGCAGTGGCACCACTGGGGATGCAGTGCAGTGAGTCCAGAGAGTGCACTGGCACCACTGGGGATGCAATGCACTGAGTCCAGAGAGTGCACTGGTACCACTGGGGATGCAGTGCAGTGAGTCCAGAGAGTGCACTGGCACCACTGGGGATGCACTGCAGTGATTCCAGAGAGTGCACTGGCACCACTGGTGATGCAGTGCAGTGAGTCCAGAGAGTGCACTGGCACCACTGGGGATGCACTGCAGTGACTCGAAAGAGTGCACTGGCACCACTGTGGATGCACTGCAGTGAGTCCGGAGAGTGCACTGGCACCAATGGTGATGCAGTGCAGTGAGTCCAGAGAGTGCAGTGACACCACTGTGGATGCAGTGCAGTGAGTCCAGAGAGTGCACTGGCACCACTGGGGATGCAATGCAGTGAGTCCAGAGAGTGCACTGGCACCACTGGTGATGCACTGCAGTGAGTCCAGAGAGTGCACTGGCAGCACTGGGGATGCAGTGCAGTGAGTCCAGAGAGTGCACTGGCACCACTGGGATGCAGTGCAGTGAGTCCACAGAGTGCACTGGCACCACAGGGGATACACTGCAGTGAGTCCAGAGAGTGCACTGGCACCACTGGGGACGCAGTGCAGTGACTACAGAGAGTGCACTGGCACCATTGGGGATGCAGTGCACTGAGTCCAGAGAGTGCACTGGCACCACTGGGGATGCACTGCAGTGGGTCCAGAGAGTGCACTGGCACCACTGGGGATGCAGTGCAGTGAGTCCAGAGAGTGCACTGGCACCACTGGGAATGCAGTGCAGTGAGTCCAGAGAGGGCCCTGGCACCACTGGGGATGCAGTGCAGTGACTCCAGAGAGTGCACTGGCACCACTGGTGATGCACTGCAGTGAGTCCAGAGAGTGCACTGGCACCACTGGGGATGCAGTGCAGTGAGTCCAGAGAGTGCACTGGCACCAGTGGGGAAGCACTGCAGTGAGTCCAGACAGTGCACTGACACCACTGGGGATCCAATGCAGTGAGTCCAGAGAGTGCAATGGAACCACTGGGGATGCACTGCAGTGAGTCCAGAGAATGCACTGGCACTAATGGGGATGCAGTGCAGTGACTCCAGAGAGTACACTGGCACCACTGGGGATGCACTGCAGTGAGTCCAGAGAATGCACTGGCACTAATGGGGATGCAGTGCAGTGAGTCCAGAGAGTGCACTGGCACCACTGGGGATGCAGTGCAGTGAGTCCAGAGAGTGCACTGGCACCACTGGGGATGCAGTGCAGTGAGTCCAGAGACTGCACTGGCACCACTGGGGTTTTAGTGCAGTGAGTCCAGAGAGTGCACTGGCACCAATGGGGATGCAGTGCTGTGAGTCCAGAGAGTGCCCTGGCACCACTGGGGATGCAGTGAGTCCAGAGAGTGTACTGGCACCACTGGGGATGCACTGCAGTGAGACCAGAGAGTTCTCTGGCACCACTGGGGATGCAGTTTAGTGAGTCCAGAGAGTGCACCGGCTCCAATGGCGATACACTGCAGTGAGTCCAGACAGTGCACTGTCAGCACTGGGGATGCAGTGCAGTGAGTCCAGAGAGTGCACTGGCACCACTGGGGATGCAGTGCAGTGAGTCCAGAGAGTGCTCTGGCACCACTGAGCTACAATGCAGTGAGTCCAGTAGTTGCACTGGCACCACTGGGGATGCACTGCTGTGAGTCCAGAGACTACACTGGCACCACTGGGGATGCAGTGCAGTGAGTGCAGAGAGTGCACTGGCACCAATGGTGATGCAGTGCAGTGATCCAGAGAGTGCACTGGAACCACTGGGGATGCAGTGCAGTGAGTCCAGAGAGTGCACTGGCACCACTGGGGATGCAGTGCAGTGAGTCCAGAGAGTGCACTGGCACCACTGGGTATGCAGTGCAGTTAGTCCATAGAGTGCACTGGCACCACTGGGGATGCAGTGCAGTGACTCAAGAGAGTGCACAGGCACCACTGGGGATGGAGTGCAGTGAGTCCAGAGAGTGCAATGGCACCACAGGGGATGCACTGCAGTGATTCCAGAGAGTGCACTGTCACCACTGGGGATGCAGTGCAGTGAGTCCAGAGAGTACACTGGCACCTCAGGGGCTGCACTGCAGTGAGTCCGGAGAGTGCACTGGCACCACTGGGGATGCAGTGCGGTGAGTCCAGAGAGTGCACTGGCACCACTGGAGATGCACCTCGGTGAGTCCAGAGAGTGCTCTGGGAACACCGGGGATGCAGTGCAGTGAGTGCAGAGAGTGCACTGGCACCACTGGGGATGCAGTGCAGTGAGTGCAGAGAGTGCACTGGCACCACTGGGGATGCAGTGCAGTGAGTGCAGAGAGTGCACTGGCACCACTGGGGATGCACTGCAGTGAGTCCAGAGAGTGCACTGGCACCACTGGAGATGCAGTGCAGTGAGTCCGGAGAGTGCACTGGCACCACTGGGGATGCAGTGCAGTGAGTCCAGAGAGTGTACTGGCACCACTGGGGATGTACTGCAGTGAGTCCAGAGAGTGCACTGTCAGCACTGGGGATGCAGTGCAGTGAGTCCAGAGAGTGCACTGTCAGCACTGGGGATGCAGTGCAGTGAGTCCAGAGAGTGCACTGGCACCACTGGGGATGCAGTGCAGTGAGTCCAGAGAGTGCACTGGCACCACTGGGGATGCACTGCAATGAGTCCAGAGAATGCACTGGCACTAATGGGGATGCAGTGCAGTGACTCGAAAGAGTGCAGTGGCACCACTGCGGATGCACTGCAGTGAGTCCGGAGAGTACCCTGGCACCAATGGTGATGCAGTGCAGTGAGTCCAGAGAGTGCAGTGACACCACTGGGGATGCAGTGCAGTGAGTCCAGAGAGTGCACTGGCACCACTGGGGATGCACTGCAGTTAGTCCAGAGAGTGCACTGGCACCACAGGGGATGCACTGCAGTGAGTCCAGAGAGTGCTCTGGGAACACTGGGGATGCAGTGCAGTGAGTGCAGAGAGTGCACTGGCACCACTGGGGATGCAGTGCAGTGAGTCCAAAGAGTGCACTGGCACCACTGGGGATGAACTGCAGTGACTCGAAAGAGTGCATTGGCACCACTGCGGATGCACTGCAGTGAGTCCGGAGAGTGCCCTGGCACCAATGGTGATGCAGTGCAGTGAGTCCAGAGAGTGCAGTGGCACCACTAGGGATGCAGTTCAGTGAGTCCAGAGAGTGCACTGGCACCACTGGGGATGCAATGCAGTGAGTCCAGAGAGTGCACTGGCACCACTGGGGATGAAGTGCAGTGAGTCCAGAGAGTGCACTGGCACCACTGGGGATGCAGTGCAGTGACTCCAGAGAGTGCACTGGCACCACTGGGGACGCAGTGCAGTGAGTCCAGAGAGTGCACTGGCACCACTAGGGATGCACTGCAGTGAGTCCAGAGAGTGCACTGGCAGCACTGGGGATGCAGTGCAGTGACTCCAGAGAGTGCAGAGGCACCACTGTTGATGCAGTGCTGCGACTCCAGCGAGTGCACTGGCACCACTGGGGATGCAGTGCAGTGAGTCCAGAGAGTGCACTGGCACCACTGGGGATGCAGTGCAGTGAGTCCAGAGAGTGCACTGTCACCACTGGGGATGCAGTGCAGTGAGTGCAGAGAGTGCACTGGCACCACTGGGGATGCACTGCAGTGAGTCCAGAGAGTGCACTGGCACCACTGGGGATGCACTGCAGTGACTCAAAAGAGTGCACTGGCACAACTGGGGATGCACTGCAGTGAGTCCAGAGAGTGCACTGGCACCACTGGGGATGCAGTGCAGTGAGTCCAGAGAGTGCACTGGCACCACTGGGGATGCACTGCAGTGACTCGAAAGAGTGCACTGGCACCACTACGGATGCACTGCAGTGAGTCCGGAGAGTGCCCTGGCACCAATGCTGATGCAGTGCAGTGAGTCCAGAGAGTGCAGTGACACCACTGGGGATGCAGTACAGTGAGTCCAGAGAGTGCACTGGCACGTTGGGGATGCAGTGCAGTGAGTCCAGAGAGTGCACTGGCACCACTGGGGATGCAGTGCAGTGAGTCCAGAGAGTGCACTGGCACCAGTGGGGGTGCACTGCAGTGAGTCCAGAGAGTGCACTGGCACCACTGTGGTTGCAGTGCAGTGAGTCCAGAGAGTGCACTGGCACCACTGGGGATGCAGTGCAGTGAGTACAGAGAGTGCCCTGGCACCACTAGGGATGCAGTGCAGTGAGTCCAGAGAGTGCACTGGCACCACTGGGGATGCAGTGCAGTGAGTCCAGAGAGTGCACTGGCACCACTGGGGATGCAGTGCAGTGAGTGCAGAGAGTGCACTGGCACCACTGGGGATGCAGTGCAGTGAGTGCATAGAGTGCACTGGCACCACAGGGGATGCACTGCAGTGAGGGCAGAGAGTGCACTGGCACCACTGGGGATGCACTGCAGTGAGTCCAAGAAGTGCCCTGGCACCACTGGGGATGCAGTGCAGTGAGTCCAGAGAGTGCACTGGCACCACTGGGGATGCAATGCAGTGAGTCCAGAGAGTGCACTGGCACCACTGTGGATGCAGTGCAGTGAGTCCAGAGAGTGCACTGGCACCACTGGGGATGCACTGCAGTGATTCCGGAGAGTGCACTGGCACCACTGGGGATGCAGTGCAGTGAGTCCAGAGAGTGCACTGGCACCACTGGGGATGCACTGCAGTGACTCCAGAGAGTGCAGAGGCACCACTGTTGATGCAGTGCTGTGACTCCAGAGAGTGCACTGGCACCACTGGGGATTCAGTGCTGTGAGTCCAGAGAGTACACTGGCACCACTGGGGATGCACTGCAGTGAGTCCATAGAGTGCACTGGCAGCACTGGGGATGCACTGCAGTGAGTCCAGAGAGGGCACTGGCACCACTGGGGATGCACTGCAGTGAGTCCAGAGAGTGCACTGGCACCACTGCGGATGCACTGCAGTGAGTCCGGAGAGTGCCCTGGCACCAATGGTGATGCAGTTCAGTGAGTCCAGAGAGTGCAGTCGCACCACTGGGGATGCACTGCAGTGAGTCCAGAGAGTTCACTGGCACCACTGGGGATGCAATGCAGTGAGTCCAGAGAGTGCACTGGCACCACTGGGGATGCAGTGCAGTGACTCCAGAGAGTGCAGAGGCACCACTGTTGATGCAGTGCTGTGACTCCAGAGAGTGCACTGGCACCACTGGGGATGCAGTGCAGTGAGTCCAGAGAGTGCACTGGCACCACTGGGGATGCAGTGCACTGAGTCCAGAGAGTGCACTGGCACCACTGGCGATGCAGTGCAGTGAGTCCAGAGAGTGCACTGGCAGCACTGGGAATGCAGTGCAGTGAGTCCAGAGAGTGCTCTGGCACCACTGGGGATGCAGTGCAGTGAGTCCAGAGAGTGCACTGGCACCACTGGGGATACACTGCAGTGAGTCCAGAGAGTGCTCTGGCACCACTGGGGATGCACTGCAGTGAGTCCAGAGAGTGCTCTGGCACCACTGGGGATGCAGTGCAGTGAGTCCAGAGACTGCACTGGCACCAACTGGAGCTGCACTGCAGTGAGTCCTGAGATTGCACTGGCACCACTGGGGATGCACTACAGTGAGTCCAGAGACTACACTGGCACCACTGGGGATGCAGTGCAGTGAGTCCAGAGAGTGCACTGGCACCACTGTTCATGCAGTGCAGTGAGTCCAAAGAGTGCACTGGCACCACTGGGTATGCAGTGCATGAGTGCAGAGAGTCCACTGGCACCACTGGGGATGCAGTGGGGTGAGTCCAGAGAGTGGACTGGCACCAGTGGGGATGGAGTGCAGTGAGTCCAGAGAGTGCACTGGCACCACTGGGGATGCAGTGCAGTGAGTCCAGAGAGTGCACTGGCTCCACTGGGGATGAACTGTAGTGAGTCCAGAGACTGCACAGGCAGCACTGGGGATGCAGTGCAGTGACTCCAGAGAGTGCACTGGCACCACTGGGGATGCAGTGCAGTGAGTGCAGAGAGTGCACTGGCACCACTGGTGATGCAATGCAGTGAGTCCAGAGAGTGCACTGGCACCACTGGGGATGCACTGCAGTGAGTCCAGAGAGTGCACGGGCACCACTGGGGATGCACTGCAGTGAGTCCAGAGAGTGCACTGACACCACTGGGGATGCAGTGCAGTGATTCCGGAGAGTGCACTGGCACCACTGGGGATGCAGTGCAGTGAGTCCAGAGAGTGCACTGGCACCACTGGGGATGCACTGCAGTGAGTCCAGAGAGTGCACTGGCAGCACTGGGGATGCACTGCAGTGAGTCCAGAGAGTGCACTGGCACCACTGGGGATGCACTGCAGTGACTCGAAGGAGTGCACTAGCACCACTGCGGATGCACTGCAGTGAGTCCGGAGAGTGCCCTGTCACCACTGGTGATGTAGTGCAGTGAGTCCAGAGAGTGCACTGGCACCACTGGGGATGCAATGCAGTGAGTCCAGAGAGTGCACTGGCACCACTGTGGATGCAGTGCAGTGAGTCCAGAGAGTGCACTGGCACCACTGGGGATGCACTGCAGTGATTCCGGAGAGTGCACTGGCACCACTGGGGATGCAGTGCAGTGAGTCCAGAGAGTGCACTGGCAGCACTTGGCATGCACTGCAGTGAGTCCAGAGAGTGCACTGGCACCACTGGGGATGCACTGCAGTGAGTCCAGAGAGTGCACTGGCACCACTGCGGATGCACTGCAGTGAGTCCAGAGAGTGCACTGGCACCACTGGGGATGCACTGCAGTGACTCCAGAGAGTGCAGAGGCACCACTGTTGATGCAGTGCTGTGACTCCAGAGAGTGCACTGGCACCACTGGGGATTCAGTGCTGTGAGTCCAGAGAGTACACTGGCACCACTGGGGATGCACTGCAGTGAGTCCATAGAGTGCACTGGCAGCACTGGGGATGCACTGCAGTGAGTCCAGAGAGTGCACTGGCACCACTGGGGATGCACTGCAGTGAGTCCAGAGAGTGCACTGGCACCACTGCGGATGCACTGCAGTGAGTCCGGAGAGTGCCCTGGCACCAATGGTGATGCAGTTCAGTGAGTCCAGAGAGTGCAGTGGCACCACTGGGGATGCACTGCAGTGAGTCCAGAGAGTTCACTGGCACCACTGGGGATGCAATGCAGTGAGTCCAGAGAGTGCACTGGCACCACTGGGGATGCAGTGCAGTGACTCCAGAGAGTGCAGAGGCACCACTGTTGATGCAGTGCTGTGACTCCAGAGAGTGCACTGGCACCACTGGGGATGCAGTGCAGTGAGTCAAGAGAGTGCACTGGCACCACTGGGGATGCAGTGCACTGAGTCCAGAGAGTGCACTGGCACCACTGGTGATGCAGTGCAGTGAGTCCAGAGAGTGCACTGGCACCACTGGCGATGCAGTGCAGTGAGTCCAGAGAATGCACTGGCAGCACTGGGAATGCAGTGCAGTGAGTCCAGAGAGTGCTCTGGCACCACTGGGGATGCACTGCAGTGAGTCCAGAGAGTGCACTGGCACCACTGGGGATACACTGCAGTGAGTCCAGAGAGTGCTCTGGCACCACTGGGGATGCAGTGCAGTGAGTCCAGAGAGTGCTCTGGCACCACTGGGGATGCAGTGCAGTGAGTCCAGAGAGTGCACTGGCTCCACTGGGGATGAACTGTAGTGAGTCCAGAGACTGCACAGGCACCACTGGGGATGCAGTGCAGTGACTCCAGAGAGTGCACTGGCACCACTGGGGATGCAGTGCAGTGAGTGCAGAGAGTGCACTGGCACCACTGGTGATGCAATGCAGTGAGTCCAGAGAGTGCACTGGCACCACTGGGGATGCACTGCAGTGACTCGAAGGAGTGCACTAGCACCACTGCGGATGCACTGCAGTGAGTCCGGAGAGTGCCCTGGCACCACTGGTGATGCAGTGCAGTGAGTCCAGAGAGTGCAGTGGCACCACTGGGGATGCAGTGCAGTGAGTCCAAAGAGTGCACTGGCACCACTGGGGATGCAGTGCAGTGAGTCCAGAGAGTGCACTGGGACCACTGGGGATGCAGTGCAGTGAGTCCAGAGAGTGCACTGGCACCACTGGGGATGCAGTGCAGTGAGTCCAGAGAGTGCACTGGCACCACTGGCGATGCAGTGCAGTGAGTCCAGAGAGTGCACTGGCAGCACTGGGGATGCAGTGCAGTGAGTCCAGAGAGTGCTCTGGCACCACTGGGGATGCAGTTCAGTGAGTCCAGAGAGTGCAGTGGCACCACTGGGGATGCACTGCAGTGAGTCCAGAGAGTGCACTGGCACCACTGGGGATGCAATGCAGTGAGTATAGAGAGTGCACTGGCACCAGTGGGGATGCACTGCAGTGAGTCCAGAGACTGCACTGGCACCAACTGGAGCTGCACTGCAGTGAGTCCTGAGATTGCACTGGCACCACTGGGGATGCACTACAGTGAGTCCAGAGACTACACTGGCACCACTGGGGATGCAGTGCAGTGAGTCCAGAGAGTGCACTGGCACCACTGTTCATGCAGTGCAGTGAGTCCAAAGAGTGCACTGGCACCACTGGGTATGCAGTGCATGAGTGCAGAGAGTGCACTGGCACCACTGGGGATGCAGTGCAGTGAGTGCAGAGAGTGGACTGGCACCAGTGGGGATGGAGTGCAGTGAGTCCAGAGAGTGCACTGGCACCAGTGGGGATGGAGTGCAGTGAGTCCAGAGAGTGCACTGGCTCCACTGGGGATGAACTGTAGTGAGTCCAGAGACTGCACAGGCACCACTGGGGATGCAGTGCAGTGAGTCCAGAGAGTGCACTGGCACCACCTGGGATGCAGTGCAGTGAGTGCAGAGAGTGCACTGGCACCACTGGGGATGCAATGCAGTGAGTCCAGAGAGTGCACTGGCACCACTGGGGATGCACTGCAGTGAGTCCAGAGAGTGCACGGGCACCACTGGGGATGCAGTGCAGTTGAGTCCAGAGAGTGCACTGGCACCTTGGGGATGCAGTGCAGTGAGTCCAGAGAGTGCACTGGCACCACTGGGGATGCAGTGCGGTGAGTCCAGAGAGTGCACTGGCACCACTGGGGATGCAGTGCAGTGAGTCCAGAGAGGGCACTGGCACCACTGGGGATGCAGCGCAGTGAGTCCACAGAGTGAACTGGCACTACTGGGGATGCAGTGCAGTGAGTCCAGAGAGTGCACTGGCACCACTGGGGATGCACCCCGGTGAGCCCAGAGATTGCACTGGCACCACTGGGGATGCACTGCAGTGAGTGCAGAGAGTGCACTGGAACCACTGGGGATGCACTGCAGTGAGTCCAGAGAGTGCACTGGCACCACTGGGGATGCACCCCGGTGAGCCCAGAGATTGCACTGGCACCACTGGGAATGCACTGCAGTGAGTGCAGAGAGTGCACTGGCACCACTGGGGATGCACTGCAGTGAGGGCAGAGAGTGCACTGGGACCACTGGGGATGCAGTGCAGTGAGTCCAGAGAGTGCCCTGGCACCACTGGGGATGCAGTGCAGTGAGTCCAGAGAGTGCGCTGGCACCACTGAGGATGCAGTGCAGTGACTCCAGAGAGTGCACTGGCACCACTGGCGATGCACTGCAGTGACTCGAAAGAGTGCACTGGCACCACTGCGGATGCACTGCAATGAGTCCGGAGAGTGCCCTGGCACCAATGGTGATGCAGTGCAGTGAGTCCAGAGAGTGCACTGGCACCACTGGGGATGCAGTGCAGTGAGTCCAGAGAGTGCACTGGCACCACTGGGGATGCAGTGCAGTGAGTCCAGAGAGTGCACTGGCACCACTGGGGATGCAGTGCAGTGAGTGCAGAGAGTGCACTGGCTCCCCTGGGGATGCAGTGCAGTGACTCAAGAGAGTGCACAGGCAGCACTGGGGATGCAGTGCAGTGAGTCCAGAGAGTGCAATGGCACCACAGGGGATGCACTGCAGTGATTCCAGAGAGTGCACTGTCACCACTGGGGATGCAGTGCAGTGAGTCCAGAGAGTACACAGGCACCTCAGGGGCTGCACTGCAGTGAGTGCAGAGAGTGCACTGGCACCACTGGGGATGCAGTGCAGTGAGTGCAGAGAGTGCACTGGCACCACTGGGGATGCCCTGCAGTGAGTCCAGAGAGTGCACTGGCACCATTAGGGATGCAGTGCAGTGAGTCCGGAGAGTGCACTGGCACCACTGGGGATGCAGTGCAGTGAGTCCAGAGAGTGCACTGGCACCACTGGGGTTGCACTGCAGTGAGTCCGGAGAGTGCCCTGGCACCAATGGTGATGCAGTGCAGTGAGTCCAGAGAGTGCAGTGGCACCACTGGGGATGCACTGCAGTGAGTCCAGAGAGTGCACTGGCACCACTGGGGATGCACTGCAGTGAGTCCAGAGAGTGCACTGGCAGCACTGGGGATGCACTGCAGTGAGTCCAGAGAGTGCACTGGCACCACTGGGGATGCACTGCAGTGACTCGAAGGAGTGCACTAGCACCACTGCGGATGCACTGCAGTGAGTCCGGAGAGTGCCCTGTCACCACTGGTGATGTAGTGCAGTGAGTCCAGAGAGTGCACTGGCACCACTGGGGATGCAATGCAGTGAGTCCAGAGAGTGCACTGGCACCACTGTGGATGCAGTGCAGTGAGTCCAGAGAGTGCACTGGCACCACTGGGGATGCACTGCAGTGATTCCGGAGAGTGCACTGGCACCACTGGGGATGCAGTGCAGTGAGTCCAGAGAGTGCACTGGCAGCACTTGGCATGCACTGCAGTGAGTCCAGAGAGTGCACTGGCACCACTGGGGATGCACTGCAGTGAGTCCAGAGAGTGCACTGGCACCACTGCGGATGCACTGCAGTGAGTCCAGAGAGTGCACTGGCACCACTGGGGATGCACTGCAGTGACTCCAGAGAGTGCAGAGGCACCACTGTTGATGCAGTGCTGTGACTCCAGAGAGTGCACTGGCACCACTGGGGATTCAGTGCTGTGAGTCCAGAGAGTACACTGGCACCACTGGGGATGCACTGCAGTGAGTCCATAGAGTGCACTGGCAGCACTGGGGATGCACTGCAGTGAGTCCAGAGAGTGCACTGGCACCACTGGGGATGCACTGCAGTGAGTCCAGAGAGTGCACTGGCACCACTGCGGATGCACTGCAGTGAGTCCGGAGAGTGCCCTGGCACCAATGGTGATGCAGTTCAGTGAGTCCAGAGAGTGCAGTGGCACCACTGGGGATGCACTGCAGTGAGTCCAGAGAGTTCACTGGCACCACTGGGGATGCAATGCAGTGAGTCCAGAGAGTGCACTGGCACCACTGGGGATGCAGTGCAGTGACTCCAGAGAGTGCAGAGGCACCACTGTTGATGCAGTGCTGTGACTCCAGAGAGTGCACTGGCACCACTGGGGATGCAGTGCAGTGAGTCAAGAGAGTGCACTGGCACCACTGGGGATGCAGTGCACTGAGTCCAGAGAGTGCACTGGCACCACTGGTGATGCAGTGCAGTGAGTCCAGAGAGTGCACTGGCACCACTGGCGATGCAGTGCAGTGAGTCCAGAGAATGCACTGGCAGCACTGGGAATGCAGTGCAGTGAGTCCAGAGAGTGCTCTGGCACCACTGGGGATGCACTGCAGTGAGTCCAGAGAGTGCACTGGCACCACTGGGGATACACTGCAGTGAGTCCAGAGAGTGCTCTGGCACCACTGGGGATGCAGTGCAGTGAGTCCAGAGAGTGCTCTGGCACCACTGGGGATGCAGTGCAGTGAGTCCAGAGAGTGCACTGGCTCCACTGGGGATGAACTGTAGTGAGTCCAGAGACTGCACAGGCACCACTGGGGATGCAGTGCAGTGACTCCAGAGAGTGCACTGGCACCACTGGGGATGCAGTGCAGTGAGTGCAGAGAGTGCACTGGCACCACTGGTGATGCAATGCAGTGAGTCCAGAGAGTGCACTGGCACCACTGGGGATGCACTGCAGTGAGTCCAGAGAGTGCACGGGCACCACTGGGGATGCACTGCAGTGAGTCCAGAGAGTGCACTGGCACCACTGGGGATGCAGTGCAGTGATTCCGGAGAGTGCACTGGCACCACTGGGGATGCAGTGCAGTGAGTCCAGAGAGTGCACTGGCACCACTGGGGATGCACTGCAGTGAGTCCAGAGAGTGCACTGGCAGCACTGGGGATGCACTGCAGTGAGTCCAGAGAGTGCACTGGCACCACTGGGGATGCACTGCAGTGACTCGAAGGAGTGCACTAGCACCACTGCGGATGCACTGCAGTGAGTCCGGAGAGTGCCCTGGCACCACTGGTGATGCAGTGCAGTGAGTCCAGAGAGTGCAGTGGCACCACTGGGGATGCAGTGCAGTGAGTCCAAAGAGTGCACTGGCACCACTGGGGATGCAGTGCAGTGAGTCCAGGGAGTGCACTGGGACCACTGGGGATGCAGTGCAGTGAGTCCAGAGAGTGCACTGGCACCACTGGGGATGCAGTGCAGTGAGTCCAGAGAGTGCACTGGCACCACTGGCGATGCAGTGCAGTGAGTCCAGAGAGTGCACTGGCAGCACTGGGGATGCAGTGCAGTGAGTCCAGAGAGTGCTCTGGCACCACTGGGGATGCAGTTCAGTGAGTCCAGAGAGTGCAGTGGCACCACTGGGGATGCACTGCAGTGAGTCCAGAGAGTGCACTGGCACCACTGGGGATGCAATGCAGTGAGTATAGAGAGTGCACTGGCACCAGTGGGGATGCACTGCAGTGAGTCCAGAGACTGCACTGGCACCAACTGGAGCTGCACTGCAGTGAGTCCTGAGATTGCACTGGCACCACTGGGGATGCACTACAGTGAGTCCAGAGACTACACTGGCACCACTGGGGATGCAGTGCAGTGAGTCCAGAGAGTGCACTGGCACCACTGTTCATGCAGTGCAGTGAGTCCAAAGAGTGCACTGGCACCACTGGGTATGCAGTGCATGAGTGCAGAGAGTGCACTGGCACCACTGGGGATGCAGTGCAGTGAGTGCAGAGAGTGGACTGGCACCAGTGGGGATGGAGTGCAGTGAGTCCAGAGAGTGCACTGGCACCAGTGGGGATGGAGTGCAGTGAGTCCAGAGAGTGCACTGGCTCCACTGGGGATGAACTGTAGTGAGTCCAGAGACTGCACAGGCACCACTGGGGATGCAGTGCAGTGAGTCCAGAGAGTGCACTGGCACCACCTGGGATGCAGTGCAGTGAGTGCAGAGAGTGCACTGGCACCACTGGGGATGCAATGCAGTGAGTCCAGAGAGTGCACTGGCACCACTGGGGATGCACTGCAGTGAGTCCAGAGAGTGCACGGGCACCACTGGGGATGCAGTGCAGTTGAGTCCAGAGAGTGCACTGGCACCTTGGGGATGCAGTGCAGTGAGTCCAGAGAGTGCACTGGCACCACTGGGGATGCAGTGCGGTGAGTCCAGAGAGTGCACTGGCACCACTGGGGATGCAGTGCAGTGAGTCCAGAGAGGGCACTGGCACCACTGGGGATGCAGCGCAGTGAGTCCACAGAGTGAACTGGCACTACTGGGGATGCAGTGCAGTGAGTCCAGAGAGTGCACTGGCACCACTGGGGATGCACCCCGGTGAGCCCAGAGATTGCACTGGCACCACTGGGGATGCACTGCAGTGAGTGCAGAGAGTGCACTGGAACCACTGGGGATGCACTGCAGTGAGTCCAGAGAGTGCACTGGCACCACTGGGGATGCACCCCGGTGAGCCCAGAGATTGCACTGGCACCACTGGGAATGCACTGCAGTGAGTGCAGAGAGTGCACTGGCACCACTGGGGATGCACTGCAGTGAGGGCAGAGAGTGCACTGGGACCACTGGGGATGCAGTGCAGTGAGTCCAGAGAGTGCCCTGGCACCACTGGGGATGCAGTGCAGTGAGTCCAGAGAGTGCGCTGGCACCACTGAGGATGCAGTGCAGTGACTCCAGAGAGTGCACTGGCACCACTGGCGATGCACTGCAGTGACTCGAAAGAGTGCACTGGCACCACTGCGGATGCACTGCAATGAGTCCGGAGAGTGCCCTGGCACCAATGGTGATGCAGTGCAGTGAGTCCAGAGAGTGCACTGGCACCACTGGGGATGCAGTGCAGTGAGTCCAGAGAGTGCACTGGCACCACTGGGGATGCAGTGCAGTGAGTCCAGAGAGTGCACTGGCACCACTGGGGATGCAGTGCAGTGAGTGCAGAGAGTGCACTGGCTCCCCTGGGGATGCAGTGCAGTGACTCAAGAGAGTGCACAGGCAGCACTGGGGATGCAGTGCAGTGAGTCCAGAGAGTGCAATGGCACCACAGGGGATGCACTGCAGTGATTCCAGAGAGTGCACTGTCACCACTGGGGATGCAGTGCAGTGAGTCCAGAGAGTACACAGGCACCTCAGGGGCTGCACTGCAGTGAGTGCAGAGAGTGCACTGGCACCACTGGGGATGCAGTGCAGTGAGTGCAGAGAGTGCACTGGCACCACTGGGGATGCCCTGCAGTGAGTCCAGAGAGTGCACTGGCACCATTAGGGATGCAGTGCAGTGAGTCCGGAGAGTGCACTGGCACCACTGGGGATGCAGTGCAGTGAGTCCAGAGAGTGCACTGGCACCACTGGGGTTGCACTGCAGTGAGTCCGGAGAGTGCCCTGGCACCAATGGTGATGCAGTGCAGTGAGTCCAGAGAGTGCAGTGGCACCACTGGGGATGCACTGCAGTGAGTCCAGAGAGTGCACTGGCACCACTGGGGATGCACTGCAGTGAGTCCAGAGAGTGCACTGGCACCACTGGGGATGCAGTGCAGTGAGTCCAGAGAGTGCTCTGGGAACACTGGGGATGCAGTGCAGTGAGTGCAGAGAGTGCACTGGCACCACTGGGGATGCAGTGCAGTGAGTGCAGAGAGTGCACTGGCACCACTGGGGATGCAAAGTAGTGACTCGAAAGAGTGCACTGGCACCACTGGGGATGCACTGCAGTGAGTCCAGAGAGTGCACTGGCACCACTGGGGATGCACTGCACTGAGTCCAGAGGGTGCACTGGCAGCACTGGGGATGCAGTGCAGTGACTCCAGAGAGTGTAGAGGCACCACTGTTGATGCAGTGCTGCGACTCCAGAGAGTGCACTGGCACCACTGGGGATGCAGTGCAGTGAGTCCAGAGAGTGCACTGGCACCACTGGGGATGCACTGCAGTGAGTCCAGAGAGTGCACTGGCACCACTGGTGATGCAGTGCAGTGAGTGCAGAGAGTGCACTGGCACCACTGGGGATGCACTGCAGTGAGTCCAGAGAGTGCACTGGCACCTTGGGGATGTACTGCAGTGACTCAAAAGAGTGCACTGGCACCACTGCGGATGCAGTGCAGTGAGTCCGGAGAGTGCCCTGGCACCAATGGTGATGCAGTGCAGTGAGTCCAGAGAGTGCAGTGGCACCACTGGGGATGCAGTGCAGTGAGTGCAGAGAGTGCACTGGCACCACTGGGGATGCAGTGCAGTGAGTGCAGAGAGTGCACTGGCACCACTGGGGATGCAATGCAGTGAGTCCAGAGAGTGCACTGGCACCATTAGGGATGCAGTGCAGTGAGTCCAGAGAGTGCACTGGCACCACTGGGGATGCACCCCGGTGAGCCCAGAGATTGCACTGGCACCACTGGGGATGCACTGCAGTGAGTGCAGAGAGTGCACTGGAACCACTGGGGATGCACTGCAGTGAGTCCAGAGAGTGCACTGGCACCACTGGAGATGCACCCCGGTGAGCCCAGAGATTGCACTGGCACCACTGGGAATGCACTGCAGTGAGTGCAGAGAGTGCACTGGCACCACTGGGGATGCACTGCAGTGAGGGCAGAGAGTGCACTGGGACCACTGGGGATGCAGTGCAGTGAGTCCAGAGAGTGCCCTGGCACCACTGGGGATGCAGTGCAGTGAGTCCAGAGAGTGCGCTGGCACCACTGAGGATGCAGTGCAGTGACTCCAGAGAGTGCACTGGCACCACTGGCGATGCACTGCAGTGACTCGAAAGAGTGCACTGGCACCACTGCGGATGCACTGCAATGAGTCCGGAGAGTGCCCTGGCACCAATGGTGATGCAGTGCAGTGAGTCCAGAGAGTGCACTGGCACCACTGGGGATGCAGTGCAGTGAGTCCAGAGAGTGCACTGGCACCACTGGGGATGCAGTGCAGTGAGTCCAGAGAGTGCACTGGCACCACTGGGGATGCAGTGCAGTGAGTGCAGAGAGTGCACTGGCTCCCCTGGGGATGCAGTGCAGTGACTCAAGAGAGTGCACAGGCAGCACTGGGGATGCAGTGCAGTGAGTCCAGAGAGTGCAATGGCACCACAGGGGATGCACTGCAGTGATTCCAGAGAGTGCACTGTCACCACTGGGGATGCAGTGCAGTGAGTCCAGAGAGTACACAGGCACCTCAGGGGCTGCACTGCAGTGAGTGCAGAGAGTGCACTGGCACCACTGGGGATGCAGTGCAGTGAGTGCAGAGAGTGCACTGGCACCACTGGGGATGCCCTGCAGTGAGTCCAGAGAGTGCACTGGCACCATTAGGGATGCAGTGCAGTGAGTCCGGAGAGTGCACTGGCACCACTGGGGATGCAGTGCAGTGAGTCCAGAGAGTGCACTGGCACCACTGGGGTTGCACTGCAGTGAGTCCGGAGAGTGCCCTGGCACCAATGGTGATGCAGTGCAGTGAGTCCAGAGAGTGCAGTGGCACCACTGGGGATGCACTGCAGTGAGTCCAGAGAGTGCACTGGCACCACTGGGGATGCACTGCAGTGAGTCCAGAGAGTGCACTGGCACCACTGGGGATGCAGTGCAGTGAGTCCAGAGAGTGCTCTGGGAACACTGGGGATGCAGTGCAGTGAGTGCAGAGAGTGCACTGGCACCACTGGGGATGCAGTGCAGTGAGTGCAGAGAGTGCACTGGCACCACTGGGGATGCAAAGTAGTGACTCGAAAGAGTGCACTGGCACCACTGGGGATGCACTGCAGTGAGTCCAGAGAGTGCACTGGCACCACTGGGGATGCACTGCACTGAGTCCAGAGGGTGCACTGGCAGCACTGGGGATGCAGTGCAGTGACTCCAGAGAGTGTAGAGGCACCACTGTTGATGCAGTGCTGCGACTCCAGAGAGTGCACTGGCACCACTGGGGATGCAGTGCAGTGAGTCCAGAGAGTGCACTGGCACCACTGGGGATGCACTGCAGTGAGTCCAGAGAGTGCACTGGCACCACTGGTGATGCAGTGCAGTGAGTGCAGAGAGTGCACTGGCACCACTGGGGATGCACTGCAGTGAGTCCAGAGAGTGCACTGGCACCTTGGGGATGTACTGCAGTGACTCAAAAGAGTGCACTGGCACCACTGCGGATGCAGTGCAGTGAGTCCGGAGAGTGCCCTGGCACCAATGGTGATGCAGTGCAGTGAGTCCAGAGAGTGCAGTGGCACCACTGGGGATGCAGTGCAGTGAGTGCAGAGAGTGCACTGGCACCACTGGGGATGCAGTGCAGTGAGTGCAGAGAGTGCACTGGCACCACTGGGGATGCCCTGCAGTGAGTCCAGAGAGTGCACTGGCACCATTAGGGATGCAGTGCAGTGAGTCCGGAGAGTGCACTGGCACCACTGGGGATGCAAAGCAGTGACTCGAAAGAGTGCACTGGCACCACTGGGGATGCCCTGCAGTGAGTCCAGAGAGTGCACTGGCACCACTGGGGATGCAGTGCAGTGAGTCCAGAGAGTGCACTGGCACCACTGGGGATGCAAAGCAGTGACTCGAAAGAGTGCACTGGCACCACTGCGGATGCACTGCAGTGAGTCCGGAGAGTGCCCTGGCACCAATGGTGATGCAGTGCAGTGAGTCCAGAGAGTGCAGTGGCACCACTGGGGATGCAGTGCAGTGAGTCCAGAGAGTGCACTGGCACCACTGGGGATGCAATGCAGTGAGTCCAGAGAGTGCACTGGCACCACTGGGGATGAAGTGCAGTGAGTCCAGAGAGTGCACTGGCACCACTGGGAATGCAGTGCAGTGAGTCCAGAGAGTGCACTGGCACCACTGGGGATGCACTGCAGTGAGTCCAGAGAGTGCACTGGCACCACTGGGGATGCACTGCACTGAGTCCAGAGAGTGCACTGGCAGCACTGGGGATGCAGTGCAGTGACTCCAGAGAGTGTAGAGGCACCACTGTTGATGCAGTGCTGCGACTCCAGAGAGTGCACTGGCACCACTGGGGATGCAGTGCAGTGAGTAAAGAGAGTGCACTGGCACCACTGGGGATGCACTGCAGTGAGTCCAGAGAGTGCACTGGCACCACTGGTGATGCAGTGCAGTGAGTGCAGAGAGTGCACTGGCACCACTGGGGATGCACTGCAGTGAGTCCAGAGAGTGCACTGGCACCTTGGGGATGCACTGCAGTGACTCAAAAGAGTGCACTGGCACCACTGCGGATTCAGTGCAGTGAGTCCGGAGAGTGCCCTGGCACTAATGGTGATGCAGTGCAGTGAGTCCAGAGAGTGCAGTGGCACCACTGGGGATGCAGTGCAGTGAGTCCAGAGAGTGCACTGGCACCACTGGGGATGCAGTGCAGTGAGTCCAGAGAGTGCACTGGCACCACTGGGGATGCACTGCAGTGAGTCCAGAGAGTGCACTGGCACCACTGGTGATGCAGTGCAGTGAGTGCAGAGAGTGCACTGCCACCACTGGGGATGCACTGCAGTGAGTCCAGAGAGTGCACTGGCACCACTGGGGATGCAATGCAGTGAGTCCACAGAGTGCACTGGCACCACTGGGGATGCAGTGCAGTGAGTCCAGAGAGTGCACTGGCACCACTGGGGATGCACTGCAGTGAGTCCAGAGAATGCACTGGCACCACTGGGGATGCAGTGCAGTGAATCCAGAGAGTGCACTGGCACCACTGGGGATGCACTGCAGTGACTCGAAAGAGTGCACTGGCTCCACTGCGGATGCACTGCAGTGAGTCCGGAGAGTGCCCTGGCACCAATGGTGATGCAGTGCAGTGAGTCCAGAGAGTGCAGTGACACCACTGGGGATGCAGTGCAGTGAGTCCACAGAGTGCACTGGTACCACTGGTGATGCAATTCAGTGAGTCCAGAGAGTGCACTGGCACCACTGGGGATGCAGTGCAGTGAGTCCAGAGAGTGCACTGGCACCACTGGAGTTGCAGTGCAGTCAGTCGAGAGAGTGCCCTGGCACCACTGGGGATGCACTGCAGTGAGTCCAGAGAGTGCACTGGCACCACTGGGGATGCAGTGCAGTGAGTCCACAGAGTGCACTGGCACCACAGGGGATACACTGCAGTGAGTCCAGAGAGTGCACTGGCACCACTGGGGACGCAGTGCAGTGACTACAGAGAGTGCACTGGCACCATTGGGGATGCAGTGCAGTGAGTCCAGAGAGTGCACTGTCAGCACTGGGGATGCACTGCAGTGGGTCCAGAGAGTGCACTGGCACCACTGGGGATGCAGTGCAGTGAGTCCAGAGAGTGCACTGGCACCACTGGGAATGCAGTGCAGTGAGTCCAGAGAGTGCACTGGGACCACTGGGGATGCAGTGCAGTGACTCCAGAGAGTGCACTGGCACCACTGGTGATGCACTGCAGTGAGTCCAGAGAGTGCACTGGCACCACTGGAGATGCAGTGCAGTGAGTCCAGAGAGTGCACTGGCACCAGTGGGGAAGCACTGCAGTGAGTCCAGAGAGTGCACTGGCACCACTGGGGATGCACTGCACTGAGTCCAGAGAGTGCACTGACACCACTGGAGATCCAATGCAGTGAGTCCAGAGAGTGCAATGGAACCACTGGGGATGCAGTGCAGTGAGTCCAGAGAGTGCACTGGCACTTCTGGGGATGCAGTGCAGTGAGTCCAGAGAGTGCACTGGCACCACTGGGGATGCAGTGCAGTGAGTCCAGAGAGTGCACTGGCGCCACTGGGGATGCACTGCAGTGAGTCCAGAGAGTGCACTGGGAACACTGGGGATGCAGTGCACTGAGTCCACAGAGTGCACTGGCACCACAGGGGATACACTGCAGTGAGTCCAGAGATTGCACTGGCACCACTGGGGATGCAGTGCAGTGAGTCCAGAGAGTGCACTGGCACCTTGGGGATGCAGTGCAGTGAGTCCAGAGAGTGCACTGGCACCACTGGGGATGCAGTGCAGTGAGTCCACAGAGAGCACTGGCTCAACTGGGGATGCACTTCAGTGACTCCAGAGAGTGCACTGGCACCAGTGGGGATGCAGTGCAGTGAGTCCAGAGAGTGCACTGGCACCACTGGGGATGCACTGCAGTGAGTCCAGAGAGTGCACTGGCACCACTGAGGATGCAGTGCAGTGAGTCCAGAGAGTGCAGTGGCACCATTGGGGATGCAGTGCAGTGAGTCCAGAGAATGCACTGGCACCACTGGGGATGCACTGCAGTGAGTCCGGAGAGTGCCCTGGCACCAATGGTGATGCAGTGCAGTGAGTCCAGAGAGTGCACTGGCACCACTGGGGATGCAGTGCAGTGAGTCCACAGAGTGCACTGGCACCACTGGTGATGCAATGCAGTGAGTCCAGAGAGTGCACTGGCACCACTGGGGATGAAGTGCAGTGAGTCCAGAGAGTGCACTGGCACCACTGGAGTTGCAGTGCAGTCAGTCGAGAGAGTGCCCTGGCACCACTGGGGATGCATTGCAGTGAGTCCAGAGAGTGCACTGGCACCACTGGGGATGCAGTGCAGTGAGTCCAGAGAGTGCACTGGCACCACTGGGGATGCAGTGCAGTTGAGTCCAGAGAGTGCACTGGCACCTTGCGGATGCAGTGCAGTGAGTCCAGAGAGTGCACTGGCACCACTGGGATGCAGTGCAGTGAGTCCACAGAGTGCACTGGCACCACTGCGGATGCACTGCCGTGAGTGCAGAGAGTGCACTGCCGCCACTGGGGACGCAGTGCAGTGACTACAGAGAGTGCACTGGCACCATTGGGGATGCAGTGCAGTGAGTCCAGAGAGTGCACTGTCAGCACTGGGGATGCACTGCAGTGGGTCCAGAGAGTGCACTGGCACCACTGGGGATGCAGTGCAGTGAGTCCAGAGAGTGCACTGGCACCACTGGGAATGCAGTGCAGTGAGTCCAGAGAGTGCACTGGGACCACTGGGGATGCAGTGCAGTGACTCCAGAGAGTGCACTGGCACCACTGGTGATGCACTGCAGTGAGTCCAGAGAGTGCACTGGCACCACTGGAGATGCAGTGCAGTGAGTCCAGAGAGTGCACAGGCACCAGTGGGGAAGCACTGCAGTGAGTCCAGAGAGTGCACTGGCACCACTGGAGATGCACTGCACTGAGTACAGAGAGTGCACTGACACCACTGGAGATCCAATGCAGTGAGTCCAGAGAGTGCAATGGAACCACTGGGGATGCAGTGTAGTGAGTCCAGAGAGTGCACTGGCACCACAGGGGATACACTGCAGTGAGTCCAGAGAGTGCACTGGCACCACTGGGGACGCAGTGCAGTGACTACAGAGAGTGCACTGGCACCATTGGGGATGCAGTGCAGTGAGTCCAGAGAGTGCACTGTCAGCACTGGGGATGCACTGCAGTGGGTCCAGAGAGTGCACTGGCACCACTGGGGATGCAGTGCAGTGAGTCCAGAGAGTGCACTGGCACCACTGGGGATGCAGTGCAGTGAGTCCAGAGAGTGCACTGGCGCCACTGGGGATGCACTGCAGTGAGTCCAGAGAGTGCACTGGGAACACTGGGGATGCAGTGCACTGAGTCCACAGCGTGCACTGGCACCACTGGGGATACACTGCAGTGAGTCCAGAGATTGCACTGGCACCACTGGGGATGCAGTGCACTGAGTCCAGAGAGTGCACTGGCACCTTGGGGATGCAGTGCAGTGAGTCCAGAGAGTGCAGTGGCACCACTGGGGATGCAGTGCAGTGAGTCCACAGAGAGCACTGGCTCAAATGGGGATGCACTTCAGTGACTCCAGAGAGTGCACTGGCACCACTGGGGATGCAGTGCAGTGAGTCCAGAGAGTGCACTGGCACCACTGGGGATGCACTGCAGTGAGTCCAGAGAGTGCACTGGCTCCACTGGGGATGCAGTGCAGTGAGTCCAGAGAGTGCAGTGGCACCATTGGGGATGCAGTGCAGTGAGTCCAGAGAATGCACTGGCACCACTGGGGATGCAGTGCAGTGACTCGAAAGAGTGCACTGGCACCACTGGGGATGCACTGCAGTGAGTCCGGAGAGTGCCCTGGCACCAATGGTGATGCAGTGCAGTGAGTCCAGAGAGTGCACTGGCACCACTGGGGATGCAGTGCAGTGAGTCCAGAGAGTGCACTGGCACCACTGGGGATGCAGTGCAGTGAGTCCAGAGAGTGCACTGGCACCACTGGGGATGCAGTGCAGTTAGTCCATAGAGTGCACTGGCTCCACTGGGGATGCAGTGCAGTGACTCAAGAGAGTGCACAGGCACCACTGGGGATGCAGTGCAGTGAGTCCAGAGAGTGCAATGGCACCACAGGGGATGCACTGCAGTGATTCCAGAGAGTGCACTGTCACCACTGGGGATGCAGTGCAGTGAGTCCAGAGAGTACACTGGCACCTCAGGGGCTGCACTGCAGTGAGTCCAGAGAGTGCACTGGCACCACTGGGGATGCACCTCGGTGAGTCCAGAGAGTGCTCTGGGAACACCGGGGATGCAGTGCAGTGAGTGCAGAGAGTGCACTGGCACCACTGGGGATGCAGTGCAGTGAGTGCAGAGAGTGCACTGGCACCACTGGGGATGCACTGCAGTGAGTCCAGAGAGTGCACTGGCACCATTAGGGATGCAGTGCAGTGAGTCCGGAGAGTGCACTGGCACCACTGGGGATGCAGTGCAGTGAGTCCAGAGAGTGCACTGGCACCACTGGGGTTGCACTGCAGTGAGTCCGGAGAGTGCCCTGGCACCAATGGTGATGCAGTGCAGTGAGTCCAGAGAGTGCAGTGGCACCACTGGGGATGCAGTGCAGTGAGTCCAGAGAGTGCACTGGCACCACTGGGGATGCACTGCAGTGAGTCCAGAGAGTGCACTGGCACCACTGGGGATGCACTGCAGTGAGTCCAGAGAGTGCTCTGGGAACACTGGGGATGCAGTGCAGTGAGTGCAGAGAGTGCACTGGCACCACTGGGGATGCAGTGCAGTGAGTCCAGAGAGTGCACTGGCACCACTGGGGATGCAAAGCAGTGACTCGAAAGAGTGCACTGGCACCACTGGGGATGCAGTGCAGTGAGTCCGGAGAGTGCCCTGGCACCAATGGTGATGCAGTGCAGTGAGTCCAGAGAGTGCAGTGGCACCACTGGGGATGCAGTGCAGTGAGTCCAGAGAGTGCACTGGCACCACTGGGGATGCAATGCAGTGAGTCCAGAGAGTGCACTGGCACCACTGGGGATGAAGTGCAGTGAGTCCAGAGAGTGCACTGGCACCACTGGGAATGCAGTGCAGTGAGTCCAGAGAGTGCACTGGCACCACTGGGGATGCACTGCAGTGAGTCCAGAGAGTGCACTGGCACCACTGGGGATGCACTGCAGTGAGTCCAGAGAGTGCACTGGCAGCACTGGGGATGCAGTGCAGTGACTCCAGAGAGTGTAGAGGCACCACTGTTGATGCAGTGCTGCGACTCCAGAGAGTGCACTGGCACCACTGGGGATGCAGTGCAGTGAGTCCAGAGAGTGCACTGGCAGCACTGGGGATGCACTGCATTGAGTCCAGAGAGTGCACTGGCACCACTGGTGATGCAGTGCAGTGAGTGCAGAGATTGCACTGGCACCACTGGGGATGCACTGCAGTGAGTCCAGAGAGTGCACTGGCACCATTGGGGATGAAGTGCAGTGAGTCCAGAGAGTGCACTGGCACCACTGGAGTTGCAATGCAGTCAGTCGAGAGAGTGCCCTGGCACCACTGGGGATGCACTGCAGTGAGTCCAGAGAGTGCACTGGCACCACTGGGGATGCACTGCAGTGAGTCCAGAGAGTGCACTGGCACCACTGGGATGCAGTGCAGTGAGTCCACAGAGTGCACTGGCACCACAGGGGATACACTGCAGTGAGTCCAGAGAGTGCACTGGCACCACTGGGGACGCAGTGCAGTGACTACAGAGAGTGCACTGGCACCATTGGGGATGCAGTGCAGTGAGTCCAGAGAGTGCACTGTCAGCACTGGGGATGCACTGCAGTGGGTCCAGAGAGTGCACTGGCACCACAGGGGATGCAGTGCAGTGAGTCCAGAGAGTGCACTGGCACCACTGGGAATGCAGTGCAGTGAGTCCAGAGAGTGCACTGGCACCACTGGGGATGCAGTGCAGTGACTCCAGAGAGTGCACTGGCACCACTGGTGATGCACTGCAGTGAGTCCAGAGAGTGCACTGGCACCACTGGGGATGCAGTGCAGTGAGTCCAGAGAGTGCACTAGCACCAAAGGGATGCACTGCAGTGAGTCCAGAGAGTGCACTGGCGCCACTGGGGATGCAGTGCAGTGACTCCAGAGAGTGCACTGGCACCACTGGGGATGCAGTGCAGTGAGTCCAGAGAGTGCACTGGCACCACTGGGGATGCAGTGCAGTGACTCCAGAGAGTGCACTGGCAACACTGGGGATGCACTGCAGTGAGTCCACAGAGTGCACTGGCACCACTGGGGATGCACTGCAGTGAGTGCAGAGAGTGCACTGGCACCACTGGGGATGCACCCCGGTGAGTCCAGAGAGTGCACTGGCACCTTGGGGATGCAGTGCAGTGAGTCCAGAGAGTGCACTGGCACCACTGGGGATGCAGTGCAGTGAGTCCAGAGAGTGCACTGGCCCCACAGGGAATGTAGTGCAGTGAGTCCACAGAGGGCACTGGCACCACTGGGGATGCAGCGCAGTGACTCCAGAGAGTGCACTGGTACCACTGGGGATGCAGTGCAGTGAGTCCAGAGAGTGCACTGGCATCACTGGAGTTGCAGTGCAGTGAGTCGAGAGAGTGCCCTGGAACCACTGGGGATGCAGCGCAGTGACTACAGAGAGTGCACTGTCTCCACTGGGGATGCAGTGCAGTGAGTCCAGAGAGTACACTGCCACCACTGGTGATGCAGTGCAGTGAGTCCAGAGAGTGCACTGTCAGCACTGGGGATGCAGTGCAGTGAGTCCAGAGAGTGCACTGGCACCACTGGGGATGCACTGCAGTGAGTCCAGAGAGTGCACTGGCACCACTGGGGATGCAGTGCAGTGACTCCAGAGAGTGCACTGGCACCACTGGGGATGCAGTGCAGTGAGTCCAGAGAGTGCACTGGCACAAAAGGGGATGCACTGCAGTGAGTCCAGAGAGTGCACTGGCTCCACTGGGGATGCAGTGCAGTGAGTCCAGAGAGTGCACTGTCAGCACTGGGGATGCAGTGCAGTGACTCCAGAGAGTGCACTGGCACCACTGGGGATGCACTGCAGTGACTCCAGAGACTGCACTGGCACCAATGGGGATGCAGTGCACTGAGTCCGGAGAGTGCCCTGGCACCAATGGTGATGCAGTGCAGTGATCCAGAGAGTGCACTGGAACCACTGGGGATGCAGTGCAGTGAGTCCAGAGAGTGCACTGGCACCACTGGGGATGCATTGCAGTGAGTCCAGAGAGTGCACTGGCACCACTGGGTATGCAGTGCAGTTAGTCCATAGAGTGCACTGGCTCCACTGGGGATGCAGTGCAGTGACTCAAGAGAGTGCACAGGCACCACTGGGGATGCAGTGCAGTGAGTCCAGAGAGTGCAATGGCACCACTGCGGATGCAGTGCAGTGAGTCCAGAGAGTGCACTGGCACCACTGGGGATGCAGTGCAGTGAGTCCAGAGAGTACACTGGCACCTCAGGGGCTGCACTGCAGTGAGTCCAGAGAGTGCACTGGCACCACTGGGGATGTAGTGCGGTGAGTCCAGAGAGTGCACTGGCACCACTGGGGATGCACCTCGATGAGTCCAGAGAGTGCTCTGGGAACACCGGGGATGCAGTGCAGTGAGTCCAGAGAGTGCACTGGCACCACTGGGGATGCAGTGCAGTGAGTCCAGAGAGTGCACTGGCACCACTGGGGATGCAGTGCAGTTAGTCCATAGAGTGCACTGGCTCCACTGGGGATGCAGTGCAGTGACTCAAGAGAGTGCACAGGCACCACTGGGGATGCAGTGCAGTGAGTCCAGAGAGTGCAATGGCACCACAGGGGATGCACTGCAGTGATTCCAGAGAGTGCACTGTCACCACTGGGGATGCAGTGCAGTGAGTCCAGAGAGTACACTGGCACCTCAGGGGCTGCACTGCAGTGAGTCCAGAGAGTGCACTGGCACCACTGGGGATGCACCTCGGTGAGTCCAGAGAGTGCTCTGGGAACACCGGGGATGCAGTGCAGTGAGTGCAGAGAGTGCACTGGCACCACTGGGGATGCAGTGCAGTGAGTGCAGAGAGTGCACTGGCACCACTGGGGATGCACTGCAGTGAGTCCAGAGAGTGCACTGGCACCATTAGGGATGCAGTGCAGTGAGTCCGGAGAGTGCACTGGCACCACTGGGGATGCAGTGCAGTGAGTCCAGAGAGTGCACTGGCACCACTGGGGTTGCACTGCAGTGAGTCCGGAGAGTGCCCTGGCACCAATGGTGATGCAGTGCAGTGAGTCCAGAGAGTGCAGTGGCACCACTGGGGATGCAGTGCAGTGAGTCCAGAGAGTGCACTGGCACCACTGGGGATGCACTGCAGTGAGTCCAGAGAGTGCACTGGCACCACTGGGGATGCACTGCAGTGAGTCCAGAGAGTGCTCTGGGAACACTGGGGATGCAGTGCAGTGAGTGCAGAGAGTGCACTGGCACCACTGGGGATGCAGTGCAGTGAGTCCAGAGAGTGCACTGGCACCACTGGGGATGCAAAGCAGTGACTCGAAAGAGTGCACTGGCACCACTGGGGATGCAGTGCAGTGAGTCCGGAGAGTGCCCTGGCACCAATGGTGATGCAGTGCAGTGAGTCCAGAGAGTGCAGTGACACCACTGGGGATGCAGTGCAGTGAGTCCAGAGAGTGCACTGGCACCACTGGGGATGCAATGCAGTGAGTCCAGAGAGTGCACTGGCACCACTGGGGATGAAGTGCAGTGAGTCCAGAGAGTGCACTGGCACCACTGGGAATGCAGTGCAGTGAGTCCAGAGAGTGCACTGGCACCACTGGGGATGCACTGCAGTGAGTCCAGAGAGTGCACTGGCACCACTGGGGATGCACTGCAGTGAGTCCAGAGAGTGCACTGGCAGCACTGGGGATGCAGTGCAGTGACTCCAGAGAGTGTAGAGGCACCACTGTTGATGCAGTGCTGCGACTCCAGAGAGTGCACTGGCACCACTGGGGATGCAGTGCAGTGAGTCCAGAGAGTGCACTGGCAGCACTGGGGATGCACTGCAGTGAGTCCAGAGAGTGCACTGGCACCACTGGTGATGCAGTGCAGTGAGTGCAGAGATTGCACTGGCACCACTGGGGATGCACTGCAGTGAGTCCAGAGAGTGCACTGGCACCATTGGGGATGAAGTGCAGTGAGTCCAGAGAGTGCACTGGCACCACTGGAGTTGCAGTGCAGTGAGTCCACAGAGTGCCCTGGCACCACTGGGGATGCACTGCAGTGAGTCCAGAGAGTGCACTGGCACCACTGGGGATGCAGTGCAGTGAGTCCAGAGAGTGCACTGGCACCACTGGGATGCAGTGCAGTGAGTCCACAGAGTGCACTGGCACCACAGGGGATACACTGCAGTGAGTCCAGAGAGTGCACTGGCACCACTGGGGACGCAGTGCAGTGACTACAGAGAGTGCACTGGCACCATTGGGGATGCAGTGCAGTGAGTCCAGAGAGTGCACTGGCAGCACTGGGGATGCACTGCAGTGGGTCCAGAGAGTGCACTGGCACCACTGGGGATGCAGTGCAGTGAGTCCAGAGAGTGCACTGGCACCACTGGGAATGCAGTGCAGTGAGTCCAGAGAGTGCACTGGCAGCACTGGGGATGCAGTGCAGTGACTCCAGAGAGTGCACTGGCACCACTGGTGATGCACTGCAGTGAGTCCAGAGAGTGCACTGGCACCACTGGGGATGCAGTGCAGTGAGTCCAGAGAGTGCACTGGCACCAGTGGGGAAGCACTGCAGTGAGTCCAGAGAGTGCACTGGCACCTTGCGGATGCAGTGCACTGAGTCCAGAGAGTGCACTGGCACCAGTGGGGATGCAGTGCAGTGAGTCCTGAGAGTGCAAAGGCACCACAAGGGATGCAGTGCAGTGACTCCAGAGAGTGCACTGGCACCACTGGGGATGCACTGCAGTGAGTCCAGAGAGTGCACTGGCACCACTGGGGATGCAGTGCAGTGAGTCCAGAGAGTGCACTGGCACCACTGGGGATGCAGTGCAGTGAGTCCAGAGAGTGCAGAGGCACCACTGGGGATGCAGTGCAGTGAGTCCAGAGAGTGCACTGGCACCAGTGCGGAAGCACTGCAGTGAGTCCAGAGAGTGCACTGGCACCACTGGTGATGCACTGCAGTGAGTCCAGAGAGTGCACTGTCAGCACTGGGGATGCAGTGCAGTGAGTCCAGAGAGTGCACTGGCACCACTGGGGATGCAGTGCAGTGAGTCCAGAGAGTGCACTAGCACCAAAGGGATGCAGTGCAGTGAGTCCAGAGAGTGCACTGGCGCCACTGGGGATGCAGTGCAGTGACTCCAGAGAGTGCACTGGCACCACTGGGGATGCAGTGCAGTGAGTCCAGAGAGTGCACTGGCACCACTGGGGATGCAGTGCAGTGACTCCAGAGAGTGCACTGGCAACACTGGGGATGCACTGCAGTGAGTCCACAGAGTGCACTGGCACCACTGGGGATGCACTGCAGTGAGTGCAGAGAGTGCACTGGCACCACTGGGGATGCACCCCGGTGAGTCCAGAGAGTGCACTGGCACCTTGGGGATGCAGTGCAGTGAGTCCAGAGAGTGCACTGGCACCACTGGGGACGCAGTGCAGTGAGTCCAGAGAGTGCACTGGCCCCACAGGGAATGTAGTGCAGTGAGTCCACAGAGGGCACTGGCACCACTGGGGATGCAGTGCAGTGAGTCCAGAGAGTGCACTGGCATCACTGGAGTTGCAGTGCAGTGAGTCGAGAGAGTGCCCTGGAACCACTGGGGATGCAGCGCAGTGACTACAGAGAGTGCACTGTCTCCACTGGGGATGCAGTGCAGTGAGTCCAGAGAGTACACTGCCACCACTGGTGATGCAGTGCAGTGAGTCCAGAGAGTGCACTGTCAGCACTGGGGATGCAGTGCAGTGAGTCCAGAGAGTGCACTGGCACCACTGGGGATGCACTGCAGTGAGTCCAGAGAGTGCACTGGCACCACTGGGGATGCAGTGCAGTGAGTCCAGAGAGTGCACTGGCACCACTGGGGATGCAGTGCAGTGAGTCCAGAGAGTGCACTGGCACAAAAGGGGATGCACTGCAGTGAGTCCAGAGAGTGCACTGGCTCCACTGGGGATGCAGTGCAGTGAGTCCAGAGAGTGCACTGTCAGCACTGGGGATGCAGTGCAGTGACTCCAGAGAGTGCACTGGCACCACTGGGGATGCACTGCAGTGACTCCAGAGACTGCACTGGCACCAATGGGGATGCACTGCAGTGAGTCCGGAGAGTGCCCTGGCACCAATGGTGATGCAGTGCAGTGATCCAGAGAGTGCACTGGAACCACTGGGGATGCAGTGCAGTGAGTCCAGAGAGTGCACTGGCACCACTGGGGATGCAGTGCAGTGAGTCCAGAGAGTACACTGGCACCTCAGGGGCTGCACTGCAGTGAGTCCAGAGAGTGCACTGGCACCACTGGGGATGCAGTGCGGTGAGTCCAGAGAGTGCACTGGCACCACTGGGGATGCACCTCGGTGAGTCCAGAGAGTGCTCTGGGAACACCGGGGATGCAGTGCAGTGATTCCAGAGAGTGCACTGGCACCACTGGGGATGCAGTGCAGTGAGTGCAGGGAGTGCACTGGCACCACTGGGGATGCACTGCAGTGAGTACAGAGAGTGCACTGGCACCACTGGGGATGCACTGCAATGAGTCCAGAGAGTGCACTGGCACCACTGGGGATGCAGTGCAGTGAGTCCAGAGAGTGCACTGGCACCACTGGGGATGCAGTGCAGTGAGTGCAGAGAGTGCACTGGCACCACTGGGGATGCAGTGCAGTGATTCGAAAGAGTGCACTGGCACCACTGCGGATGCACTGCAGTGAGTCCGGAGAGTGCCCTAGCACCAATGGTGATGCAGTGCAGTGAGTCCAGAGAGTGCAGTGGCACCACTGGGGATGCAGTGCAGTGAGTCCAGAGAGTGCACTGGCACCACTGGGGATGAAGTGCAGTGAGTCCAGAGAGTGCACTGGCACCACTGGGGATGCAGTGCAGTGAGTCCAGAGAGTGCACTGGCACCACTGGTGATGCACTGCAGTGAGTCCAGAGAGTGCACTGGCACCACTGGGGATGCACTGCAGTGAGTCCAGAGAGTGCACTGGCAGCACTGGGGATGCAGTGCAGTGACTCCAGAGAGTGCAGAGGCACCACTGTTGATGCAGTGCTCTGACTCCAGAGAGTGCACTGGCACCACTGGGGATGCAGTGTAGTGAGTCCAGAGAGTGCACTGGCACCACTGGGGATGCACTGCAGTGAGTCCAGAGAGTGCACTGGCACCACTGGTGATGCAGTGCAGTGAGTGCAGAGAGTGCACTGGCACCACTGGGGATGCAGTGCAGTGAGTGCAGAGAGTGCACTGGCACCACTGGGGATGCACTGCAGTGACTCAAAAGAGTGCACTGGCACCACTGTGGATGCACTGCAGTGAGTCCGGAGAGTGCACTGGCACCAATGGTGATGCAGTGCAGTGAGTCCAGAGAGTGCAGTGGCAGCACTGGGGATGCAGTGCAGTGAGTCCAGAGAGTGCACTGGCACCACTGGGGATGCAATGCTGTGAGTCCAGAGAGTGCACTGGCACCACTGGGGATGCAGTGCAGTGAGTCCAGAGAGTGCACTGGCACCACTGGGGATGCACTGCAGTGATTCCAGAGAGTGCACTGGCACCACTGGGGATGCAGTGCAGTGAGTCCGGAGAGTGCACTGGCACCACTGGGGATGCACTGCAGTGACTCGAAAGAGTGCACTGGCACCACTGGGGATGCACTGCAGTGAGTCCGGAGAGTGCCCTGGCACCAATGGTGATGCAGTGCAGTGAGTCCAGAGAGTGCAGTGACACCACTGGGGATGCAGTGCAGTGAGTCCACAGAGTGCACTGGCACCACTGGTGATGCAATGCATTGAGTCCAGAGAGTGCACTGGCACCACTGGGAATGCAGTGCAGTGAGTCCAGAGAGTGCACTGGCACCACTGGGGACGCAGTGCAGTGACTACAGAGAGTGCACTGGCACCATTGGGGATGCAGTTCACTGAGTCCAGAGAGTGCACTGGCACCAGTGGGGATGCACTGCAGTGGGTCCAGAGAGTGCACTGGCACCACTGGGGATGCAGTGCAGTGACTCCAGAGAGTGCACTGGCACCACTGGTGATGCACTGCAGTGAGTCCAGAGAGTGCACTGGCACCACTGGGGATGCAGTGCAGTGAGTCCAGAGAGTGCACTGGCACCAGTGGGGATGCACTGCAGTGAGTCCTGAGAATGCACTGGCACCACTGGGGATGCACTGCACTGAGTCCAGAGAGTGCACTGACACCACTGGGGATCCAATGCAGTGAGTCCAGAGAGTGCAATGGAACCACTGGGGATGCAGTGCAGTGAGTCCAGAGAGTGCACTGGCACTTCTGGGGATGCAGTGCAGTGAGTGCAGAGAGTGCACTGGCACTACAGGGGATGCACTGCAGTGACTCCAGAAAGTGCACTGGCACCACTGGGGATGCAGTGCAGTGAGTCCAGAGAGTGCACTGGCACCACTGGGGATGCAGTGCAGTGAGTCCAGAGAGTGCACTGGCACCACTGGGGATGCAGTGCAGTGACTCCAGAGAGTGCACTGGCAACACTGGGGATGCACTGCAGTGACTCCAGAGAGTGCACTGGCAACACTGGGGATGCACTGCAGTGAGTCCACAGAGTGCACTGGCACCACAGGGGATGCACCCCGGTGAGTCCAGATAGTGCACTGGCACCTTGGGGATGCAGTGCAGTGAGTCCAGAGAGTGCACTGTCAGCACTGGGGATGCAGTGCAGTGAGTCTAGAGAGTGCACTGGCGCCACTGGGGATTCACTGCAGTGACTCCAGAGACTGCACTGGCACCAATGGGGATGCACTGCAGTGAGTCCAGAGAATGCACTGGCACCACTGGGGATGCAGTGCAGTGACTCGAAAGAGTGCACTGCCACCACTGGGGATGCACTGCAGTGAGTCCAGAGAGTGCCCTGGCACCAATGGTGATGCAGTGCAGTGATCCAGAGAGTGCACTGGAACCACTGGGGATGCAGTGCAGTGAGTCCAGAGAGTGCACTGGCACCACTGGGGATGCAGTGCAGTGAGTCCAGAGAGTGCACTGGCACCACTGGGTATGCAGTGCAGTTAGTCCATAGAGTGCACTGGCTCAACAGGGGATGCAGTGCAGTGACTCAAGAGAGTGCACAGGCACCACTGGGGATGCAGTGCAGTGAGTCCAGAGAGTGCAATGGCACCACAGGGGATGCACTGCAGTGATTCCAGAGAGTGCACTGTCACCACTGGGGATGCAGTGCAGTGAGTCCAGAGAGTACACTGGCACCTCAGGGGCTGCACTGCAGTGAGTCCAGAGAGTGCACTGGCACCACTGGGGATGCAGTGCGGTGAGTCCAGAGAGTGCACTGGCACCACTGGGGATGCAGTGCAGTGAGTCCAGAGAGTGCACTGGCACCACCGGGGATGCACTGCAGTGAGTCCAGAGAGTGCACTGGCACCACTGGTGATGCAGTGCAGTGAGTGCAGAGAGTGCACTGGCACCACTGGGGATGCACTGCAGTGAGTCCAGAGAGTGCACTGGCACCACTGGGGATGCAGCGCAGTGAGTGCAGAGAGTGCACTGGCACCACTGGGGATGCAGTGCAGTGAGTCCGGAGAGTGCACTGTCACCACTGGTGATGCAGTGCAGTGAGTCCAGAGAGTGCACTGGCACCACTGGGGATGCACTGCAGTGAGTCCAGAGAGTGCACTGTCAGCACTGGGGATGCAGTGCAGTGAGTCCAGCGAGTGCACTGTCAGCACTGGGGATGCAGTGCAGTGAGTCCAGAGAGTGCTCTGGGAACACTGGGGATGCAGTGCAGTGAGTCCAGAGAGTGCACTGGCACCACTGGGGATGCACTGCAATGAGTCCAGAGAATGCACTGGCACTAATGGGGATGCAGTGCAGTGACTCGAAAGAGTGCACTGGCACCACTGCGGATGCACTGCAGTGAGTCCGGAGAGTGCCCTGGCACCAATGGTGATGCAGTGCAGTGAGTCCAGAGAGTGCAGTGGCACCACTGGGGATGCAGTGCAGTGAGTCCAGAGAGTGCACTGGCACCACTGGGGATGCACTGCAGTGAGTCCAGAGAGTGCACTGGCACCACTGGGGATGCACTGCAGTGAGTCCAGAGAGTGCTCTGGGAACACTGGGGATGCAGTGCAGTGAGTGCAGAGGGTGCACTGGCACCACTGGGGATGCAGTGCAGTGAGTCCAGAGAGTGCACTGGCACCACTGGGGATGCACTGCAGTGACTCGAAAGAGTGCACTGGAACCACTGCGGATGCACTGCAGTGAGTCCGGAGAGTGCCCTGGCACCAACGGTGATGCAGTACAGTGAGTCCAGAGAGTGCAGTGGCACCACTGGGGATGAAGTGCAGTGAGTCCAGAGAGTGCACTGGCACCACTGGGGATGCAATGCAGTGAGTCCAGAGAGTGCACTGGCACCACTGGGGATGAAGTGCAGTGAGTCCAGAGAGTGCACTGGGACCACTGGGGATGCAGTGCAGTGAGACCAGAGAGTGCACTGGCACCACTGGGGATGCACTGCAGTGAGTCCAGAGAGTGCACTGGCACCACTGGGGATGCACTGCAGTGAGTCCAGAGAGTGCACTGGCAGCACTGGGGATGCAGTGCAGTGACTCCAGAGAGTGCAGAGGCACCACTGTTGATGCAGTGCTGCGACTCCAGAGAGTGCACTGGCACCACTGGGGATGCAGTGCAGTGAGTCCAGAGAGTGCACTGGCACCACTGGGGATGCAGTGCAGTGAGTCCAGAGAGTGCACTGGCACCACTGGGGATGCAGTGCAGTGAGTCCAGAGAGTGCACTGGCACCACTGGGGATGCAGTGCAGTGAGTCCAGAGAGTGCACTGGCACCACTGGGGATGCACTGCAGTGAGTGCAGAGAGTGCACTGGCACCACTGGGGATGCACTGCAGTGAGTCCAGAGAGTGCACTGGCACCACTGGGGATGCACTGCAGTGACTCAAAAGAGTGCACTGGCACCACTGCGGATGCACTGCAGTGAGTCCAGAGAGTGCACTGGCACCAATGGTGATGCAGTGCAGTGAGTCCAGAGAGTGCACTGGCACCACTGGGATGCAGTGCAGTGAGTCCAGAGAGTGCACTGGCACCACTGGGGATGCACTGCAGTGAGTCCAGAGAGTGCACTGGCACCACTGGGGATGCACTGCAGTGAGTCCAGAGAGTGCACTGGCAGCACTGGGGATGCAGTGCAGTGACTCCAGAGAGTGCACTGGCACCACTGGGGATGCAGTGCAGTGAGTCCAGAGAGTGCACTGGCACAAAAGGGGATGCACTGCAGTGAGTCCAGAGAGTGCACTGGCTCCACTGGGGATGCAGTGCAGTGAGTCCAGAGAGTGCACTGTCAGCACTGGGGATGCAGTGCAGTGACTCCAGAGAGTGCACTGGCACCACTGGGGATGCACTGCAGTGACTCCAGAGACTGCACTGGCACCAATGGGGATGCACTGCAGTGAGTCCGGAGAGTGCCCTGGCACCAATGGTGATGCAGTGCAGTGATCCAGAGAGTGCACTGGAACCACTGGGGATGTAGTGCAGTGAGTCCAGAGAGTGCACTGGCACCACTGGGGATGCATTGCAGTGAGTCCAGAGAGTGCACTGGCACCACTGGGTATGCAGTGCAGTTAGTCCATAGAGTGCACTGGCTCCACTGGGGATGCAGTGCAGTGACTCAAGAGAGTGCACAGGCACCACTGGGGATGCAGTGCAGTGAGTCCAGAGAGTGCAATGGCACCACTGTGGATGCAGTGCAGTGATTCCAGAGAGTGCACTGTCACCACTGGGGATGCAGTGCAGTGAGTCCAGAGAGTACACTGGCACCTCAGGGGCTGCACTGCAGTGAGTCCAGAGAGTGCACTGGCACCACTGGGGATGCAGTGCGGTGAGTCCAGAGAGTGCACTGGCACCACTGGGGATGCACCTCGGTGAGTCCAGAGAGTGCTCTGGGAACACCGGGGATGCAGTGCAGTGAGTGCAGAGAGTGCACTGGCACCACTGGGGATGCAGTGCAGTGAGTGCAGGGAGTGCACTGGCACCACTGGGGATGCACTGCAGTGAGTCCAGAGAGTGCACTGGCACCACTGGGGATGCACTGCAATGAGTCCAGAGAGTGCACTGGCACCACTGGGGATGCACTGCAGTGAGTCCAGAGAGTGCACTGGCACCACTGGGGATGCAGTGCAGTGAGTGCAGAGAGTGCACTGGCACCACTGGGGATGCAGTGCAGTGATTCGAAAGAGTGCACTGGCACCACTGCGGATGCACTGCAGTGAGTCCGGAGAGTGCCCTAGCACCAATGGTGATGCAGTGCAGTGAGTCCAGAGAGTGCAGTGGCACCACTGGGGATGCAGTGCAGTGAGTCCAGAGAGTGCACTGGCACCACTCGGGATGCACTGCAGTGAGTCCAGAGAGTGCACTGGCACCACTGGGGATGCAGTGCAGTGAGTCCAGAGAGTGCACTGGCACCACTGGTGATGCATTGCAGTGAGTCCAGAGAGTGCACTGGCACCACTGGGGATGCACTGCAGTGAGTCCAGAGAGTGCACTGGCACCACTGGGGATGCAGTGCAGTGACTCCAGAGAGTGCAGAGGCACCACTGTTGATGCAGTGCTCTGACTCCAGAGAGTGCACTGGCACCACTGGGGATGCAGTGCAGTGAGTCCAGAGAGTGCACTGGCACCACTGGGGATGCACTGCAGTGAGTCCAGAGAGTGCACTGGCACCACTGGTGATGCAGTGCAGTGAGTGCAGAGAGTGCACTGGCACCACTGGGGATGCAGTGCAGTGAGTGCAGAGAGTGCACTGGCACCACTGGGGATGCACTGCAGTGACTCAAAAGAGTGCACTGGCACCACTGTGGATGCACTGCAGTGAGTCCGGAGAGTGCACTGGCACCAATGGTGATGCAGTGCAGTGAGTCCAGAGAGTGCAGTGGCAGCACTGGGGATGCAGTGCAGTGAGTCCAGAGAGTGCACTGGCACCACTGGGGATGCAATGCTGTGAGTCCAGAGAGTGCACTGGCACCACTGGGGATGCAGTGCAGTGAGTCCAGAGAGTGCACTGGCACCACTGGGGATGCACTGCAGTGAGTCCAGAGAGTGCACTGGCACCACTGGGGATGCAGTGCAGTGAGTCCAGAGAGTGCACTGGCACCACTGGGGATGCACTGCAGTGACTCGAAAGAGTGCACTGGCACCACTGGGGATGCACTGCAGTGAGTCCGGAGAGTGCCCTGGCACCAATGGTGATGCAGTGCAGTGAGTCCAGAGAGTGCAGTGACACCACTGGGGATGCAGTGCAGTGAGTCCAGAGAGTGCACTGGCACCACTGGTGATGCAATGCAGTGAGTCCAGAGAGTGCACTGGCACCACTGGGAATGCAGTGCAGTGAGTCCAGAGAGTGCACTGGCACCACTGGGGACGCAGTGCAGTGACTACAGAGAGTGCACTGGCACCATTGGGGATGCAGTTCACTGAGTCCAGAGAGTGCACTGGCACCAGTGGGGATGCACTGCAGTGGGTCGAAAGAGTGCACTGGCACCACTGGGGATGCAGTGCAGTGAGTCCAGAGAGTGCACTGGCACCACTGGGAATGCAGTGCAGTGAGTCCAGAGAGTGCACTGGCACCACTGGGGATGCAGTGCAGTGACTCCAGAGAGTGCACTGGCACCACTGGTGATGCAGTGCAGTGAGTCCAGAGAGTGCACTGGCACCACTGGGGATGAAGTGCAGTGAGTCCAGAGAGTGCACTGGCACCATTGGGGATGCACTGCAGTGAGTCCTGAGAATGCACTGGCACCACTGGGGATGCACTGCACTGAGTCCAGAGAGTGCACTGACACCACTGGGGATCCAATGCAGTGAGTCCAGAGAGTGCAATGGAACCACTGGGGATGCAGTGCAGTGAGTCCAGAGAGTGCACTGGCACTTCTGGGGATGCAGTGCAGTGAGTGCAGAGAGTGCACTGGCACTACAGGGGATGCACTGCACTGACTCCAGAAAGTGCACTGGCACCACTGGGGATGCACTGCAGTGAGTCCAGAGAGTGCACTGGCACCACTGGGGATGCAGTGCAGTGAGTCCAGAGAGTGCACTGGCACCACTGGGGATGCAGTGCAGTGACTCCAGAGAGTGCACTGGCACCACTGGGGATGCACTGCAGTGAGTCCACAGAGTGCACTGGCACCACTGGGGATGCACCCCGGTGAGTCCAGAGAGTGCACTGGCACCTTGGGGATGCAGTGCAGTGAGTCCAGAGAGTGCACTGTCAGCACTGGGGATGCAGTGCAGTGAGTCTAGAGAGTGCACTGGCGCCACTGGGGATTCACTGCAGTGACTCCAGAGACTGCACTGGCACCAATGGGGATGCACTGCAGTGAGTCCAGAGAATGCACTGGCACCACTGGGGATGCAGTGCAGTGACTCGAAAGAGTGCACTGCCACCACTGGGGATGCACTGCAGTGAGTCCAGAGAGTGCCCTGGCACCAATGGTGATGCAGTGCAGTGAGTCCAGAGAGTGCAGTGGCACCACTGGGGATGCAGTGCAGTGAGTCCAGAGAGTGCACTGGCACCACTGGGGATGCACTGCAGTGACTCGAAAGAGTGCACTGGAACCACTGCGGATGCACTGCAGTGAGTCCGGAGAGTGCCCTGGCACCAACGGTGATGCAGTACAGTGAGTCCAGAGAGTGCAGTGGCACCACTGGGGATGCAGTGCAGTGAGTCCAGAGAGTGCACTGGCACCACAGGGGATGCACTGCAGTGATTCCAGAGAGTGCACTGTCACCACTGGGGATGCAGTGCAGTGAGTCCAGAGAGTACACTGGCACCTCAGGGGCTGCACTGCAGTGAGTCCAGAGAGTGCACTGGCACCACGGGGGATGCAGTGCGGTGAGTCCAGAGAGTGCACTGGCACCACTGGGGATGCAGTGCAGTGAGTGCAGAGAGTGCACTGGCACCACTGGGGATGCACTGCAGTGAGTTCAGAGAGTGCACTGGCACCACTGGTGATGCAGTGCAGTGAGTCCAGAGAGTGCACTGGCACCACTGGGGATGCACTGCAGTGAGTCCAGAGAGTGCACTGGCACCACTGGGGATGCAGTGCAGTGAGTGCAGAGAGTGCACTGGCACCACTGGGGATGCAGTGCAGTGAGTCCGGAGAGTGCACTGGCACCACTGGGGATGCAGTGCAGTGAGTCCAGAGAGTGCACTGGCACCACTGGGGATGCACTGCAGTGAGTCCAGAGAGTGCACTGTCAGCACTGGGGATGCAGTGCAGTGAGTCCAGAGAGTGCACTGGCACCACTGGGGATGCAGTGCAGTGAGTCCAGAGAGTGCACTGGCACCACTGGGGATGCACTGCAATGAGTCCAGAGAATGCACTGGCACTAATGGGGATGCAGTGCAGTGACTCGAAAGAGTGCACTGGCACCACTGGTGATGCACTGCAGTGAGTCCGGAGAGTGCCCTGGCACCAATGGTGATGCAGTGCAGTGAGTCCAGAGAGTGCAGTGGCACCACTGGGGATGCAGTGCAGTGAGTCCAGAGAGTGCACTGGCACCACTGGGGATGCACTGCAGTGAGTCCAGAGAGTGCACTGGCACCACTTGGGATGCACTGCAGTGAGTCCAGAGAGTGCTCTGGGAACACTGGGGATGCAGTGCAGTGAGTGCAGAGAGTGCACTGGCACCACTGGGGATGCAGTGCAGTGAGTCCAGAGAGTGCACTGGCACCACTGGGGATGCACTGCAGTGACTCGAAAGAGTGCACTGGAACCACTGCGGATGCACTGCAGTGAGTCCGGAGAGTGCCCTGGCACCAACGGTGATGCAGTACAGTGAGTCCAGAGAGTGCAGTGGCACCACTGGGGATGCAGTGCAGTGAGTCCAGAGAGTGCACTGGCACCACTGGGGATGCAATGCAGTGAGTCCAGAGAGTGCACTGGCACCACTGGGGATGAAGTGCAGTGAGTCCAGAGAGTGCACTGGGACCACTGGGGATGCAGTGCAGTGAGTCCAGAGAGTGTACTGGCACCACTGGGGATGCACTGCAGTGAGTCCAGAGAGTGCACTGGCACCACTGGGGATGCACTGCAGTGAGTCCAGAGAGTGCACTGGCAGCACTGGGGATGCAATGCAGTGACTCCAGAGAGTGCAGAGGCACCACTGTTGATGCAGTGCTGCGACTCCAGAGAGTGCACTGGCACCACTGGGGATGCAGTGCAGTGAGTCCAGAGAGTGCACTGGCACCACTGGGGATGCAGTGCAGTGAGTCCAGAGAGTGCACTGGCACCACTGGGGATGCAGTGCAGTGAGTCCAGAGAGTGCACTGGCACCACTGGGGATGCAGTGCAGTGAGTGCAGAGAGTGCACTGGCACCACTGGGGATGCACTGCAGTGAGTCCAGAGAGTGCACTGGCACCACTGGGGATGCACTGCAGTGACTCAAAAGAGTGCACTGGCACCACTGCGGATGCACTGCAGTGAGTCCGGAGAGTGCACTGGCACCAATGGTGATGCAGTGCAGTGAGTCCAGAGAGTGCACTGGCACCACTGGGATGCAGTGCAGTGAGTCCAGAGAGTGCACTGGCACCACTGGGGATGCACTGCAGTGAGTCCAGAGAGTGCACTGGCACCACTGGGGATGCACTGCAGTGAGTCCAGAGAGTGCACTGGCAGCACTGGGGATGCAGTGCAGTGACTCCAGAGAGTGCAGAGGCACCACTGTTGATGCAGTGCTGCGACTCCAGAGAGTGCACTGGCACCACTGGGGATGCAGTGCAGTGAGTCCAGAGAGTGCACTGGCACCACTGGGGATGCACTGTAGTGAGTCCAGAGAGTGCACTGGCACCACTGGTGATGCAGTGCAGTGAGTGCAGAGAGTGCACTGGCACCACTGGGGATGCAGTGCAGTGAGTCCAGAGAGTGCACTGGCACCACTGGGGATGCAGTGCAGTGACTCAATAGAGTGCACTGGCACCACTGCGGATGCACTGCAGTGAGTCCGGAGAGTGCACTGGCGCCACTTGTTATGCAGTGCAGTGAGTCCAGAGAGTGCAGTGACACCACTGGGGATGCAGTGCAGTGAGTCCAGAGAGTGCACTGGCACCACTGGGGATGCAATGCAGTGAGTCCAGAGAGTGCACTGGCACCACTGGGGATGAAGTGCAGTGAGTCCAGAGAGTGCACTGGCACCACTGGGGATGCAGTGCAGTGAGTCCAGAGAGAGCACTGGCACCACTGGGGATGCACTGCAGTGAGTCCAGAGAGTGCACTGGCAGCACTGGGGATGCAGTGCAGTTGAGTCCAGAGAGTGCACTGGCACCTTGGGGATGCAGTGCAGTGAGTCCAGAGCGTGCACAGGCACCACTGGGGATGCAGTGCAGTGAGTCCAGAGAGTGCACTGGCACCAGTGGGGGTGCAGTGCAGTGAGTCCAGAGAGTGCACTGGCACCACTGGGGTTGCAGTGCAGTGAGTCCAGAGAGTGCACTGGCACCACTGGGGATGCAGTGCAGTGAGTGCAGAGAGTGCCCTGGCACCACTGGGGATGCAGTGCAGTGAGTCCAGAGAGTGCACTGGCACCACTGGGGATGCAGTGCAGTGAGTCCAGAGAGTGCACTGGCACCACTGGGGATGCACCCCGGTGAGCCCAGAGATTGCACTGGCACCACTGGGGATGCACTGCAGTGAGTGCAGAGAGTGCACTGGCACCACTGGGGATGCAGTGCAGTGAGTCCAGAGAGTGCACTGGCACCACTGGGGATGCACTGCAGTGACTCGAAAGAGTGCACTGGAACCACTGCGGATGCACTGCAGTGAGTCCGGAGAGTGCCCTGGCACCAACGGTGATGCAGTACAGTGAGTCCAGAGAGTGCAGTGGCACCACTGGGGATGCAGTGCAGAGAGTCCAGAGAGTGCACTGGCACCACTGGGGATGCAATGCAGTGAGTCCAGAGAGTGCACTGGCACCACTGTGGATGCAGTGCAGTGAGTCCAGAGAGTGCACTGGCACCACTGGGGATGCAGTGCAGTGAGTCCAGAGAGTGCACTGGCACCACTGGGGATGCAGTGCAGTGAGTCCAGAGAGTGCACTGGCACCACTGGGGATGCACTGCAGTGAGTCCAGAGAGTGCACTGGCACCACTGGGGATGCACTGCAGTGAGTCCAGAGAGTGCACTGGCACCAGTGAGGATGCAGTGCAGTGACTCCAGAGAGTGCAGAGGCACCACTGTTGATGCAGTGCTGTGACTCCAGAGAGTGCACTGGCACCACTGGGGATGCAGTGCAGTGAGTCGAGACAGTGCACTGGCACCACTGGGGATGCACTGCAATGAGTCCAGAGAATGCACTGGCACTAATGGGGATGCAGTGCAGTGACTCGAAAGAGTGCACTGGCACCACAGCGGATGCACTGCAGTGAGTCCGGAGAGTGCCCTGGCACCAATGGTGATGCAGTGCAGTGAGTCCAGAGAGTGCAGTGGCACCACTGGGGATGCAGTGCAGTGAGTCCAGAGAGTGCACTGGCACCACTGGGGATGCAGTGCAGTGAGTCCAGAGAGTGCACTGGCACCACTGGGGATGCACTGCAGTGAGTCCAGAGAGTGCTCTGGGAACACTGGGGATGCAGTGCAGTGAGTCCGGAGAGTGCACTGGCACCACTGGGGATGCAGTGCAGTGAGTCCAGAGAGTGCACTGGCACCACTGGGGATGCACTGCAGTGACTCGAAAGAGTGCACTGGAACCACTGCGGATGCACTGCAGTGAGTCCGGAGAGTGCCCTGGCACCAACGGTGATGCAGTACAGTGAGTCCAGAGAGTGCAGTGGCACCACTGGGGATGCAGTGCAGTGAGTCCAGAGAGTGCACTGGCACCACTGGGGATGCAATGCAGTGAGTCCAGAGAGTGCACTGGCACCACTGTGGATGCAGTGCAGTGAGTCCAGAGAGTGCACTGGCACCACTGGGGATGCAGTGCAGTGAGTCCAGAGAGTGCACTGGCACCACTGGGGATGCAGTGCAGTGAGTCCAGAGAGTGCACTGGCACCACTGGGGATGCACTGCAGTGAGTCCAGAGAGTGCACTGGCACCACTGGGGATGCACTGCAGTGAGTCCAGAGAGTGCACTGGCACCACTGGGGATGCACTGCAGTGAGTCCAGAGAGTGCACTGGCACCAGTGAGGATGCAGTGCAGTGACTCCAGAGAGTGCAGAGGCACCACTGTTGATGCAGTGCTGTGACTCCAGAGAGTGCACTGGCACCACTGGGGATGCAGTGCAGTGAGTCCAGACAGTGCACTGGCACCACTGGGGATGCACTGCAGTGAGTCCAGAGAGTGCACTGGCACCACTGGGGATGCAGTGCAGTGAGTCCAGAGACTGCACTGGCACCACTGGGGATGCACTGCAGTGACTCGAAAGACTGCACTGGCACCACTGCGGATGCACTGCAGTGAGTCCGGAGAGTGCCCTGGCACCAATGGTGATGCAGTGCAGTAGTCCAGAGAGTGCAGTGGCACCACTGGGGATGCACTGCAGTGAGTCCAGAGAGTGCACTGGCACCACTGGGGATGCAATGCAGTGAGTCCAGAGAGTGCACTGGCACCACTGGGGATGCAGTGCACTGAGTCCAGAGAGTGCACTGGCACCACTGGTGATGCAGTGCAGTGAGTCCAGAGAGTGCACTGGCACCACTGGCGATGCAGTGCAGTGAGTCCAGAGAGTGCACTGGCACCACTGGGGATGCACTGCAGTGAGTCCAGAGAGTGCTCTGGCACCACTGGGGATGCAGTTCAGTGAGTCCAGAGAGTGCACTGGCACCACTGGGGATACACTGCAGTGACTCCAGAGAGTGCACTGGCACCACTGGGGATGCACTGCAGTGAGTCCAGAGAGTGCACTGGCACCACTGGGGATGCAGTGCAGTGAGTCCAGAGACTGCACTGGCACCAACTGGAGCTGCACTGCAGTGAGTCCTGAGATTGCACTGGCACCACTGGGGATGCACTACAGTGAGTCCAGAGACTGCACTGGCACCACTGGGGATGCAGTGCAGTGAGTCCATAGAGTGCACTGGCACCACTGTTCATGCAGTGCAGTGAGTCCAAAGAGTGCACTAGCACCACTGGGTATGCAGTGCAGTGAGTCCAGAGAGTCCACTGGCACCACTGGGGATGCAGTGCAGTGAGTCCAGAGAGTGGACTGGCTCCAGTGGGGATGGAGTGCAGTGAGTCCAGAGAGTGCACTGGCACCACTGGGGATGCAGTGCAGTGAGTCCAGAGAGTGCACTGGCTCCACTGGGGATGAAATGTAGTGAGTCCAGAGACTGCACAGGCACCACTGGGGATGCAGTGCAGTGACTCCAGAGAGTGCACTGGCACCACTGGGGATGCAGTGCAGAGAGTGCAGAGAGTGCACTGGCACCACTGGGGATGCAATGCAGTGAGTCCAGAGAGTGCACTGGCACCACTGGGGATGCACTGCAGTGAGTCCAGAGAGTGCACGGGCACCACTGGGGATGCACTGCAGTGACTCCAGAGAGTGCACTGACACCACTGGGGATGCAGTGCAGTGACTCAAAAGAGTGCACTGGCACCACTGGGGATGCAGTGCAGTGAGTCCAGAGAGTGCACTGGCACCACTGGGGATGCACTGCAGTGAGTCCAGAGAGTGCACTGGCAGCACTGGGGATGCACTGCAGTGAGTCCAGAGAGTGCACTGGCACCACTGGGGATGCACTGCAGTGACTCGAAAGAGTGCACTGGCACCACTGCGGATGCACTGCAGTGAGTCCGGAGAGTGCACTGGCACCACTGGGGATGCAGTGCAGTGAGTCCAGAGAGTGCCCTGGCACCACTGGGGATGCAGTGCAGTGAGTCCAGAGAGTGCACTGGCACCACTGAGGATGCAGTGCAGTGAGTCCAGAGAGTGCACTGGCAGCACTGGGGATGCAGTGCAGTGAGTCCAGAGAGTGCACTGGCACCACTGGGGATGCAATGCGGTGAGTCCAGAGAGTGCACTGGCACCACTGGGGATGCAGTGCAGTGAGTCCAGAGAGTGCACTGACACCACTGGGGATGCAGTGCGGTGAGTTCAGAGAATGCACTGGCACCACTGGGGATGCAGTGCAGTGAGCCCAGAGAGTGCACTGGCACCACTGGGGATGCAGTGCAGTGAGTACAAAGAGTGCACTGGCACCACAGGGGATGCACTGCAGTGATTCCAGAGAGTGCACTGGCACCACTGTGGATGCAGTGCAGTGAGTCCAGAGAGTGCACTGGCACCACTGGGGATGCACTGCAGTGAGTCCAGAGAGTGCACTGGCACCACTGGGGATGCAGTGCAGTGAGTCCAGAGAGTGCACTGGCACCTTGGGGATGCAGTGCAGTGAGTCCAGAGAGTACACTGGCAGCACTGGGGATGCAGTGCAGTGAGTCCAGAGAGTGCACTTGCACCACTGGGGATGCAGTTCAGTGACTCCAGAGAGTGCACTGGCACTTCTGGGGATGCAGTGCAGTGAGTCCAGAGAGTGCAGAGGCACCACTGGGGATGCAGTGCAGTGAGTCCAGAGAGTGCACTGGCACCACTGGGGATGCACTGCAGTGGGTCCAGAGAGTGCACTGGCACCACTGGGGATGCACTGCACTGAGGAAAGAGAGTGCACTGGCACCACTGGGGATGCAGTGCAGTGAGTCCAGAGAGTGCACTGGCACCACTGGCGATGCAGTGCAGTGAGTCCAGAGAGTGCAGAGGCACCACTGGGGATGCAGTACAGTGAGTCCAGAGAGTGCACTGGCACCACTGGGGATGCAGTGCAGTGAGTCCAGAGAGTGCACTGGCACCACTGGGGATGCACTGTAGTGAGTCCAGAGAGTGCACTGGCACCACTGGGGATGCAGTGCAGTGAGTGCAGAGAGTGCACTGGCACCACTGGGGATGCACTGCAGTGAGTCCAGAGAGTGCACTGGCACCACTGGGGATGCACTGCAGTGACTCAAAAGAGTGCACTGGCACCACTGCGGATGCACTGCAGTGAGTCCGGAGAGTGCACTGGCACCAATGGTGATGCAGTGCAGTGAGTCCAGAGAGTGCAGTGGCACCACTGGGGATGCAGTGCAGTGAGTCCAGAGAGTGCACTGGCACCACTGGGGATGCAATGCAGTGAGTCCAGAGAGTGCACTGGCACCACTGGGGATGCAGTGCAGTGAGTCCAGAGAGTGCACTGGCACCACTGGGGATGCACTGCAGTGATTCCAGAGAGTGCACTGGCACCACTGGGGATGCAGTGCAGTGAGTCCAGAGAGTGCACTGGCACCACTGGGGATGCACTGCAGTGACTCGAAAGAGTGCACTGGCACCACTGCAAATGCACTGCAGTGAGTCCGGAGAGTGCCCTGGCACCAATGGTGATGCAGTGCAGTGAGTCCAGAGAGTGCAGTGACACCACTGGGGATGCAGTGCAGTGAGTCCAGAGAGTGCACTGGCACCACTGGGGATGCAATGCAGTGAGTCCAGAGAGTGCACTGGCACCACTGGGGATGAAGTGCAGTGAGTCCAGAGAGTGCACTGGCACCACTGGGGATGCAGTGCAGTGAGTCCAGAGAGTGCACTGGCACCACTGGGGATGCACTGCAGTGAGTCCAGAGAGTGCACTGGCAGCACTGGGGATGCAGTGCAGTTGAGTCCAGAGAGTGCACTGGCACCACTGGGGATGCACTGCAGTGAGTGCAGAGAGTGCACTGGCACCACTGGGGATGCAGTGCAGTGAGTCCAGAGAGTGCACTGGCACCAGTGGGGGTGCACTGCAGTGAGTCCAGAGAGTGCACTGGCACCACTGGGGTTGCATTGTAGTGAGTCCAGAGAGTGCACTGTCAGCACTGGGGATGCAGTGCAGTGAGTGCAGAGAGTGCCCTGGCACCACTGGGGATGCAGTGCAGTGAGTCCAGAGAGTGCACTGGCACCACTGGGGATGCAGTGCAGTGAGTCCAGAGAGTGCACTGGCACTACTGGGGATGCACCGCGGTGAGCCCAGAGATTGCACTGGCACCACTGGGGATGCACTGCAGTGAGGGCAGAGAGTGCACTGGCACCACTGGGGATGCACTGCAGTGAGTCCAGAGAGTGCACTGGCACCACTGGGGATGCAATGCAGTGAGTCCAGAGAGTGCACTGGCACCACTGTGGATGCAGTGCAGTGAGTCCAGAGAGTGCACTGGCACCACTGGGGATGCACTGCAGTGAGTCCAGAGAGTGCACTGGCAGCACTGGGGATGCACTGCAGTGAGTCCAGAGAGTGCACTGGCACCACTGGGGATGCACTGCAGTGACTCGAAAGAGTGCACTGGCACCACTGCGGATGCACTGCAGTGAGTCCGGAGAGTGCACTGGCACCACTGGGGATGCAGTGCAGTGAGTGCAGAGAGTGCACTGGCACCACTGCGGATGCAGTGCAGTGAGTCCAGAGAGTGCCCTGGCACCACTGGGGATGCAGTGCAGTGAGTCCAGAGAGTGCACTGTCACCACTGGGGATGCACTGCAGTGAGTCCAGAGAGTGCACTGACACCACTGGGGATGCACTGCAGTGAGTGCAGAGAGTGCAGTGGCACCACTGGGGATGCACTGCAGTGAGGACAGAGAGTGCACTGGGACCACAGGGGATGCAGTGCAGTGAGTCCAGAGAGTGCCCTGGCACCACTGGGGATGCAGTGCAGTGAGTGCAGAGAGTGCACTGGCACCACTGAGGATGCAGTGCAGTGACTCCAGAGAGTGCACTGGCACAACTGGGGATGCAGTGCAGTGAGTCCAGAGAGTGCACTGGCACCACTGGGGATGCAATGCGGTGAGTCCAGAGAGTGCACTGGCACCACTGGGGATGCAGTGCAGTGAGTCCAGAGAGTGCACTGGCACCACTGGCGATGCAGTGCAGTGAGTCCAGAGAGTGCACTGGCAGCACTGGGGATGCAGTGCAGTGAGTCCAGAGTGTGCTCTGGCACCACTGGGGATGCAGTTCAGTGAGTCCAGAGAGTGCACTGGCACCACTGGGGATGTAGTGCACTGAGTCCACAGAGGGCACTGGCACCACTGGGGATGCAGTGCAGTGAGTCCAGAGAGTGCACTGGCACCACTGGGGATGCAGTGCACTGAGTCCAGAGACTGCACTGGCACCAACTGGAGCTGCACTGCAGTGAGTTCTGAGATTGCACTGGCACCACTGGGGATGCACTACAGTGAGTCCAGAGACTACACTGGCACCACTGGGGATGCAGTGCAGTGAGTCCAGAGAGTGCACTGGCACCACTGTTCATGCAGTGCAGTGAGTCCAAAGAGTGCACTAGCACCACTGGGGATGCAGTGCATGAGTGCAGAGAGTCCACTGGCACCACTGGGGATGCAGTGCAGTGAGTCCAGAGAGTGGACTGGCACCAGTGGAGATGGAGTGCAGTGAGTCCGGAGAGTGCACTGGCACCACTGGGGATGCACTGCAGTGAGTCCAGAGAGTGCACGGGCACCACTGGTGATGCACTGCAGTGAGTCCAGAGAGTGCACTCGCACTACTGGGGATGCAATGCAGTGAGTCCAGAGAGTGCACTGGCACCACTGGGGATGCACTGCAGTGAGTCCAGAGAGTGCACGGGCACCACTGGGGATGCACTGCAGTGAGTCCAGAGAGTGCACTGGCACCACTGGTGATGCACTGCAGTGAGTCCAGAGAGTGCACTCGCACTACTGGGGATGCAATGCAGTGAGTCCAGAGAGTGCACTGGCACCACTGGGGATGCACTGCAGTGAGTCCAGAGAGTGCACGGGCACCACTGGGGATGCACTGCAGTGAGTCCAGAGAGTGCACTGGCAGCACTGGGGATGCACTGCAGTGAGTCCAGAGAGTGCACTGGCACCACTGGGGATGCACTGCAGTGACTCGAAAGAGTGCACTGGCACCACTGCGGATGCACTGCAGTGAGTCCGGAGAGTGCACTGGCACCACTGGGGATGCAGTGCAGTGAGTGCAGAGAGTGCACTGGCACCACTGCGGATGCAGTGCAGTGAGTCCAGAGAGTGCCCTGGCACCACTGGGGATGCAGTGCAGTGAGTCCAGAGAGTGCACTGTCACCACTGGGGATGCACTGCAGTGAGTCCAGAGAGTGCACTGACACCACTGGGGATGCACTGCAGTGAGTGCAGAGAGTGCAGTGGCACCACTGGGGATGCACTGCAGTGAGGACAGAGAGTGCACTGGGACCACAGGGGATGCAGTGCAGTGAGTCCAGAGAGTGCCCTGGCACCACTGGGGATGCAGTGCAGTGAGTGCAGAGAGTGCACTGGCACCACTGAGGATGCAGTGCAGTGACTCCAGAGAGTGCACTGGCACAACTGGGGATGCAGTGCAGTGAGTCCAGAGAGTGCACTGGCACCACTGGGGATGCAATGCGGTGAGTCCAGAGAGTGCACTGGCACCACTGGGGATGCAGTGCAGTGAGTCCAGAGAGTGCACTGACACCACTGGGGATGCAGTGCGGTGAGTTCAGAGAATGCACTGGCACCAATGGGGATGCAGTGCAGTGAGTCCAGAGAGTGCACTGGCACCAACTGGAGCTGCACTGCAGTGAGTCCTGAGATTGCACTGGCACCACTGGGGATGCACTACAGTGAGTCCAGAGACTACACTGGCACCACTGGGGATGCAGTGCAGTGAGTCCAGAGAGTGCACTGGCACCACTGTTCATGCAGTGCAGTGAGTCCAAAGAGTGCACTGGCACCACTGGGTATGCAGTGCATGAGTGCAGAGAGTCCACTGGCACCACTGGGGATGCAGTGGGGTGAGTCCAGAGAGTGGACTGGTACCAGTGGGGATGGAGTGCAGTGAGTCCAGAGAGTGCACTGGCACCACTGGGGATGCAGTGCAGTGAGTCCAGAGAGTGCACTGGCTCCACTGGGGATGAACTGTAGTGAGTCCAGAGACTGCACAGGCACCACTGGGGATGCAGTGCAGTGACTCCAGAGAGTGCACTGGCACCACTGGGGATGCAGTGCAGTGAGTGCAGAGAGTGCACTGGCACCACTGGTGATGCAATGCAGTAAGTCCAGAGAGTGCACTGGCACCACTGGGGATGCACTGCAGTGAGTCCAGAGAGTGCACGGGCACCACTGGGGATGCACTGCAGTGAGTCCAGAGAGTGCACTGACACCACTGGGGATGCAGTGCAGTGATTCTGGAGAGTGCACTGGCACCACTGGGGATGCAGTGCAGTGAGTGCAGAGAGTGCACTGGCACCACTGGGGATGCACTGCAGTGAGTCCAGAGAGTGCACTGGCAGCACTGGGGATGCACTGCAGTGAGTCCAGAGAGTGCACTGGCACCACTGGGGATGCACTGCAGTGACTCGAAGGAGTGCACTAGCACCACTGCGGATGCACTGCAGTGAGTCCGGAGAGTGCCCTGGCACCACTGGTGATGCAGTGCAGTGAGTCCAGAGAGTGCAGTGGCACCACTGGGGATGCAGTGCAGTGAGTCCAGAGAGTGCACTGGCACCACTGGGGATGCAATGCAGTGAGTCCAGAGAGTGCACTGGCACCACTGGGGATGCAGTGCAGTGACTCCAGAGAGTGCACTGGCACCACTGGGGATGCACTGCAGTGATTCCAGAGAGTGCACTGGCACCACTGGGGATGCAGTGCAGTGAGTCCAAAGAGTGCACTGGCACCACTGGGGATGCAGTGCAGTGAGTCCAGAGAGTGCACTGGCACCACTGGGGATGCAGTGCAGTGAGTGCAGAGAGTGCACTGGCACCACTGGGGATGCAGTGCAGTGAGTCCAGAGAGTGCACTGGCACCACTGGCGATGCAGTGCAGTGAGTCCAGAGAGTGCACTGGCAGCACTGGGGATGCAGTGCAGTGAGTCCAGAGAGTGCTCTGGCACCACTGGGGATGCAGTTCAGTGAGTCCAGAGAGTGCAGTGGCACCACTGGGGATGCACTGCAGTGAGTCCAGAGAGTGCACTGGCACCACTGGGGATGCAATGCAGTGAGTATAGAGAGTGCACTGGCACCAGTGGGGATGCACTGCAGTGAGTCCAGAGACTGCACTGGCACCAACTGGAGCTGCACTGCAGTGAGTCCTGAGATTCCACTGGCACCACTGGGGATGCACTACAGTGAGTCCAGAGACTACACTGGCACCACTGGGGATGCAGTGCAGTGAGTCCAGAGAGTGCACTGGCACCACTGTTCATGCAGTGCAGTGAGTCCAAAGAGTGCACTGGCACCACTGGGTATGCAGTGCATGAGTGCAGAGAGTGCACTGGCACCACTGGGGATGCAGTGCAGTTAGTCCAGAGAGTGGACTGGCACCAGTGGGGATGGAGTGCAGTGAGTCCAGAGAGTGCACTGGCACCAGTGGGGATGGAGTGCAGTGAGTCCAGAGAGTGCACTGGCTTCACTGGGGATGAACTGTAGTGAGTCCAGAGACTGCACAGGCACCACTGGGGATGCAGTGCAGTGAGTCCAGAGAGTGCACTGGCACCACCTGGGATGCAGTGCAGTGAGTGCAGAGAGTGCACTGGCACCACTGGGGATGCAATGCAGTGAGTCCAGAGAGTGCACTGGCACCACTGGGGATGCACTGCAGTGAGTCCAGAGAGTGCACGGGCACCACTGGGGATGCAGTGCAGTTGAGTCCAGAGAGTGCACTGGCACCTTGGGGATGCAGTGCAGTGAGTCCAGAGAGTGCACTGGCACCACTGGGGATGCAGTGCGGTGAGTCCAGAGAGTGCACTGGCACCACTGGGGATGCACTGCAGTGAGTCCAGAGAGTGCACTGGCACCACTGGGAATGCAGTGCAGTGACTCAGAGAGTGCACTGGCACCACTGGGGATGCACTGCAATGAGTCCAGATAGTGCACTGGCACCACTGGGGATGCAGTGCAGTGAGTCCAGAGAGTACACTGGCACCACTGGGGATGCAGTGCAGTGAGTCCAGAGAGGGCACTGGCACCACTGGGGATGCAGCGCAGTGAGTCCACAGAGTGAACTGGCACTACTGGGGATGCAGTGCAGTGAGTCCAGAGAGTGCACTGGCACCACTGGGGATGCACCCCGGTGAGCCCAGAGATTGCACTGGCACCACTGGGGATGCACTGCAGTGAGTGCAGAGAGTGCACTGGAACCACTGGGGATGCACTGCAGTGAGTCCAGAGAGTGCACTGGCACCACTGGGGATGCACCCCGGTGAGCCCAGAGATTGCACTGGCACCACTGGGGATGCACTGCAGTGAGTGCAGAGAGTGCACTGGCACCACTGGGGATGCACTGCAGTGAGGGCAGAGAGTGCACTGGGACCACTGGGGATGCAGTGCGGTGAGTCCAGAGAGTGCCCTGGCACCACTGGGGATGCAGTGCAGTGAGTCCAGAGAGTGCGCTGGCACCACTGAGGATGCAGTGCAGTGACTCCAGAGAGTGCACTGGCACCACTGGGGATGCAGTGCAGTGAGTCCAGAGAGTGCACTGGCACCACTGGGGATGCAATGCGGTGAGTCCAGAGAGTGCACTGGCACCACTGGGGATGCAGTGCAGTGAGTCCAGAGAGTGCACTGGCACCACTGGGGATGCAGTGCAGTGAGTCCAGAGAGTGCACTGGGAACACTGGGGATGCAGTGCACTGAGTCCACAGAGTGCACTGGCACCACAGGGGATACACTGCAGTGAGTCCAGAGATTGCACTGGAACCACTGGGGATGCAGTGCAGTGAGTCCAGAGAGTGCACTGGCACCTTGGGGATGCAGTGCAGTGAGTCCAGAGAGTGCAGTGGCACCACTGGGGATGCAGTGCAGTGAGTCCACAGAGAGCACTGGCTCAACTGGGGATGCACTTCAGTGACTCCAGAGAGTGCACTGGCACCACTGGGGATGCAGTGCAGTGAGTCCAGAGAGTGCACTGGCACCACTGGGGATGCACTGCAGTGACTCGAAAGAGTGCACTGGCACCACTGCGGATGCACTGCAATGAGTCCGGAGAGTGCCCTGGCACCAATGGTGATGCAGTGCAGTGAGTCCAGAGAGTGCACTGGCACCACTGGGGATGCAGTGCAGTGAGTCCAGAGAGTGCACTGGCTCCACTGGGGATGAACTGTAGTGAGTCCAGAGAGTGCACTGGCACCACTGGGGATGCAGTGCAGTGAGTGCAGAGAGTGCACTGGCTCCCCTGGGGATGCAGTGCAGTGACTAAAGAGAGTGCACAGGCAGCACTGGGGATGCAGTGCAGTGAGTCCAGAGAGTGCATTGGCACCACAGGGGATGCACTGCAGTGATTCCAGAGAGTGCACTGTCACCACTGGGGATGCAGTGCAGTGAGTCCAGAGAGTACACAGGCACCTCAGGGGCTGCACTGCAGTGAGTGCAGAGAGTGCACTGGCACCACTGGGGATGCAGTGCTGTGAGTGCAGAGAGTGCACTGGCACCACTGGGGATGCACTGCAGTGAGTCCAGAGAGTGCACTGGCACCATTAGGGATGCAGTGCAGTGAGTCCGGAGAGTGCACTGGCACCACTGGGGATGCAGTGCAGTGAGTCCAGAGAGTGCACTGGCACCACTGGGGTTGCACTGCAGTGAGTCCGGAGAGTGCCCTGGCACCAATGGTGATGCAGTGCAGTGAGTCCAGAGAGTGCACTGGCACCACTGGGGATGCACTGCAGTGAGTCCAGAGAGTGCACTGGCACCACTGGGGATGCACTGCAGTGAGTCCAGAGAGTGCACTGGCACCACTGGGGATGCAGTGCAGTGAGTCCAGAGAGTGCTCTGGGAACACTGGGGATGCAGTGCAGTGAGTGCAGAGAGTGCACTGGCACCACTGGGGATGCAGTGCAGTGAGTGCAGAGAGTGCACTGGCACCACTGGGGATGCAAAGCAGTGACTCGAAAGAGTGCACTGGCACCACTGCGGATGCACTGCAGTGAGTCCGGAGAGTGCCCTGGCACCAATGGTGATGCAGTGCAGTGAGTCCAGAGAGTGCAGTGGCACCACTGGGGATGCAGTGCAGTGAGTCCAGAGAGTGCACTGGCACCACTGGGGATGCAATGCAGTGAGTCCAGAGAGTGCACTGGCACCACTGGGGATGAAGTGCAGTGAGTCCAGAGAGTGCACTGGCACCACTGGGAATGCAGTGCAGTGAGTCCAGAGAGTGCACTGGCACCACTGGGGATGCACTGCAGTGAGTCCAGAGAGTGCACTGGCACCACTGGGGATGCACTGCAGTGAGTCCAGAGAGTGCACTGGCAGCACTGGGGATGCAGTGCAGTGACTTCAGAGAGTGTAGAGGCACCACTGTTGATGCAGTGCTGCGACTCCAGAGAGTGCACTGGCACCACTGGGGATGCAGTGCAGTGAGTCCAGAGAGTGCACTGGCACCACTGGGGATGCACTGCAGTGAGTCCAGAGAGTGCACTGGCACCACTGGTGATGCAGTGCAGTGAGTGCAGAGAGTGCACTGGCACCACTGGGGATGCACTGCAGTGAGTCCAGAGAGTGCACTGGCACCTTGGAGATGGACTGTAGTGACTCAAAAGAGTGCACTGGCACCACTGCGGATGCAGTGCAGTGAGTCCGGAGAGTGCCCTGGCACCAATGGTGATGCAGTGCAGTGAGTCCAGAGAGTGCAGTGGCACCACTGGGGATGCAGTGCAGTGAGTCCAGAGAGTGCACTGGCACCACTGGGGATGCAGTGCAGTGAGTCCAGAGAGTGCACTGGCACCACTGGGGATGCACTGCAGTGAGTCCAGAGAGTGCACTGGCACCACTGGTGATGCAGTGCAGTGAGTGCAGAGAGTGCAGTGGCACCACTGGGGATGCAGTGCAGTGAGTCCAGAGAGTGCACTGTCAGCACTGCGGATGCAGTGCAGTGAGTCCAGAGAGTGCACTGGCAGCACTGGGGATGCAGTGCAGTGACTCCAGAGAGTGTAGAGGCACCACTGTTGATGCAGTGCTGCGACTCCAGAGAGTGCACTGGCACCACTGGGGATGCAGTGCAGTGAGTCCAGAGAGTGCACTGGCACCACTGGGGATGCACTGCAGTGAGTCCAGAGAGTGCACTGGCACCACTGGTGATGCAGTGCAGTGAGTGCAGAGAGTGCACTGCCACCACTGGGGATGCACTGCAGTGAGTCCAGAGAGTGCACTGGCACCACTGGGGATGCAGTGCTGTGAGTCCACAGAGTGCAATGGCACCACAGGCGATGCACTGCAGTGATTCCAGAGAGTGCACTGTCACCACTGGGGATGCAGTGCAGTGAGTCCAGAGAGTACACAGGCACCTCAGGGGCTGCACTGCAGTGAGTGCAGAGAGTGCACTGGCACCACTGGGGATGCAGTGCAGTGAGTGCAGAGAGTGCACTGGCACCACTGGGGATGCCCTGCAGTGAGTCCAGAGAGTGCACTGGCACCATTAGGGATGCAGTGCAGTGAGTCCGGAGAGTGCACTGGCACCACTGGGGATGCAAAGCAGTGACTCGAAAGAGTGCTCTGGCACCACTGGGGATGCCCTGCAGTGAGTCCAGAGAGTGCACTGGCACCACTGGGGATGCAGTGCAGTGAGTCCAGAGAGTGCACTGGCACCACTGGGGATGCAAAGCAGTGACTCGAAAGAGTGCACTGGCACCACTGGGGATGCACTGCAGTGAGTCCAGAGAGTGCCCTGGCACCAATGGTGATGCAGTGCAGTGAGTCCAGAGAGTGCAGTGGCACCACTGGGGATGCAGTGCAGTGAGTCCAGAGAGTGCACTGGCACCACTGGGGATGCAATGCAGTGAGTCCAGAGAGTGCACTGGCACCACTGGGGATGAAGTGCAGTGAGTCCAGAGAGTGCACTGGCACCACTGGGAATGCAGTGCAGTGAGTCCAGAGAGTGCACTGGCACCACTGGGGATGCACTGCAGTGAGTCCAGAGAGTGCACTGGCACCACTGGGGATGCACTGCACTGAGTCCAGAGAGTGCACTGGCAGCACTGGGGATGCAGTGCAGTGACTCCAGAGAGTGTAGAGGCACCACTGTTGATGCAGTGCTGCGACTCCAGAGAGTGCACTGGCACCACTGGGGATGCAGTGCAGTGAGTCCAGAGAGTGCACTGGCACCACTGGGGATGCACTGCAGTGAGTCCAGAGAGTGCACTGGCACCACTGGTGATGCAGTGCAGTGAGTGCAGAGAGTGCACTGGCACCACTGGGGATGCACTGCAGTGAGTCCAGAGAGTGCACTGGCACCTTGGGGATGCACTGCAGTGACTCAAAAGAGTGCACTGGCACCACTGCGGATGCAGTGCAGTGAGTCCGGAGAGTGCCCTGGCACCAAAGGTGATGCAGTGCAGTGAGTCCAGAGAGTGCAGTGGCACCACTGGGGATGCAGTGCAGTGAGTCCAGAGAGTGCACTGGCACCACTGGGGATGCAGTGCAGTGAGTCCAGAGAGTGCACTGGCACCACTGGGGATGCACTGCAGTGAGTCCAGAGAGTGCACTGGCACCTTGGGGATGCACTGCAGTGACTCAAAAGAGTGCACTGGCACCACTGCGGATGCAGTGCAGTGAGTCCGGAGAGTGCCCTGGCACCAAAGGTGATGCAGTGCAGTGAGTCCAGAGAGTGCAGTGGCACCACTGGGGATGCAGTGCAGTGAGTCCAGAGAGTGCACTGGCACCACTGGGGATGCAGTGCAGTGAGTCCAGAGAGTGCACTGGCACCACTGGGGATGCACTGCAGTGAGTCCAGAGAGTGCACTGGCACCACTGGGGATGCACTGCAGTGAGTCCAGAGAATGCACTGGCACCATTGGGGATGCAGTGCAGTGAATCCAGAGAGTGCACTGGCACCACTGGGGATGCACTGCAGTGACTCGAAAGAGTGTACTGGCTCCACTGCGGATGCACTGCAGTGAGTCCGGAGAGTGCCCTGGCACCAATGGTGATGCAGTGCAGTGAGTCCAGAGAGTGCAGTGACACCACTGGGGATGCAGTGCAGTGAGTCCACAGAGTGCACTGGCACCACTGGTGATGCAATGCAGTGAGTCCAGAGAGTGCACTGGCACCACTGGGGATGAAGTGCAGTGAGTCCAGAGAGTGCACTGGCACCACTGGAGTTGCAGTGCAGTCAGTCGAGAGAGTGCCCTGGCACCACTGGGGATGCACTGCAGTGAGTCCAGAGAGTGCACTGGCACCACTGGGGATGCAGTGCAGTGAGTCCAGAGAGTGCACTGGCCCCACTGGGGATGCAGTGCAGTTGAGTCCAGAGAGTGCACTGGCACCTTGGGGATGCAGTGCAGTGAGTCCAGAGAGTGCACTGGCACCACTGGGATGCAGTGCAGTGAGTCCACAGAGTGCACTGGCACCACAGGGGATACACTGCAGTGAGTCCAGAGAGTGCACTGGCACCACTGGGGACGCAGTGCAGTGACTACAGAGAGTGCACTGGCACCATTGGGGATGCAGTGCAGTGAGTCCAGAGAGTGCACTGTCAGCACTGGGGATGCACTGCAGTGGGTCCAGAGAGTGCACTGGCACCACTGGGGATGCAGTGCAGTGAGTCCAGAGAGTGCACTGGCACCACTGGGAATGCAGTGCAGTGAGTCCAGAGAGTGCACTGGGACCACTGGGGATGCAGTGCAGTGACTCCAGAGAGTGCACTGGCACCACTGGTGATGCACTGCAGTGAGTCCAGAGAGTGCACTGGCACCACTGGAGATGCAGTGCAGTGAGTCCAGAGAGTGCACTGGCACCAGTGGGGAAGCACTGCAGTGAGTCCAGAGAGTGCACTGACACCACTGGAGATCCAATGCAGTGAGTCCAGAGAGTGCAATGGAACCACTGGGGATGCAGTGCAGTGAGTCCAGAGAGTGCACTGGCACTTCTGGGGATGCAGTGCAGTGAGTCCAGAGAGTGCACTGGCACCTTGGGGATGCAGTGCAGTGAGTCCAGAGAGTGCACTGGCACCACTGGGGATGCAGTGCAGTGAGTCCAGAGAGTGCACTGGCGCCACTGGGGATGCACTGCAGTGAGTCCAGAGAGTGCACTGGGAACACTGGGGATGCAGTGCACTGAGTCCACAGAGTGCACTGGCACCACAGGGGTTACACTGCAGTGAGTCCAGAGATTGCACTGGCACCACTGGGGATGCAGTGCACTGAGTCCAGAGAGTGCACTGGCACCTTGGGGATGCAGTGCAGTGAGTCCAGAGAGTGCACTGGCACCACTGGGGATGCAGTGCAGTGAGTCCAGAGAGTGCACTGGCACCACTGGGGATGCACTTCAGTGACTCCAGAGAGTGCACTGGCACCACTGGGGATGCAGTGCAGTGAGTCCAGAGAGTGCACTGGCACCACTGGGGATGCACTGCAGTGAGTCCAGAGAGTGCACTGGCACCACTGAGGATGCAGTGCAGTGAGTCCAGAGAGTGCAGTGGCACCATTGGGGATGCAGTGCAGTGAGTCCAGAGAATGCACTGGCACCACTGGGGATGCAGTGCAGTGACTCGAAAGAGTGCACTGGCACCACTGGGGATGCACTGCAGTGAGTCCAGAGAGTGCCCTGGCACCAATGGTGATGCAGTGCAGTGAGTCCAGAGAGTGCACTGGCACCACTGGGGATGCAGTGCAGTGAGTCCACAGAGTGCACTGGCACCACTGGTGATGCAATGCACTGAGTCCAGAGAGTGCACTGGCACCACTGGGGATGAAGTGCAGTGAGTCCAGAGAGTGCACTGGCACCACTGGAGTTGCAGTGCAGTCAGTCGAGAGAGTGCCCTGGCACCACTGGGGATGCATTGCAGTGAGTCCAGAGAGTGCACTGGCACCACTGGGGATGCAGTGCAGTGAGTCCAGAGAGTGCACTGGCACCACTGGGGATGCAGTGCAGTTGAGTCCAGAGAGTGCAATGGCACCTTGGGGATGCAGTGCAGTGAGTCCAGAGAGTGCACTGGCACCACTGGGATGCAGTGCAGTGAGTCCACAGAGTGCACTGGCACCACTGCGGATGCACTGCAGTGAGTCCAGAGAGTGCACTGCCGCCACTGGGGACGCAGTGCAGTGACTACAGAGAGTGCACTGGCACCATTGGGGATGCAGTGCAGTGAGTCCAGAGAGTGCACTGTCAGCACTGGGGATGCACTGCAGTGGGTCCAGAGAGTGCACTGGCACCACTAGTGATGCAGTGCAGAGAGTCCAGAGAGTGCACTGGCACCACTGGGAATGCAGTGCAGTGAGTCCAGAGAGTGCACTGGGACCACTGGGGATGCAGTGCAGTGACTCCAGAGAGTGCACTGGCACCACTGGTGATGCACTGCAGTGAGTCCAGAGAGTGCACTGGCACCACTGGAGATGCAGTGCAGTGAGTCCAGAGAGTGCACTGGCACCAGTGGGGAAGCACTGCAGTGAGTCCAGAGAGTGCACTGGCACCACTGGGGATGCACTGCACTGAGTCCAGAGAGTGCACTGACACCACTGGAGATCCAATGCAGTGAGTCCAGAGAGTGCAATGGAACCACTGGGGATGCAGTGCAGTGAGTCCAGAGAGTGCACTGGCACCACAGGGGATACACTGCAGTGAGTCCAGAGAGTGCACTGGCACCACTGGGGACGCAGTGCAGTGACTACAGAGAGTGCACTGGCACCATTGGGGATGCAGTGCAGTGAGTCCAGAGAGTGCACTGTCTGCACTGGGGATGCACTGCAGTGGGTCCAGAGAGTGCACTGGCACCACTGGGGATGCAGTGCAGTGAGTCCAGAGAGTGCACTGGCACCACTGGGGATGCAGTGCAGTGAGTCCAGAGAGTGCACTGGCGCCACTGGGGATGCACTGCAGTGAGTCCAGAGAGTGCACTGGGAACACTGGGGATGCAGTGCACTGAGTCCACAGAGTGCACTGGCACCACTGGGGATACACTGCAGTGAGTCCAGAGATTGCACTGGCACCACTGGGGATGCAGTGCACTGAGTCCAGAGAGTGCACTGGCACCTTGGGGATGCAGTGCAGTGAGTCCAGAGAGTGCAGTGGCACCACTGGGGATGCAGTGCAGTGAGTCCACAGAGAGCACTGGCTCAACTGGGGATGCACTTCAGTGACTCCAGAGAGTGCACTGGCACCACTGGGGATGCAGTGCAGTGAGTCCAGAGAGTGCACTGGCACCACTGGGGATGCACTGCAGTGAGTCCAGAGAGTGCACTGGCTCCACTGGGGATGCACTGCAGTGAGTCCGGAGAGTGCCCTGGCACCAATGGTGATGCAGTACAGTGATCCAGAGAGTGCACTGGAACCACTGGGGATGCAGTGCAGTGAGTCCAGAGAGTGCACTGGCATCACTGGGGATGCATTGCAGTGAGTCCAGAGAGTGCACTGGCACCACTGAGTATGCAGTGCAGTTAGTCCATAGAGTGCACTGGCTCCACTGGGGATGCAGTGCAGTGACTCAAGAGAGTGCACAGGCACCACTGGGGATGCAGTGCAGTGAGTCCAGAGAGTGCAATGGCACCACTGTGGATGCAGTGCAGTGATTCCAGAGAGTGCACTGTCACCACTGGGGATGCAGTGCAGTGAGTCCAGAGAGTACACTGGCACCTCAGGGGCTGCACTGCAGTGAGTCCAGAGAGTGCACTGGCACCACTGGGGATGCAGTGCGGTGAGTCCAGAGAGTGCACTGGCACCACTGGGGATGCACCTCGGTGAGTCCAGAGAGTGCTCTGGGAACACCGGGGATGCAGTGCAGTGAGTGCAGAGAGTGCACTGGCACCACTGGGGATGCAGTGCAGTGAGTGCAGGGAGTGCACTGGCACCACTGGGGATGCACTGCAGTGAGTACAGAGAGTGCACTGGCACCACTGGGGATGCACTGCAATGAGTCCAGAGAGTGCACTGGCACCACTGGGGATGCACTGCAGTGAGTCCAGAGAGTGCACTGGCACCACTGGGGATGCAGTGCAGTGAGTCCAGAGAGTGCACTGGCACCACTGGGGATGCAGTGCAGTGATTCGAAAGAGTGCACTGGCACCACTGCGGATGCACTGCAGTGAGTCCGGAGAGTGCCCTAGCACCAATGGTGATGCAGTGCAGTGAGTCCAGAGAGTGCAGTGGCACCATTGGGGATGCAGTGCAGTGAGTCCAGAGAGTGCACTGGCACCACTGGGGATGAAGTGCAGTGAGTCCAGAGAGTGCACTGGCACCACTGGGGATGCAGTGCAGTGAGTCCAGAGAGTGCACTGGCACCACTGGTGATGCACTGCAGTGAGTCCAGAGAGTGCACTGGCACCACTGGGGATGCACTGCAGTGAGTCCAGAGAGTGCACTGGCAGCACTGGGGATGCAGTGCAGTGACTCCAGAGAGTGCAGAGGCACCACTGTTGATGCAGTGCTGTGACTCCAGAGAGTGCACTGGCACCACTGGGGATGCAGTGCAGTGAGTCCAGAGAGTGCACTGGCACCACTGGGGATGCACTGCAGTGAGTCCAGAGAGTGCACTGGCACCACTGGTGATGCAGTGCAGTGAGTGCAGAGAGTGCACTGGCACCACTGGGGATGCAGTGCAGTGAGTGCAGAGAGTGCACTGGCACCACTGGGTATGCACTGCAGTGACTCAAAAGAGTGCACTGGCACCACTGTGGATGCACTGCAGTGAGTCCGGAGAGTGCACTGGCACCAATGGTGATGCAGTGCAGTGAGTCCAGAGAGTGCAGTGGCAGCACTGGGGATGCAGTGCAGTGAGTCCAGAGAGTGCACTGGCACCACTGGGGATGCAATGCTGTGAGTCCAGAGAGTGCACTGGCACCACTGGGGATGCAGTGCAGTGAGTCCAGAGAGTGCACTGGCACCACTGGGGATGCACTGCAGTGATTCCAGAGAGTGCACTGGCACCACTGGGGATGCAGTGCAGTGAGTCCAGAGAGTGCACTGGCACCACTGGGGATGCACTGCAGTGACTCGAAAGAGTGCACTGGCACCACTGGGGATGCACTGCAGTGAGTCCGGAGAGTGCCCTGGCACCAATGGTGATGCAGTGCAGTGAGTCCAGAGAGTGCAGTGACACCACTGGGGATGCAGTGCAGTGAGTCCACAGAGTGCACTGGCACCACTGGTGATGCAATGCAGTGAGTCCAGAGAGTGCACTGGCACCACTGGGAATGCAGTGCAGTGAGTCCAGAGAGTGCACTGGCACCACTGGGGACGCAGTGCAGTGACTACAGAGAGTGCACTGGCACCATTGGGGATGCAGTTCACTGAGTCCAGAGAGTGCACTGGCACCAGTGGGGATGCACTGCAGTGGGTCCAGAGAGTGCACTGGCACCACTGGGGATGCAGTGCAGTGAGTCCAGAGAGTGCACTGGCACCACTGGGAATGCAGTGCAGTGAGTCCAGAGAGTGCACTGGCACCACTGGGGATGCAGTGCAGTGACTCCAGAGAGTGCACTGGCACCACTGGCGATGCACTGCAGTGAGTCCAGAGAGTGCACTGGCACCACTGGGGATGCAGTGCAGTGAGTCCAGAGAGTGCACTGGCACCAGTGGGGATGCACTGCAGTGAGTCCAGAGAATGCACTGGCACCACTGGGGATGCACTGCACTGAGTCCAGAGAGTGCACTGACACCACTGGGGATCCAATGCAGTGAGTCCAGAGAGTGCAATGGAACCACTGGGGATGCAGTGCAGTGAGTCCAGAGAGTGCACTGGCACTTCTGGGGATGCAGTGCAGTGAGTCCAGAGAGTGCACTGGCACTACAGGGGATGCACTGCAGTGACTCCAGAAAGTGCACTGGCACCACTGGGGATGCAGTGCAGTGAGTCCAGAGAGTGCACTGCCACCACTGGGGATGCACCCCGGTGAGTCCAGAGAGTGCACTGGCACCACTGGGGATGCACTGCAGTGAGTCCAGAGAGTGCACTGGCAACACTGGGGATGCACTGCAGTGAGTCCACAGAGTGCACTGGCACCACTGGGGATGCACTGCAGTGAGTCCAGAGAGTGCACTGGCACCTTGGGGATGCAGTGCAGTGAGTCCAGAGAGTGCACTGTCAGCACTGGGGATGCAGTGCAGTGAGTCTAGAGAGTGCACTGGCGCCACTGGGGATTCACTGCAGTGACTCCAGAGACTGCACTGGCACCAATGGGGATGCACTGCAGTGAGTCCAGAGAATGCACTGGCACCACTGGGGATGCAGTGCAGTGACTCGAAAGAGTGCACTGCCACCACTGGGGATGCACTGCAGTGAGTCCGGAGAGTGCCCTGGCACCAATGGTGATGCAGTGCAGTGATCCAGAGAGTGCACTGGCACCACTGGGGATGCAGTGCAGTGAGTCCAGAGAGTGCACTGGCACCACTGGGTATGCAGTGCATTTAGTCCATAGAGTGCACTGGCTCCACAGGGGATGCAGTGCAGTGACTCAAGAGAGTGCACAGGCACCACTGGGGATGCAGTGCAGTGAGTCCAGAGAGTGCAATGGCACCACAGGGGATGCACTGCAGTGATTCCAGAGAGTGCACTGTCACCACTGGGGATGCAGTGCAGTGAGTCCAGAGAGTACACTGGCACCTCAGGGGCTGCACTGCAGTGAGTCCAGAGAGTGCACTGGCACCACTGGGGATGCAGTGCGGTGAGTCCAGAGAGTGCACTGGCACCACTGGGGATGCAGTGCAGTGAGTGCAGAGAGTGCACTGGCACCACTGGGGATGCACTGCAGTGAGTCCAGAGAGTGCACTGGCACCACTGGGGATGCAGTGCAGTGAGTGCAGAGAGTGCACTGGCACCACTGGGGATGCAGTGCAGTGAGTCCGGAGAGTGCACTGGCACCACTGGGGATGCAGTGCAGTGAGTCCAGAGAGTGCACTGGCACCACTGGGGATGCACTGCAGTGAGTCCAGAGAGTGCACTGTCAGCACTGGGGATGCAGTGCAGTGAGTCCAGCGAGTGCACTGTCAGCACTGGGGATGCAGTGCAGTGAGTCCAGAGAGTGCACTGGCACCACTGGGGATGCAGTGCAGTGAGTCCAGAGAGTGCACTGGCACCACTGGGGATGCACGGCAATGAGTCCAGAGAATGCACTGGCACTAATGGGGATGCAGTGCAGTGACTCGAAAGAGTGCACTGGCACCACTGCGGATGCACTGCAGTGAGTCCGGAGAGTGCCCTGGCACCAATGGTGATGCAGTGCAGTGAGTCCAGAGAGTGCAGTGGCACCACTGGGGATTTAGTGCAGTGAGTCCAGAGAGTGCACTGGCACCACTGGGGATGCACTGCAGTGAGTCCAGAGAGTGCACTGGCACCACTGGGGATGCACTGCAGTGAGTCCAGAGAGTGCTCTGGGAACACTGGGGATGCAGTGCAGTGAGTGCAGAGAGTGCACTGGCACCACTGGGGATGCAGTGCAGTGAGTCCAGAGAGTGCACTGGCACCACTGGGGATGCACTGCAGTGACTCGAAAGAGTGCACTGGAACCACTGCGGATGCACTGCAGTGAGTCCGGAGAGTGCCCTGGCACCAACGGTAATGCAGTACAGTGAGTCCAGAGAGTGCAGTGGCACCACTGGGGATGCAGTGCAGTGAGTCCAGAGAGTGCACTGGCACCACTGGGGATGCAATGCAGTGAGTCCAGAGAGTGCACTGGCACCACTGGGGATGAAGTGCAGTGAGTCCAGAGAGTGCACTGGGACCACTGGGGATGCAGTGCAGTGAGTCCAGAGAGTGCACTGGCACCACTGGGGATGCACTGCAGTGAGTCCAGAGAGTGCACTGGCACCACTGGGGATGCACTGCAGTGAGTCCAGAGAGTGCACTGGCAGCACTGGGGATGCAGTGCAGTGACTCCAGAGAGTGCAGAGGCACCACTGTTGATGCAGTGCTGCGACTCCAGAGAGTGCACTGGCACCACTGGGGATGCAGTGCAGTGAGTCCAGAGAGTGCACTGGCACCACTGGGGATGCAGTGCAGTGAGTCCAGAGAGTGCACTGGCACCACTGGGGATGCACTGCAATGAGTCCAGAGAGTGCACTGGCACCACTGGGGATGCACTGCAGTGAGTCCAGAGAGTGCACTGGCACCACTGGGGATGCAGTGCAGTGAGTGCAGAGAGTGCACTGGCACCACTGGGGATGCAGTGCAGTGATTCGAAAGATTGCACTGGCACCACTGCGGATGCACTGCAGTGAGTCCGGAGAGTGCCCTAGCACCAATGGTGATGCAGTGCAGTGAGTCCAGAGAGTGCAGTGGCACCACTGGGGATGCAGTGCAGTGAGTCCAGAGAGTGCACTGGCACCACTGGGGATGAAGTGCAGTGAGTCCAGAGAGTGCACTGGCACCACTGGGGATGCAGTGCAGTGAGTCCAGAGAGTGCACTGGCACCACTGGTGATGCACTGCAGTGAGTCCAGAGAGTGCACTGGCACCACTGTGGATGCACTGCAGTGAGTCCAGAGAGTGCACTGGCAGCACTGGGGATGCAGTGCAGTGACTCCAGAGAGTGCAGAGGCACCACTGTTGATGCAGTGCTCTGACTCCAGAGAGTGCACTGGCACCACTGGGGATGCAGTGCAGTGAGTCCAGAGAGTGCACTGGCACCACTGGGGATGCACTGCAGTGAGTCCAGAGAGTGCACTGGCACCACTGGGTATGCACTGCAGTGACTCAAAAGAGTGCACTGGCACCACTGTGGATGCACTGCAGTGAGTCCGGAGAGTGCACTGGCACCAATGGTGATGCAGTGCAGTGAGTCCAGAGAGTGCAGTGGCAGCACTGGGGATGCAGTGCAGTGAGTCCAGAGAGTGCACTGGCACCACTGGGGATGCAATGCTGTGAGTCCAGAGAGTGCACTGGCACCACTGGGGATGCAGTGCAGTGAGTCCAGAGAGTGCACTGGCACCACTGGGGATGCACTGCAGTGATTCCAGAGAGTGCACTGGCACCACTGGGGATGCAGTGCAGTGAGTCCAGAGAGTGCACTGGCACCACTGGGGATGCACTGCAGTGACTCGAAAGAGTGCACTGGCACCACTGGGGATGCACTGCAGTGAGTCCGGAGAGTGCCCTGGCACCAATGGTGATGCAGTGCAGTGAGTCCAGAGAGTGCAGTGACACCACTGGGGATGCAGTGCAGTGAGTCCACAGAGTGCACTGGCACCACTGGTGATGCAATGCAGTGAGTCCAGAGAGTGCACTGGCACCACTGGGAATGCAGTGCAGTGAGTCCAGAGAGTGCACTGGCACCACTGGGGACGCAGTGCAGTGACTACAGAGAGTGCACTGGCACCATTGGGGATGCAGTTCACTGAGTCCAGAGAGTGCACTGGCACCAGTGGGGATGCACTGCAGTGGGTCCAGAGAGTGCACTGGCACCACTGGGGATGCAGTGCAGTGAGTCCAGAGAGTGCACTGGCACCACTGGGAATGCAGTGCAGTGAGTCCAGAGAGTGCACTGGCACCACTGGGGATGCAGTGCAGTGACTCCAGAGAGTGCACTGGCACCACTGGCGATGCACTGCAGTGAGTCCAGAGAGTGCACTGGCACCACTGGGGATGCAGTGCAGTGAGTCCAGAGAGTGCACTGGCACCAGTGGGGATGCACTGCAGTGAGTCCAGAGAATGCACTGGCACCACTGGGGATGCACTGCACTGAGTCCAGAGAGTGCACTGACACCACTGGGGATCCAATGCAGTGAGTCCAGAGAGTGCAATGGAACCACTGGGGATGCAGTGCAGTGAGTCCAGAGAGTGCACTGGCACTTCTGGGGATGCAGTGCAGTGAGTCCAGAGAGTGCACTGGCACTACAGGGGATGCACTGCAGTGACTCCAGAAAGTGCACTGGCACCACTGGGGATGCAGTGCAGTGAGTCCAGAGAGTGCACTGCCACCACTGGGGATGCACCCCGGTGAGTCCAGAGAGTGCACTGGCACCACTGGGGATGCACTGCAGTGAGTCCAGAGAGTGCACTGGCAACACTGGGGATGCACTGCAGTGAGTCCACAGAGTGCACTGGCACCACTGGGGATGCACTGCAGTGAGTCCAGAGAGTGCACTGGCACCTTGGGGATGCAGTGCAGTGAGTCCAGAGAGTGCACTGTCAGCACTGGGGATGCAGTGCAGTGAGTCTAGAGAGTGCACTGGCGCCACTGGGGATTCACTGCAGTGACTCCAGAGACTGCACTGGCACCAATGGGGATGCACTGCAGTGAGTCCAGAGAATGCACTGGCACCACTGGGGATGCAGTGCAGTGACTCGAAAGAGTGCACTGCCACCACTGGGGATGCACTGCAGTGAGTCCGGAGAGTGCCCTGGCACCAATGGTGATGCAGTGCAGTGATCCAGAGAGTGCACTGGCACCACTGGGGATGCAGTGCAGTGAGTCCAGAGAGTGCACTGGCACCACTGGGGATGCAGTGCAGTGAGTCCAGAGAGTGCACTGGCACCACTGGGTATGCAGTGCATTTAGTCCATAGAGTGCACTGGCTCCACAGGGGATGCAGTGCAGTGACTCAAGAGAGTGCACAGGCACCACTGGGGATGCAGTGCAGTGAGTCCAGAGAGTGCAATGGCACCACAGGGGATGCACTGCAGTGATTCCAGAGAGTGCACTGTCACCACTGGGGATGCAGTGCAGTGAGTCCAGAGAGTACACTGGCACCTCAGGGGCTGCACTGCAGTGAGTCCAGAGAGTGCACTGGCACCACTGGGGATGCAGTGCGGTGAGTCCAGAGAGTGCACTGGCACCACTGGGGATGCAGTGCAGTGAGTGCAGAGAGTGCACTGGCACCACTGGGGATGCACTGCAGTGAGTCCAGAGAGTGCACTGGCACCACTGGGGATGCAGTGCAGTGAGTGCAGAGAGTGCACTGGCACCACTGGGGATGCAGTGCAGTGAGTCCGGAGAGTGCACTGGCACCACTGGGGATGCAGTGCAGTGAGTCCAGAGAGTGCACTGGCACCACTGGGGATGCACTGCAGTGAGTCCAGAGAGTGCACTGTCAGCACTGGGGATGCAGTGCAGTGAGTCCAGCGAGTGCACTGTCAGCACTGGGGATGCAGTGCAGTGAGTCCAGAGAGTGCACTGGCACCACTGGGGATGCAGTGCAGTGAGTCCAGAGAGTGCACTGGCACCACTGGGGATGCACGGCAATGAGTCCAGAGAATGCACTGGCACTAATGGGGATGCAGTGCAGTGACTCGAAAGAGTGCACTGGCACCACTGCGGATGCACTGCAGTGAGTCCGGAGAGTGCCCTGGCACCAATGGTGATGCAGTGCAGTGAGTCCAGAGAGTGCAGTGGCACCACTGGGGATTTAGTGCAGTGAGTCCAGAGAGTGCACTGGCACCACTGGGGATGCACTGCAGTGAGTCCAGAGAGTGCACTGGCACCACTGGGGATGCACTGCAGTGAGTCCAGAGAGTGCTCTGGGAACACTGGGGATGCAGTGCAGTGAGTGCAGAGAGTGCACTGGCACCACTGGGGATGCAGTGCAGTGAGTCCAGAGAGTGCACTGGCACCACTGGGGATGCACTGCAGTGACTCGAAAGAGTGCACTGGAACCACTGCGGATGCACTGCAGTGAGTCCGGAGAGTGCCCTGGCACCAACGGTAATGCAGTACAGTGAGTCCAGAGAGTGCAGTGGCACCACTGGGGATGCAGTGCAGTGAGTCCAGAGAGTGCACTGGCACCACTGGGGATGCAATGCAGTGAGTCCAGAGAGTGCACTGGCACCACTGGGGATGAAGTGCAGTGAGTCCAGAGAGTGCACTGGGACCACTGGGGATGCAGTGCAGTGAGTCCAGAGAGTGCACTGGCACCACTGGGGATGCACTGCAGTGAGTCCAGAGAGTGCACTGGCACCACTGGGGATGCACTGCAGTGAGTCCAGAGAGTGCACTGGCAGCACTGGGGATGCAGTGCAGTGACTCCAGAGAGTGCAGAGGCACCACTGTTGATGCAGTGCTGCGACTCCAGAGAGTGCACTGGCACCACTGGGGATGCAGTGCAGTGAGTCCAGAGAGTGCACTGGCACCACTGGGGATGCAGTGCAGTGAGTCCAGAGAGTGCACTGGCACCACTGGGGATGCACTGCAGTGAGTACAGAGAGTGCACTGGCACCACTGGGGATGCACTGCAATGAGTCCAGAGAGTGCACTGGCACCACTGGGGATGCACTGCAGTGAGTCCAGAGAGTGCACTGGCACCACTGGGGATGCAGTGCAGTGAGTGCAGAGAGTGCACTGGCACCACTGGGGATGCAGTGCAGTGATTCGAAAGAGTGCACTGGCACCACTGCGGATGCACTGCAGTGAGTCCGGAGAGTGCCCTAGCACCAATGGTGATGCAGTGCAGTGAGTCCAGAGAGTGCAGTGGCACCACTGGGGATGCAGTGCAGTGAGTCCAGAGAGTGCACTGGCACCACTGGGGATGAAGTGCAGTGAGTCCAGAGAGTGCACTGGCACCACTGGGGATGCAGTGCAGTGAGTCCAGAGAGTGCACTGGCACCACTGGTGATGCACTGCAGTGAGTCCAGAGAGTGCACTGGCACCACTGTGGATGCACTGCAGTGAGTCCAGAGAGTGCACTGGCAGCACTGGGGATGCAGTGCAGTGACTCCAGAGAGTGCAGAGGCACCACTGTTGATGCAGTGCTCTGACTCCAGAGAGTGCACTGGCACCACTGGGGATGCAGTGCAGTGAGTCCAGAGAGTGCACTGGCACCACTGGGGATGCACTGCAGTGAGTCCAGAGAGTGCACTGGCACCACTGGTGATGCAGTGCAGTGAGTGCAGAGAGTGCACTGGCACCACTGGGGATGCAGTGCAGTGAGTGCAGAGAGTGCACTGGCACCACTGGGGATGCAGTGCAGTGACTCAAAAGAGTGCACTGGCACCACTGTGGATGCACTGCAGTGAGTCCGGAGAGTGTACTGGCACCAATGGTGATGCAGTGCAGTGAGTCCAGAGAGTGCAGTGGCAGCACTGGGGATGCAGTGCAGTGAGTCCAGAGAGTGCACTGGCACCACTGGGGATGCAATGCTGTGAGTCCAGAGAGTGCACTGGCACCACTGGGGATGCAGTGCAGTGAGTCCAGAGAGTGCACTGGCACCACTGGGGATGCACTGCAGTGATTCCAGAGAGTGCACTGGCACCACTGGGGATGCAGTGCAGTGAGTCCAGAGAGTGCACTGGCACCACTGGGGATGCACTGCAGTGACTCGAAAGAGTGCACTGGCACCACTGGGGATGCACTGCAGTGAGTCCGGAGAGTGCCCTGGCACCAATGGTGATGCAGTGCAGTGAGTCCAGAGAGTGCAGTGACACCACTGGGGATGCAGTGCAGTGAGTCCACAGAGTGCACTGGCACCACTGGTGATGCAGTGCAGTGAGTCCAGAGAGTGCACTGGCACCACTGGGGATGCACTGCAGTGACTCGAAAGAGTGCACTGGCACCATTGGGGATGCAGTTCACTGAGTCCAGAGAGTGCACTGGCACCAGTGGGGATGCACTGCAGTGGGTCCAGAGAGTGCACTGGCACCACTGGGGATGCAGTGCAGTGAGTCCAGAGAGTGCACTGGCACCACTGGGAATGCAGTGCAGTGAGTCCAGAGAGTGCACTGGCACCACTGGGGATGCAGTGCAGTGACTCCAGAGAGTGCACTGGCACCACTGGTGATGCACTGCAGTGAGTCCAGAGAGTGCACTGGCACCACTGGGGATGCAGTGCAGTGAGTCCAGAGAGTGCACTGGCACCAGTGGGGATGCACTGCAGTGAGTCCTGAGAATGCACTGGCACCACTGGGGATGCACTGCACTGAGTCCAGAGAGTGCACTGACACCACTGGGGATCCAATGCAGTGAGTCCAGAGAGTGCAATGGAACCACTGGGGATGCAGTGCAGTGAGTCCAGAGAGTGCACTGGCACTTCTGGGGATGCAGTGCAGTGAGTGCAGAGAGTGCACTGGCACTACAGGGGATGCACTGCAGTGACTCCAGAAAGTGCACTGGCACCACTGGGGATGCACTGCAGTGAGTCCAGAGAGTGCACTGGCACCACTGGGGATGCAGTGCAGTGAGTCCAGAGAGTGCACTGGCACCACTGGGGATGCAGTGCAGTGACTCCAGAGAGTGCACTGGCAACACTGGGGATGCACTGCAGTGAGTCCACAGAGTGCACTGGCACCACTGGGGATGCACCCCGGTGAGTCCAGAGAGTGCACTGGCACCTTGGGGATGCAGTGCAGTGAGTCCAGAGAGTGCACTGTCAGCACTGGGGATGCAGTGCAGTGAGTCTAGAGAGTGCACTGGCGCCACTGGTGATTCACTGCAGTGACTCCAGAGACTGCACTGGCACCAATGGGGATGCACTGCAGTGAGTCCAGAGAATGCACTGGCACCACTGGGGATGCAATGCAGTGAGTCCAGAGAGTGCACTGCCACCACTGGGGATGCACTGCAGTGAGTCCAGAGAGTGCCCTGGCACCAATGGTGATGCAGTGCAGTGATCCAGAGAGTGCACTGGAACCACTGGGGATGCAGTGCAGTGAGTCCAGAGAGTGCACTGGCACCACTGGGGATGCAGTGCAGTGAGTCCAGAGAGTGCACTGGCACCACTGGGTATGCAGTGCAGTGAGTGCAGAGAGTGCACTGGCACCACTGGGGATGCACTGCAGTGAGTCCATAGAGTGCACTGGCTCCACAGGGGATGCAGTGCAGTGACTCAAGAGAGTGCACAGGCACCACTGGGGATGCAGTGCAGTGAGTCCAGAGAGTGCAATGGCACCACAGGGGATGCACTGCAGTGATTCCAGAGAGTGCACTGTCACCACTGGGGATGCAGTGCAGTGAGTCCAGAGAGTACACTGGCACCTCAGGGGCTGCACTGCAGTGAGTCCAGAGAGTGCACTGGCACCACTGGGGATGCAGTGCGGTGAGTCCAGAGAGTGCACTGGCACCACTGGGGATGCAGTGCAGTGAGTGCAGAGAGTGCACTGGCACCACTGGGGATGCACTGCAGTGAGTCCAGAGAGTGCACTGGCACCACTGGTGATGCAGTGCAGTGAGTGCAGAGAGTGCACTGGCACCACTGGGGATGCACTGCAGTGAGTCCAGAGAGTGCACTGGCACCACTGGGGATGCAGTGCAGTGAGTGCAGAGAGTGCACTGGCACCACTGGGGATGCAGTGCAGTGAGTCCGAAGAGTGCACTGGCACCACTGGGGATGCAGTGCAGTGAGTGCAGGGAGTGCACTGGCACCACTGGGGATGCACTGCAGTGAGTCCAGAGAGTGCACTGTCAGCACTGGGGATGAAGTGCAGTGAGTCCAGCGAGTGCACTGTCAGCACTGGGGATGCAGTGCAGTGAGTCCAGAGAGTGCACTGTCAGCACTGGGGATGCAGTGCAGTGAGTCCAGAGAGTGCACTGGCACCACTGGGGATGCACTGCAATGAGTCCAGAGAATGCACTGGCACTAATGGGGATGCAGTGCAGTGACTCGAAAGAGTGCACTGGCACCACTGCGGATGCACTGCAGTGAGTCCGGAGAGTGCCCTGGCACCAATGGTGATGCAGTGCAGTGAGTCCAGAGAGTGCAGTGGCACCACTGGGGATGCAGTGCAGTGAGTCCAGAGAGTGCACTGGCACCACTGGGGATGCACTGCAGTGAGTCCAGAGAGTGCACTGGCACCACTGGGGATGCACTGCAGTGAGTCCAGAGAGTGCTCTGGGAACACTGGGGATGCAGTGCAGTGAGTGCAGAGAGTGCACTGGCACCACTGGGGATGCAGTGCAGTGAGTCGAGAGAGTGCACTGGCACCACTGGGGATGCACTGCAGTGACTCGAAAGAGTGCACTGGAACCACTGCGGATGCACTGCAGTGAGTCCGGAGAGTGCCCTGGCACCAACGGTGATGCAGTACAGTGAGTCCAGAGAGTGCAGTGGCACCACTGGGGATGCAGTGCAGTGAGTCCAGAGAGTGCACTGGCACTACTGGGGATGCAATGCAGTGAGTCCAGAGAGTGCACTGGCACCACTGGGGATGAAGTGCAGTGAGTCCAGAGAGTGCACTGGGACCACTGGGGATGCAGTGCAGTGAGTCCAGAGAGTGCACTGGCACCACTGGGGATGCACTGCAGTGAGTCCAGAGAGTGCACTGGCACCACTGGGGATGCACTGCAGTGAGTCCAGAGAGTGCACTGGCAGCACTGGGGATGCAGTGCAGTGACTCCAGAGAGTGCAGAGGCACCACTGTTGATGCAGTGCTGCGACTCCAGAGAGTGCACTGGCACCACTGGGGATGCAGTGCAGTGAGTGCAGAGAGTGCACTGGCACCACTGGGGATGCAGTGCAGTGAGTCCAGAGAGTGCACTGGCACCACTGGGGATGCAGTGCAGTGAGTCCAGAGAGTGCACTGGCACCACTGGTGATGCAGTGCAGTGAGTGCAGAGAGTGCACTGGCACCACTGGGGATGCAGTGCAGTGAGTCCAGAGAGTGCACTGGCACCACTGGGGATGCACTGCAGTGAGTCCAGAGAGTGCACTGGCACCACTGGGGATGCACTGCAGTGAGTCCGGAGAGTGCACTGGCACCAATGGTGATGCAGTGCAGTGAGTCCAGAGAGTGCACTGGCACCACTGGGATGCAGTGCAGTGAGTCCAGAGAGTGCACTGGCACCACTGGGGATGCACTGCAGTGAGTCCAGAGAGTGCACTGTCAGCACTGGGGATGCACTGCAGTGAGTCCAGAGAGTGCACTGGCAGCACTGGGGATGCAGTGCAGTGACTCCAGAGAGTGCAGAGGCACCACTGTTGATGCAGTGCTGCGACTCCAGAGAGTGCACTGGCACCACTGGGGATGCAGTGCAGTGAGTCCAGAGAGTGCACTGGCACCACTGGGGATGCACTGTAGTGAGTCCAGAGAGTGCACTGGCACCACTGGGGATGCAGTGCAGTGAGTGCAGAGAGTGCACTGGCACCACTGGGGATGCAGTGCAGTGAGTCCAGAGAGTGCACTGGCACCACTGGGGATGCAGTGCAGTGACTCAATAGAGTGCACTGGCACCACTGCGGATGCACTGCAGTGAGTCCGGAGAGTGCACTGGCGCCACTTGTTATGCAGTGCAGTGAGTCCAGAGAGTGCAGTGACACCACTGGGGATGCAGTGCAGTGAGTCCAGAGAGTGCACTGGCACCACTGGGGATGCAATGCAGTGAGTCCAGAGAGTGCACTGGCACCACTGGGGATGCAGTGCAGTGAGTCCAGAGAGTGCACTGGCACCACTGGGGATGCAGTGCAGTGAGTCCAGAGAGTGCACTGGCACCACTGGGGATGCACTTCAGTGAGTCCAGAGAGTGCACTGGCAGCACTGGGGATGCAGTGCAGTTGAGTCCAGAGAGTGCACTGGCACCTTGGGGATGCAGTGCAGTGAGTCCAGAGCGTGCACAGGCACCACTGGGGATGCAGTGCAGTGAGTCCAGAGAGTGCACTGGCACCACTGGGGATGCACCCCGGTGAGCCCAGAGATTGCACTGGCACCACTGGGGATGCACTGCAGTGAGTCCAGAGAGTGCACTGGCACCACTGGGGATGCACTGCAGTGAGTCCAGAGAGTGCACTGGCACCACTGGGGATTCACTGCAGTGACTCCAGAGACTGCACTGGCACCAATGGGGATGCACTGCAGTGAGTCCAGAGAATGCACTGGCACCACTGGGGATGCAGTGCAGTGACTCGAAAGAGTGCACTGGCACCACTGGGGATGCACTGCAGTGAGTCCGGAGAGTGCCCTGGCACCAATGGTGATGCAGTGCAGTGATCCAGAGAGTGCACTGGAACCACTGGGGATGCAGTGCAGTGACTCAAGAGAGTGCACAGGCACCACTGGGGATGCAGTGCAGTGAGTCCAGAGAGTGCAATGGCACCACAGGGGATGCAGTGCAGTGACTCAAGAGAGTGCACAGGCACCACTGGGGATGCAGTGCAGTTAGTCCACAGAGTGCACTGGCTCCACTGGGGATGCAGTGCAGTGACTCAAGAGAGTGCACAGGCACCACTGGGGATGCAGTGCAGTGAGTCCAGAGAGTGCAATGGCACCACAGGGGATGCACTGCAGTGAGTCCAGAGAGTGCACTGTCACCACTGGGGATGCACTGCAGTGAGTCCAGAGAGTACACTGGCACCTCAGGGGCTGCACTGCAGTGAGTCCAGAGAGTGCACTGGCACCACTGGGGATGCAGTGCGGTGAGTCCAGAGAGTGCACTGGCACCACTGGGGATGCAGTGCAGTGAGTCCAGAGAGTGCACTGGCACCACTGGGGATGCACTGCAGTGAGTCCAGAGAGTGCACTGGCACCACTGGGGATGCAGTGCAGTGAGTGCAGAGAGTGCACTGGCACCACTGGGGATGCACTGCAGTGAGTCCAGAGAGTGCACTGGCACCACTGGGGATGCAGTGCAGTGAGTGCAGAGAGTGCACTGGCACCACTGGGGATGCAGTGCAGTGAGTCCGGAGAGTGCACTGGCACCACTGGGGATGCAGTGCAGTGAGTCCAGAGAGTGCACTGGCACCACTGGGGATGCAGTGCAGTGAGTCCAGAGAGTGCACTGGCACCACTGGGGATGCACTGCAATGAGTCCAGAGAATGCACTGGCACTAATGGGGATGCAGTGCAGTGACTCGAAAGAGTGCACTGGCACCACAGCGGATGCACTGCAGTGAGTCCGGAGAGTGCCCTGGCACCAATGGTGATGCAGTGCAGTGAGTCCAGAGAGTGCAGTGGCACCACTGGGGATGCAGTGCAGTGAGTCCAGAGAGTGCACTGTCAGCACTGGGGATGCAGTGCAGTGAGTCCAGAGAGTGCACTGGCACCACTGGGGATGCAGTGCAGTGAGTCCAGAGAGTGCACTGGCACCACTGGGGATGCACTGCAATGAGTCCAGAGAATGCACTGGCACTAATGGGGATGCAGTGCAGTGACTCGAAAGAGTGCACTGGCACCACAGCGGATGCACTGCAGTGAGTCCGGAGAGTGCCCTGGCACCAATGGTGATGCAGTGCAGTGAGTCCAGAGAGTGCAGTGGCACCACTGGGGATGCAGTGCAGTGAGTCCAGAGAGTGCACTGGCACCAGTGGGGATGCACTGCAGTGAGTCCAGAGAGTGCACTGGCACCACTGGGAATGCACTGCAGTGAGTCCAGAGAGTGCTCTGGGAACACTGGGGATGCAGTGCAGTGAGTGCAGAGAGTGCACTGGCACCACTGGGGATGCAGTGCAGTGAGTCCAGAGAGTGCACTGGCACCACTGGGGATGCACTGCAGTGACTCGAAAGAGTGCACTGGAACCACTGCGGATGCACTGCAGTGAGTCCGGAGAGTGCACTGGCACCAACGGTGATGCAGTACAGTGAGTCCAGAGAGTGCAGTGGCACCACTGGGGATGCAGTGCAGTGAGTCCAGAGAGTGCACTGGCACCACTGGGGATGCAATGCAGTGAGTCCAGAGAGTGCACTGGCACCACTGTGGATGCAGTGCAGTGAGTCCAGAGAGTGCACTGGCACCACTGGGGATGCAGTGCAGTGAGTCCAGAGAGTGCACTGGCACCACTGGGGATGCAGTGCAGTGAGTCCAGAGAGTGCACTGGCACCACTGCGGATGCACTGCAGTGAGTCTAGAGAGTGCACTGGCACCACTGGGGATGCACTGCAGTGAGTCCAGAGAGTGCACTGGCACCACTGGGGATGCACTGCAGTGAGTCCAGAGAGTGCACTGGCACCAGTGAGGATGCAGTGCAGTGACTCCAGAGAGTGCAGAGGCACCACTGTTGATGCAGTGCTGTGACTCCAGAGAGTGCACTGGCACCACTGGGGATGCAGTGCAGTGAGTCCAGAGAGTGCACTGGCACCACTGGGGATGCACTGCAGTGAGTCCAGAGAGTGCACTGGCACCACTGGGGATGCAGTGCAGTGAGTCCAGAGACTGCACTGGCACCACTGGGGATGCACTGCAGTGACTCGAAAGACTGCACTGGCACCACTGCGGATGCACTGCAGTGAGTCCGGAGAGTGCCCTGGCACCAATGGTGATGCAGTGCAGTAGTCCAGAGAGTGCAGTGGCACCACTGGGGATGCAGTGCAGTGAGTCCAGAGAGTGCACTGGCACCACTGGGGATGCAATGCAGTGAGTCCAGAGAGTGCACTGGCACCACTGGGGATGCAGTGCACTGAGTCCAGAGAGTGCACTGGCACCACTGGTGATGCAGTGCAGTGAGTCCAGAGAGTGCACTGGCACCACTGGCGATGCAGTGCAGTGAGTCCAGAGAGTGCACTGGCACCACTGGGGATGCACTGCAGTGAGTCCAGAGAGTGCTCTGGCACCACTGGGGATGCAGTTCAGTGAGTCCAGAGAGTGCACTGGCACCACTGGGGATACACTGCAGTGACTCCAGAGAGTGCACTGGCACCACTGGGGATGCACTGCAGTGAGTCCAGAGAGTGCACTGGCACCACTGGGGATGCAGTGCAGTGAGTCCAGAGACTGCACTGGCACCAACTGGAGCTGCACTGCAGTGAGTCCTGAGATTGCACTGGCACCACTGTGGATGCACTACAGTGAGTCCAGAGACTGCACTGGCACCACTGGGGATGCAGTGCAGTGAGTCCAGAGAGTGCACTGGCACCACTGTTCATGCAGTGCAGTGAGTCCAAAGAGTGCACTAGCACCACTGGGTATGCAGTGCAGTGAGTCCAGAGAGTCCACTGGCACCACTGGGGATGCAGTGCAGTGAGTCCAGAGAGTGGACTGGCTCCAGTGGGGATGGAGTGCAGTGAGTCCAGAGAGTGCACTGGCACCACTGGGGATGCAGTGCAGTGAGTCCAGAGAGTGCACTGGCTCCACTGGGGATGAACTGTAGTGAGTCCAGAGACTGCACAGGCACCACTGGGGATGCAGTGCAGTGACTCCAGAGAGTGCACTGGCACCACTGGGGATGCAGTGTAGAGAGTGCAGAGAGTGCACTGGCACCACTGGGGATGCAATGCAGTGAGTCCAGAGAGTGCACTGGCACCACTGGGGATGCACTGCAGTGAGTCCAGAGAGTGCACGGGCACCACTGGGGATGCAGTGCAGTGAGTCCAGAGAGTGCACTGACACCACTGGGGATGCAGTGCAGTGACTCAAAAGAGTGCACTGGCACCACTGGGGATGCAGTGCAGTGAGTCCAGAGAGTGCACTGGCACCACTGGGGATGCACTGCAGTGAGTCCAGAGAGTGCACTGGCAGCACTGGGGATGCACTGCAGTGAGTCCAGAGAGTGCACTGGCACCACTGGGGATGCACTGCAGTGACTCGAAAGAGTGCACTGGCACCACTGCGGATGCACTGCAGTGAGTCCGGAGAGTGCACTGGCACCACTGGGGATGCAGTGCAGTGACCCAGAGAGTGCCCTGGCACCACTGGGGATGCAGTGCAGTGAGTCCAGAGAGTGCACTGGCACCACTGAGGATGCAGTGCAGTGACTCCAGAGAGTGCACTGGCACCACTGGGGATGCAGTGCAGTGAGTCCAGAGAGTGCACTGGCACCACTGGGGATGCAATGCGGTGAGTCCAGAGAGTGCACTGGCACCACTGGGGATGCAGTGCAGTGAGTCCAGAGAGTGCACTGACACCACTGGGGATGCAGTGCGGTGAGTTCAGAGAATGCACTGGCACCACTGGGGATGCAGTGCAGTGAGTCCAGAGAGTGCACTGGCACCACTGGGGATGCAGTGCAGTGAGTACAAAGAGTGCACTGGCACCACAGGGGATGCACTGCAGTGATTCCAGAGAGTGCACTGGCACCACTGTGGATGCAGTGCAGTGAGTCCAGAGAGTGCACTGGCACCACTGGGGATGCACTGCAGTGAGTCCAGAGAGTGCACTGGCACCACTGGGGATGCAGTGCAGTGAGTCCAGAGAGTGCACTGGCACCTTGGGGATGCAGTGCAGTGAGTCCAGAGAGTACACTGGCAGCACTGGGGATGCAGTGCAGTGAGTCCAGAGAGTGCACTGGCACCACTGTGGATGCAGTGCAGTGAGTCCAGAGAGTGCACTGGCACCACTGGGGATGCAGTGCAGTGAGTCCAGAGAGTGCACTGGCACCACTGGGGATGCAGTGCAGTGAGTCCAGAGAGTGCACTGGCACCACTGCGGATGCACTGCAGTGAGTCTAGAGAGTGCACTGGCACCACTGGGGATGCACTGCAGTGAGTCCAGAGAGTGCACTGGCACCACTGGGGATGCACTGCAGTGAGTCCAGAGAGTGCACTGGCACCAGTGAGGATGCAGTGCAGTGACTCCAGAGAGTGCAGAGGCACCACTGTTGATGCAGTGCTGTGACTCCAGAGAGTGCACTGGCACCACTGGGGATGCAGTGCAGTGAGTCCAGAGAGTGCACTGGCACCACTGGGGATGCACTGCAGTGAGTCCAGAGAGTGCACTGGCACCACTGGGGATGCAGTGCAGTGAGTCCAGAGACTGCACTGGCACCACTGGGGATGCACTGCAGTGACTCGAAAGACTGCACTGGCACCACTGCGGATGCACTGCAGTGAGTCCGGAGAGTGCCCTGGCACCAATGGTGATGCAGTGCAGTAGTCCAGAGAGTGCAGTGGCACCACTGGGGATGCAGTGCAGTGAGTCCAGAGAGTGCACTGGCACCACTGGGGATGCAATGCAGTGAGTCCAGAGAGTGCACTGGCACCACTGGGGATGCAGTGCACTGAGTCCAGAGAGTGCACTGGCACCACTGGTGATGCAGTGCAGTGAGTCCAGAGAGTGCACTGGCACCACTGGCGATGCAGTGCAGTGAGTCCAGAGAGTGCACTGGCACCACTGGGGATGCACTGCAGTGAGTCCAGAGAGTGCTCTGGCACCACTGGGGATGCAGTTCAGTGAGTCCAGAGAGTGCACTGGCACCACTGGGGATACACTGCAGTGACTCCAGAGAGTGCACTGGCACCACTGGGGATGCACTGCAGTGAGTCCAGAGAGTGCACTGGCACCACTGGGGATGCAGTGCAGTGAGTCCAGAGACTGCACTGGCACCAACTGGAGCTGCACTGCAGTGAGTCCTGAGATTGCACTGGCACCACTGTGGATGCACTACAGTGAGTCCAGAGACTGCACTGGCACCACTGGGGATGCAGTGCAGTGAGTCCAGAGAGTGCACTGGCACCACTGTTCATGCAGTGCAGTGAGTCCAAAGAGTGCACTAGCACCACTGGGTATGCAGTGCAGTGAGTCCAGAGAGTCCACTGGCACCACTGGGGATGCAGTGCAGTGAGTCCAGAGAGTGGACTGGCTCCAGTGGGGATGGAGTGCAGTGAGTCCAGAGAGTGCACTGGCACCACTGGGGATGCAGTGCAGTGAGTCCAGAGAGTGCACTGGCTCCACTGGGGATGAACTGTAGTGAGTCCAGAGACTGCACAGGCACCACTGGGGATGCAGTGCAGTGACTCCAGAGAGTGCACTGGCACCACTGGGGATGCAGTGTAGAGAGTGCAGAGAGTGCACTGGCACCACTGGGGATGCAATGCAGTGAGTCCAGAGAGTGCACTGGCACCACTGGGGATGCACTGCAGTGAGTCCAGAGAGTGCACGGGCACCACTGGGGATGCAGTGCAGTGAGTCCAGAGAGTGCACTGACACCACTGGGGATGCAGTGCAGTGACTCAAAAGAGTGCACTGGCACCACTGGGGATGCAGTGCAGTGAGTCCAGAGAGTGCACTGGCACCACTGGGGATGCACTGCAGTGAGTCCAGAGAGTGCACTGGCAGCACTGGGGATGCACTGCAGTGAGTCCAGAGAGTGCACTGGCACCACTGGGGATGCACTGCAGTGACTCGAAAGAGTGCACTGGCACCACTGCGGATGCACTGCAGTGAGTCCGGAGAGTGCACTGGCACCACTGGGGATGCAGTGCAGTGACCCAGAGAGTGCCCTGGCACCACTGGGGATGCAGTGCAGTGAGTCCAGAGAGTGCACTGGCACCACTGAGGATGCAGTGCAGTGACTCCAGAGAGTGCACTGGCACCACTGGGGATGCAGTGCAGTGAGTCCAGAGAGTGCACTGGCACCACTGGGGATGCAATGCGGTGAGTCCAGAGAGTGCACTGGCACCACTGGGGATGCAGTGCAGTGAGTCCAGAGAGTGCACTGACACCACTGGGGATGCAGTGCGGTGAGTTCAGAGAATGCACTGGCACCACTGGGGATGCAGTGCAGTGAGTCCAGAGAGTGCACTGGCACCACTGGGGATGCAGTGCAGTGAGTACAAAGAGTGCACTGGCACCACAGGGGATGCACTGCAGTGATTCCAGAGAGTGCACTGGCACCACTGTGGATGCAGTGCAGTGAGTCCAGAGAGTGCACTGGCACCACTGGGGATGCACTGCAGTGAGTCCAGAGAGTGCACTGGCACCACTGGGGATGCAGTGCAGTGAGTCCAGAGAGTGCACTGGCACCTTGGGGATGCAGTGCAGTGAGTCCAGAGAGTACACTGGCAGCACTGGGGATGCAGTGCAGTGAGTCCAGAGAGTGCACTGGCACCACTGGGGATGCAGTTCAGTGACTCCAGAGAGTGCACTGGCACTTCTGGGGATGCAGTGCAGTGAGTCCAGAGAGTGCAGAGGCAGCACTGGGGATGCAGTGCAGTGAGTCCAGAGAGTGCACTGGCACCACTGGGGATGCACTGCAGTGGGTCCAGAGAGTGCACTGGCACCACTGGGGATGCACTGCACTGAGGAAAGAGAGTGCACTGGCACCACTGGGGATGCAGTGCAGTGAGTCCAGAGAGTGCACTGGCACCACTGGCGATGCAGTGCAGTGAGTCCAGAGAGTGCAGAGGCACCACTGGGGATGCAGTACAGTGAGTCCACAGAGTGCACTGGCACCACTGGGGATGCAGTGCAGTGAGTCCAGAGAGTGCACTGGCACCACTGGGGATGCACTGTAGTGAGTCCAGAGAGTGCACTGGCACCACCTGGGATGCAGTGCAGTGAGTGCAGAGAGTGCACTGGCACCACTGGGGATGCACTGCAGTGAGTCCAGAGAGTGCACTGGCACCACTGGGGATGCACTGCAGTGACTCAAAAGAGTGCACTGGCACCACTGCGGATGCACTGCAGTGAGTCCGGAGAGTGCACTGGCACCAATGGTGATGCAGTGCAGTGAGTCCAGAGAGTGCAGTGGCACCACTGGGGATGCAGTGCAGTGAGTCCAGAGAGTGCACTGGCACCACTGGGGATGCAATGCAGTGAGTCCAGAGAGTGCACTGGCACCACTGGGGATGCAGTGCAGTGAGTCCAGAGAGTGCACTGGCACCACTGGTGATGCAGTGCAGTGAGTCCAGAGAGTGCAGTGGCACCACTGGGGATGCAGTGCAGTGAGTCCAGAGAGTGCACTGGCACCACTGGGGATGCACTGCAGTGACTCGAAGGAGTGCACTGGCACCACTGCAAATGCACTGCAGTGAGTCCGGAGAGTGCCCTGGCACCAATGGTGATGCAGTGCAGTGAGTCCAGAGAGTGCAGTGACACCACTGGGGATGCAGTGCAGTGAGTCCAGAGAGTGCACTGGCACCACTGGGGATGCAATGCAGTGAGTCCAGAGAGTGCACTGGCACCACTGGGGATGAAGTGCAGTGAGTCCAGAGAGTGCACTGGCACCACTGGGGATGCAGTGCAGTGAGTCCAGAGAGTGCACTGGCACCACTGGGGATGCACTGCAGTGAGTCCAGAGAGTGCACTGGCAGCACTGGGGATGCAGTGCAATTGAGTCCAGAGAGTGCACTGGCACCACTGGGGATGCACTGCAGTGAGTGCAGAGAGTGCACTGGCACCACTGGGGATGCAGTGCAGTGAGTCCAGAGAGTGCACTGGCACCAGTGGGGGTGCACTGCAGTGAGTCCAGAGAGTGCACTGGCACCAGTGGGGTTGCAGTGTAGTGAGTCCAGAGAGTGCACTGGCACCACTGGGGATGCAGTGCAGTGAGTGCAGAGAGTGCCCTGGCACCACTGGGGATGCAGTGCAGTGAGTCCAGAGAGTGCACTGGCACCACTGGGGATGCAGTGCAGTGAGTCCAGAGAGTGCACTGGCACTACTGGGGATGCACCGCGGTGAGCCCAGAGATTGCACTGGCACCACTGGGGATGCACTGCAGTGCGTGCAGAGAGTGCACTGGCACCACTGGGGATGCACTGCAGTGAGGGCAGAGAGTGCACTGGCACCACTGGGGATGCACTGCAGTGAGTCCAGAGAGTGCACTGGCACCACTGGGGATGCAATGCAGTGAGTCCAGAGAGTGCACTGGCACCACTGTGGATGCAGTGCAGTGAGTCCAGAGAGTGCACTGGCACCACTGGGGATGCACTGCAGTGATTCCGGAGAGTGCACTGGCACCACTGGGGATGCAGTGCAGTGAGTCCAGAGAGTGCACTGGCACCACTGGGGATGCACTGCAGTGAGTCCAGAGAGTGCACTGGCACCACTGGGGATGCAGTGCACTGAGTCCAGAGAGTGCACTGGCACCACTGGGGATGCAGTGCAGTGACTCCAGAGAGTGCAGAGGCACCACTGTTGATGCAGTGCTGTGACTCCAGAGAGTGCACTGGCACCAGTGGGGATGCAGTGCTGTGAGTCCAGAGAGTGCACTGGCACCACTGTTCATGCAGTGCAGTGAGTCCAAAGAGTGCACTAGCACCACTGGGGATGCAGTGCATGAGTGCAGAGAGTCCACTGGCACCACTGGGGATGCAGTGCAGTGAGTCCAGAGAGTGGACGGGCACCAGTGGAGATGGCGTGCAGTGAGTCCAGAGAGTGCACTGGCACCACTGGCGATGCAGTGCAGTGAGTCCAGAGAGTGCACTGGCACCACTGGGGATGCAGTTCAGTGAGTCCAGAGAGTGCACTGGCACCACTGGGGATGTAGTGCACTGAGTCCACAGAGGGCACTGGCACCACTGGGGATGCAGTGCAGTGAGTCCAGAGAGTGCACTGGCACCACTGGGGATGCAGTGCAGTGAGTCCAGAGACTGCACTGGCACCAACTGGAGCTGCACTGCAGTGAGTCCTGAGATTGCACTGGCACCACTGGGGATGCACTACAGTGAGTCCAGAGACTACACTGGCACCACTGGGGATGCAGTGCAGTGAGTCCAGAGAGTGCACTGGCACCACTGGGGATGCAGTGCATTGAGTCCAAAGAGTGCACTAGCACCACTGGGGATGCAGTGCATGAGTGCAGAGAGTCCACTGGCACCACTGGGGATGCAGTGCAGTGAGTCCAGAGAGTGGACTGGCACCAGTGGAGATGGAGTGCAGTGAGTCCAGAGAGTGCACTGGCACCACTGGGGATGCAGTGCAGTGAGTCCAGAGAGTGCACGGGCACCACTGGGGATGCACTGCAGTGAGTCCAGAGAGTGCACTGGCACCACTGGTGATGCACTGCAGTGAGTCCAGAGAGTGCACTCGCACTACTGGGGATGCAATGCAGTGAGTCTAGAGAGTGCACTGGCACCACTGGGGATGCACTGCACTGAGTCCAGAGAGTGCACTGGCACCACTGGGGATGCACTGCAGTGAGTGCAGAGAGTGCACTGGCACCACTGGGGATGCAGTGCAGTGAGTCCAGAGAGTGCACTGGCACCAGTGGGGGTGCACTGCAGTGAGTCCAGAGAGTGCACTGGCACCACTGGGGTTGCAGTGTAGTGAGTCCAGAGAGTGCACTGGCACCACTGGGGATGCAGTGCAGTGAGTGCAGAGAGTGCCCTGGCACCACTGGGGATGCAGTGCAGTGAGTCCAGAGAGTGCACTGGCACCACTGGGGATGCAGTGCAGTGAGTCCAGAGAGTGCACTGGCACTACTGGGGATGCACCGCGGTGAGCCCAGAGATTGCACTGGCACCACTGGGGATGCACTGCAGTGCGTGCAGAGAGTGCACTGGCACCACTGGGGATGCACTGCAGTGAGGGCAGAGAGTGCACTGGCACCACTGGGGATGCACTGCAGTGAGTCCAGAGAGTGCACTGGCACCACTGGGGATGCAATGCAGTGAGTCCAGAGAGTGCACTGGCACCACTGTGGATGCAGTGCAGTGAGTCCAGAGAGTGCACTGGCACCACTGGGGATGCACTGCAGTGATTCCGGAGAGTGCACTGGCACCACTGGGGATGCAGTGCAGTGAGTCCAGAGAGTGCACTGGCACCACTGGGGATGCACTGCAGTGAGTCCAGAGAGTGCACTGGCACCACTGGGGATGCACTGCAGTGAGTCCAGAGAGTGCACTGGCACCACTGGGGATGCAGTGCACTGAGTCCAGAGAGTGCACTGGCACCACTGGGGATGCAGTGCAGTGACTCCAGAGAGTGCAGAGGCACCACTGTTGATGCAGTGCTGTGACTCCAGAGAGTGCACTGGCACCACTGGGGATGCAGTGCTGTGAGTCCAGAGAGTGCACTGGCACCACTGTTCATGCAGTGCAGTGAGTCCAAAGAGTGCACTAGCACCACTGGGGATGCAGTGCATGAGTGCAGAGAGTCCACTGGCACCACTGGGGATGCAGTGCAGTGAGTCCAGAGAGTGGACTGGCACCAGTGGAGATGGCGTGCAGTGAGTCCAGAGAGTGCACTGGCACCACTGGCGATGCAGTGCAGTGAGTCCAGAGAGTGCACTGGCAGCACTGGGGATGCAGTGCAGTGAGTCCAGAGAGTGCTCTGGCACCACTGGGGATGCAGTTCAGTGAGTCCAGAGAGTGCACTGGCACCACTGGGGATGTAGTGCACTGAGTCCACAGAGGGCACTGGCACCACTGGGGATGCAGTGCAGTGAGTCCAGAGAGTGCACTGGCACCACTGGGGATGCAGTGCAGTGAGTCCAGAGACTGCACTGGCACCAACTGGAGCTGCACTGCAGTGAGTCCTGAGATTGCACTGGCACCACTGGGGATGCACTACAGTGAGTCCAGAGACTACACTGGCACCACTGGGGATGCAGTGCAGTGAGTCCAGAGAGTGCACTGGCACCACTGGGGATGCAGTGCAGTGAGTCCAAAGAGTGCACTAGCACCACTGGGGATGCAGTGCATGAGTGCAGAGAGTCCACTGGCACCACTGGGGATGCAGTGCAGTGAGTCCAGAGAGTGGACTGGCACCAGTGGAGATGGAGTGCAGTGAGTCCAGAGAGTGCACTGGCACCACTGGGGATGCACTGCAGTGAGTCCAGAGAGTGCACGGGCACCACTGGGGATGCACTGCAGTGAGTCCAGAGAGTGCACTGGCACCACTGGTGATGCACTGCAGTGAGTCCAGAGAGTGCACTCGCACTACTGGGGATGCAATGCAGTGAGTCCAGAGAGTGCACTGGCACCACTGGGGATGCACTGCAGTGAGTCCAGAGAGTGCACGGGCACCACTGGGGATGCACTGCAGTGAGTCCAGAGAGTGCACTGGCAGCACTGGGGATGCACTGCAGTGAGTCCAGAGAGTGCACTGGCACCACTGGGGATGCACTGCAGTGACTCGAAAGAGTGCACTGGCACCACTGCGGAAGCACTGCAGTGAGTCCGGAGAGTGCACTGGCACCACTGGGGATGCAGTGCAGTGAGTGCAGAGAGTGCACTGGCACCACTGCGGATGCAGTGCAGTGAGTCCAGAGAGTGCACTGGCACCACTGGGGATGCAGTGCAGTGAGTCCAGAGAGTGCACTGGCACCACTGGGGATGCACTGCAGTGAGTCCAGAGAGTGCAGTGGCACCACTGGGGATGCACTGCAGTGAGGACAGAGAGTGCACTGGGACCACAGGGGATGCAGTGCAGTGAGTCCAGAGAGTGCCCTGGCACCACTGGGGATGCAGTGCAGTGAGTGCAGAGAGTGCACTGGCACCACTGAGGATGCAGTGCAGTGACTCCAGAGAGTGCACTGGCACAACTGGGGATGCAGTGCAGTGAGTCCAGAGAGTGCACTGGCACCACTGGGGATGCAATGCGGTGAGTCCAGAGAGTGCACTGGCACCAGTGGGGATGCAGTGCAGTGAGTCCAGAGAGTGCACTGACACCACTGGGGATGCAGTGCGGTGAGTTCAGAGAATGCACTGGCACCAATGGGGATGCAGTGCAGTGAGTCCAGAGAGTGCACTGGCACCACTGGGGATGCAGTGCAGTGAGTACAAAGAGTGCACTGGCACCACAGGGGATGCACTGCATTGATTCCAGAGAGTGCACTGGCACCACTGGGGATGCAGTGCAGTGAGTCCAGAGAGTGCACTGGCACCACTGGGGATGCACTGCAGTGGGTCCAGAGAGTGCACTGGCACCACTGGGGATGCACTGCACTGAGTAAAGAGAGTGCACTGGCACCACTGGGGATGCAGTGCAGTGAGTCCAGAGAGTGCACTGGCACCACTGGCGATGCAGTGCAGTGAGTCCAGAGAGTGCAGAGGCACCACTGGGGATGCAGTACAGTGAGTCCAGAGAGTGCACTGGCACCACTGGGGATGCAGTGCAGTGAGTCCAGAGAGTGCACTGGCACCACTGGGGATGCACTGTAGTGAGTCCAGAGAGTGCACTGGCACCACTGGTGATGCAGTGCAGTGAGTCCAGAGAGTGCACTGGCACCTTGGGGATGCAGTGCAGTGAGTCCAGAGAGTACACTGGCACCACTGGGGATGCAGTGCAGTGAGTCCAGAGAGTGCACTGGCACCACTGGGGATGCAGTGCAGTGACTCCAGAGAGTGCACTGGCACTTCTGGGAATGCAGTGCAGTGACTCCAGAGAGTGCACTGGCACCACTGGGGATGCAGTGCAGTGAGTCCAGAGAGTGCACTGGCACCACTGGGGATGCACTGCAGTGGGTCCAGAGAGTGCACTGCCACCACTGGGGATGCACTGCACTGAGTAAAGAGAGTGCACTGGCACCACTGGGATGCAGTGCAGTGAGTCCAGAGAGTGCACTGGCACCACTGGGGATGCACTGCAGTGAGTCCAGAGAGTGCACTGTCAGCACTGGGGATGCACTGCAGTGAGTCCAGAGAGTGCACTGGCAGCACTGGGGATGCAGTGCAGTGACTCCAGAGAGTGCAGAGGCACCACTGTTGATGCAGTGCTGCGACTCCAGAGAGTGCACTGGCACCACTGGGGATGCAGTGCAGTGAGTCCAGAGAGTGCACTGGCACCACTGGGGATGCACTGTAGTGAGTCCAGAGAGTGCACTGGCACCACTGGTGATGCAGTGCAGTGAGTGCAGAGAGTGCACTGGCACCACTGGGGATGCAGTGCAGTGAGTCCAGAGAGTGCACTGGCACCACTGGGGATGCAGTGCAGTGACTCAATAGAGTGCACTGGCACCACTGCGGATGCACTGCAGTGAGTCCGGAGAGTGCACTGGCGCCACTTGTTATGCAGTGCAGTGAGTCCAGAGAGTGCAGTGACACCACTGGGGATGCAGTGCAGTGAGTCCAGAGAGTGCACTGGCACCACTGGGGATGCAATGCAGTGAGTCCAGAGAGTGCACTGGCACCACTGGGGATGCAGTGCAGTGAGTCCAGAGAGTGCACTGGCACCACTGGGGATGCAGTGCAGTGAGTCCAGAGAGTGCACTGGCACCACTGGGGATGCACTTCAGTGAGTCCAGAGAGTGCACTGGCAGCACTGGGGATGCAGTGCAGTTGAGTCCAGAGAGTGCACTGGCACCTTGGGGATGCAGTGCAGTGAGTCCAGAGCGTGCACAGGCACCACTGGGGATGCAGTGCAGTGAGTCCAGAGAGTGCACTGGCACCAGTGGGGGTGCAGTGCAGTGAGTCCAGAGAGTGCACTGGCACCACTGGGGTTGCAGTGCAGTGAGTCCAGAGAGTGCACTGGCACCACTGGGGATGCAGTGCAGTGAGTGCAGAGAGTGCCCTGGCACCACTGGGGATGCAGTGCAGTGAGTCCAGAGAGTGCAGTGGCACCACTGGGGATGCACCCCGGTGAGCCCAGAGATTGCACTGGCACCACTGGGGATGCACTGCAGTGAGTCCAGAGAGTGCACTGGCACCACTGGGGATGCACTGCAGTGAGTCCAGAGAGTGCACTGGCACCACTGGGGATTCACTGCAGTGACTCCAGAGACTGCACTGGCACCAATGGGGATGCACTGCAGTGAGTCCGGAGAGTGCCCTGGCACCACTGGTGATGCAGTGCAGTGATCCAGAGAGTGCACTGGAACCACTGGGGATGCAGTGCAGTGACTCAAGAGAGTGCACAGGCACCACTGGGGATGCAGTGCAGTGAGTCCAGAGAGTGCAATGGCACCACAGGGGATGCAGTGCAGTGACTCAAGAGAGTGCACAGGCACCACTGGGGATGCAGTGCAGTTAGTCCACAGAGTGCACTGGCTCCACTGGGGATGCAGTGCAGTGACTCAAGAGAGTGCACAGGCACCACTGGGGATGCAGTGCAGTGAGTCCAGAGAGTGCAATGGCACCACAGGGGATGCACTGCAGTGAGTCCAGAGAGTGCACTGTCACCACTGGGGATGCACTGCAGTGAGTCCAGAGAGTACACTGGCACCTCAGGGGCTGCACTGCAGTGAGTCCAGAGAGTGCACTGGCACCACTGGGGATGCAGTGCGGTGAGTCCAGAGAGTGCACTGGCACCACTGGGGATGCAGTGCAGTGAGTCCAGAGAGTGCACTGGCACCACTGGGGATGCACTGCAGTGAGTCCAGAGAGTGCACTGGCACCACTGGGGATGCAGTGCAGTGAGTGCAGAGAGTGCACTGGCACCACTGGGGATGCACTGCAGTGAGTCCAGAGAGTGCACTGGCACCACTGGGGATGCAGTGCAGTGAGTGCAGAGAGTGCACTGGCACCACTGGGGATGCAGTGCAGTGAGTCCGGAGAGTGCACTGGCACCACTGGGGATGCAGTGCAGTGAGTCCAGAGAGTGCACTGGCACCACTGGGGATGCACTGCAGTGAGTCCAGAGAGTGCACTGTCAGCACTGGGGATGCAGTGCAGTGAGTCCAGAGAGTGCACTGTCAGCACTGGGGATGCAGTGCAGTGAGTCCAGAGAGTGCACTGGCACCACTGGGGATGCAGTGCAGTGAGTCCAGAGAGTGCACTGGCACCACTGGGGATGCACTGCAATGAGTCCAGAGAATGCACTGGCACTAATGGGGATGCAGTGCAGTGACTCGAAAGAGTGCACTGGCACCACAGCGGATGCACTGCAGTGAGTCCGGAGAGTGCCCTGGCACCAATGGTGATGCAGTGCAGTGAGTCCAGAGAGTGCAGTGGCACCACTGGGGATGCAGTGCAGTGAGTCCAGAGAGTGCACTGGCACCAGTGGGGATGCACTGCAGTGAGTCCAGAGAGTGCACTGGCACCACTGGGGATGCACTGCAGTGAGTCCAGAGAGTGCTCTGGGAACACTGGGGATGCAGTGCAGTGAGTGCAGAGAGTGCACTGGCACCACTGGGGATGCAGTGCAGTGAGTCCAGAGAGTGCACTGGCACCACTGGGGATGCACTGCAGTGACTCGAAAGAGTGCACTGGAACCACTGCGGATGCACTGCAGTGAGTCCGGAGAGTGCACTGGCACCAAGGGTGATGCAGTACAGTGAGTCCAGAGAGTGCAGTGGCACCACTGGGGATGCAGTGCAGTGAGTCCAGAGAGTGCACTGGCACCACTGGGGATGCAATGCAGTGAGTCCAGAGAGTGCACTGGCACCACTGTGGATGCAGTGCAGTGAGTCCAGAGAGTGCACTGGCACCACTGGGGATGCAGTGCAGTGAGTCCAGAGAGTGCACTGGCACCACTGGGGATGCAGTGCAGTGAGTCCAGAGAGTGCACTGGCACCACTGCGGATGCACTGCAGTGAGTCTAGAGAGTGCACTGGCACCACTGGGGATGCACTGCAGTGAGTCCAGAGAGTGCACTGGCACCACTGGGGATGCACTGCAGTGAGTCCAGAGAGTGCACTGGCACCAGTGAGGATGCAGTGCAGTGACTCCAGAGAGTGCAGAGGCACCACTGTTGATGCAGTGCTGTGACTCCAGAGAGTGCACTGGCACCACTGGGGATGCAGTGCAGTGAGTCCAGAGAGTGCACTGGCACCACTGGGGATGCACTGCAGTGAGTCCAGAGAGTGCACTGGCACCACTGGGGATGCAGTGCAGTGAGTCCAGAGACTGCACTGGCACCACTGGGGATGCACTGCAGTGACTCGAAAGACTGCACTGGCACCACTGCGGATGCACTGCAGTGAGTCCGGAGAGTGCCCTGGCACCAATGGTGATGCAGTGCAGTAGTCCAGAGAGTGCAGTGGCACCACTGGGGATGCAGTGCAGTGAGTCCAGAGAGTGCACTGGCACCACTGGGGATGCAATGCAGTGAGTCCAGAGAGTGCACTGGCACCACTGGGGATGCAGTGCACTGAGTCCAGAGAGTGCACTGGCACCACTGGTGATGCAGTGCAGTGAGTCCAGAGAGTGCACTGGCACCACTGGGGATGCAGTGCAGTGAGTCCAGAGAGTGCACTGGCACCACTGGGGATGCACTGCAGTGAGTCCAGAGAGTGCTCTGGCACCACTGGGGATGCAGTTCAGTGAGTCCAGAGAGTGCACTGGCACCACTGGGGATACACTGCAGTGACTCCAGAGAGTGCACTGGCACCACTGGAGATGCACTGCAGTGAGTCCAGAGAGTGCACTGGCACCACTGGGGATGCAGTGCAGTGAGTCCAGAGACTGCACTGGCACCAACTGGAGCTGCACTGCAGTGAGTCCTGAGATTGCACTGGCACCACTGTGGATGCACTACAGTGAGTCCAGAGACTGCACTGGCACCACTGGGGATGCAGTGCAGTGAGTCCAGAGAGTGCACTGGCACCACTGTTCATGCAGTGCAGTGAGTCCAAAGAGTGCACTAGCACCACTGGGTATGCAGTGCAGTGAGTCCAGAGAGTCCACTGGCACCACTGGGGATGCAGTGCAGTGAGTCCAGAGAGTGGACTGGCTCCAGTGGGGATGGAGTGCAGTGAGTCCAGAGAGTGCACTGGCACCACTGGGGATGCAGTGCAGTGAGTCCAGAGAGTGCACTGGCTCCACTGGGGATGAACTGTAGTGAGTCCAGAGACTGCACAGGCACCACTGGGGATGCAGTGCAGTGACTCCAGAGAGTGCACTGGCACCACTGGGGATGCAGTGTAGAGAGTGCAGAGAGTGCACTGGCACCACTGGGGATGCAATGCAGTGAGTCCAGAGAGTGCACTGGCACCACTGGGGATGCACTGCAGTGAGTCCAGAGAGTGCACGGGCACCACTGGGGATGCAGTGCAGTGAGTCCAGAGAGTGCACTGACACCACTGGGGATGCAGTGCAGTGACTCAAAAGAGTGCACTGGCACCACTGGGGATGCAGTGCAGTGAGTCCAGAGAGTGCACTGGCACCACTGGGGATGCACTGCAGTGAGTCCAGAGAGTGCACTGGCAGCACTGGGGATGCACTGCAGTGAGTCCAGAGAGTGCACTGGCACCACTGGGGATGCACTGCAGTGACTCGAAAGAGTGCACTGGCACCACTGCGGATGCACTGCAGTGAGTCCGGAGAGTGCACTGGCACCACTGGGGATGCAGTGCAGTGACCCAGAGAGTGCCCTGGCACCACTGGGGATGCAGTGCAGTGAGTCCAGAGAGTGCACTGGCACCACTGAGGATGCAGTGCAGTGACTCCAGAGAGTGCACTGGCACCACTGGGGATGCAGTGCAGTGAGTCCAGAGAGTGCACTGGCACCACTGGGGATGCAATGCGGTGAGTCCAGAGAGTGCACTGGCACCACTGGGGATGCAGTGCAGTGAGTCCAGAGAGTGCACTGACACCACTGGGGATGCAGTGCGGTGAGTTCAGAGAATGCACTGGCACCACTGGGGATGCACTGCAGTGAGTCCAGAGAGTGCACTGGCACCACTGGGGATGCAGTGCAGTGAGTACAAAGAGTGCACTGGCACCACAGGGGATGCACTGCAGTGATTCCAGAGAGTGCACTGGCACCACTGTGGATGCAGTGCAGTGAGTCCAGAGAGTGCACTGGCACCACTGGGGATGCACTGCAGTGAGTCCAGAGAGTGCACTGGCACCACTGGGGATGCAGTGCAGTGAGTCCAGAGAGTGCACTGGCACCTTGGGGATGCAGTGCAGTGAGTCCAGAGAGTACACTGGCAGCACTGGGGATGCAGTGCAGTGAGTCCAGAGAGTGCACTGGCACCACTGGGGATGCAGTTCAGTGACTCCAGAGAGTGCACTGGCACTTCTGGGGATGCAGTGCAGTGAGTCCAGAGAGTGCAGAGGCAGCACTGGGGATGCAGTGCAGTGAGTCCAGAGAGTGCACTGGCACCACTGGGGATGCACTGCAGTGGGTCCAGAGAGTGCACTGGCACCACTGGGGATGCACTGCACTGAGGAAAGAGAGTGCACTGTCAGCACTGGGGATGCAGTGCAGTGAGTCCAGAGAGTGCACTGGCACCACTGGCGATGCAGTGCAGTGAGTCCAGAGAGTGCAGAGGCACCACTGGGGATGCAGTACAGTGAGTCCACAGAGTGCACTGGCACCACTGGGGATGCAGTGCAGTGAGTCCAGAGAGTGCACTGGCACCACTGGGGATGCACTGTAGTGAGTCCAGAGAGTGCACTGGCACCACCTGGGATGCAGTGCAGTGAGTGCAGAGAGTGCACTGGCACCACTGGGGATGCACTGCAGTGAGTCCAGAGAGTGCACTGGCACCACTGGGGATGCACTGCAGTGACTCAAAAGAGTGCACTGGCACCACTGCGGATGCACTGCAGTGAGTCCGGAGAGTGCACTGGCACCAATGGTGATGCAGTGCAGTGAGTCCAGAGAGTGCAGTGGCACCACTGGGGATGCAGTGCAGTGAGTCCAGAGAGTGCACTGGCACCACTGGGGATGCAATGCAGTGAGTCCAGAGAGTGCACTGGCACCACTGGGGATGCAGTGCAGTGAGTCCAGAGAGTGCACTGGCACCACTGGTGATGCAGTGCAGTGAGTCCAGAGAGTGCAGTGGCACCACTGGGGATGCAGTGCAGTGAGTCCAGAGAGTGCACTGGCACCACTGGGGATGCACTGCAGTGACTCGAAGGAGTGCACTGGCACCACTGCAAATGCACTGCAGTGAGTCCGGAGAGTGCCCTGGCACCAATGGTGATGCAGTGCAGTGAGTCCAGAGAGTGCAGTGACACCACTGGGGATGCAGTGCAGTGAGTCCAGAGAGTGCACTGGCACCACTGGGGATGCAATGCAGTGAGTCCAGAGAGTGCACTGGCACCACTGGGGATGAAGTGCAGTGAGTCCAGAGAGTGCACTGGCACCACTGGGGATGCAGTGCAGTGAGTCCAGAGAGTGCACTGGCACCACTGGGGATGCACTGCAGTGAGTCCAGAGATTGCACTGGCAGCACTGGGGATGCAGTGCAATTGAGTCCAGAGAGTGCACTGGCACCACTGGGGATGCACTGCAGTGAGTGCAGAGAGTGCACTGGCACCACTGGGGATGCAGTGCAGTGAGTCCAGAGAGTGCACTGGCACCAGTGGGGGTGCACTGCAGTGAGTCCAGAGAGTGCACTGGCACCACTGGGGTTGCAGTGTAGTGAGTCCAGAGAGTGCACTGGCACCACTGGGGATGCAGTGCAGTGAGTGCAGAGAGTGCCCTGGCACCACTGGGGATGCAGTGCAGTGAGTCCAGAGAGTGCACTGGCACCACTGGGGATGCAGTGCAGTGAGTCCAGAGAGTGCACTGGCACTACTGGGGATGCACCGCGGTGAGCCCAGAGATTGCACTGGCACCACTGGGGATGCACTGCAGTGCGTGCAGAGAGTGCACTGGCACCACTGGGGATGCACTGCAGTGAGGGCAGAGAGTGCACTGGCACCACTGGGGATGCACTGCAGTGAGTCCAGAGAGTGCACTGGCACCACTGGGGATGCAATGCAGTGAGTCCAGAGAGTGCACTGGCACCACTGTGGATGCAGTGCAGTGAGTCCAGAGAGTGCACTGGCACCACTGGGGATGCACTGCAGTGATTCCGGAGAGTGCACTGGCACCACTGGGGATGCAGTGCAGTGAGTCCAGAGAGTGCACTGGCACCACTGGGGATGCACTGCAGTGAGTCCAGAGAGTGCACTGGCACCACTGGGGATGCACTGCAGTGAGTCCAGAGAGTGCACTGGCACCACTGGGGATGCAGTGCACTGAGTCCAGAGAGTGCACTGGCACCACTGGGGATGCAGTGCAGTGACTCCAGAGAGTGCAGAGGCACCACTGTTGATGCAGTGCTGTGACTCCAGAGAGTGCACTGGCACCACTGGGGATGCAGTGCTGTGAGTCCAGAGAGTGCACTGGCACCACTGTTCATGCAGTGCAGTGAGTCCAAAGAGTGCACTAGCACCACTGGGGATGCAGTGCATGAGTGCAGAGAGTCCACTGGCACCACTGGGGATGCAGTGCAGTGAGTCCAGAGAGTGGACGGGCACCAGTGGAGATGGCGTGCAGTGAGTCCAGAGAGTGCACTGGCACCACTGGCGATGCAGTGCAGTGAGTCCAGAGAGTGCACTGGCACCACTGGGGATGCAGTTCAGTGAGTCCAGAGAGTGCACTGGCACCACTGGGGATGTAGTGCACTGAGTCCACAGAGGGCACTGGCACCACTGGGGATGCAGTGCAGTGAGTCCAGAGAGTGCACTGGCACCACTGGGGATGCAGTGCAGTGAGTCCAGAGAGTGCACTGGCACCAACTGGAGCTGCACTGCAGTGAGTCCTGAGATTGCACTGGCACCACTGGGGATGCACTACAGTGAGTCCAGAGACTACACTGGCACCACTGGGGATGCAGTGCAGTGAGTCCAGAGAGTGCACTGGCACCACTGGGGATGCAGTGCATTGAGTCCAAAGAGTGCACTAGCACCACTGGGGATGCAGTGCATGAGTGCAGAGAGTCCACTGGCACCACTGGGGATGCAGTGCAGTGAGTCCAGAGAGTGGACTGGCACCAGTGGAGATGGAGTGCAGTGAGTCCAGAGAGTGCACTGGCACCACTGGGGATGCAGTGCAGTGAGTCCAGAGAGTGCACGGGCACCACTGGGGATGCACTGCAGTGAGTCCAGAGAGTGCACTGGCACCACTGGTGATGCACTGCAGTGAGTCCAGAGAGTGCACTCGCACTACTGGGGATGCAATGCAGTGAGTCCAGAGAGTGCACTGGCACCACTGGGGATGCACTGCACTGAGTCCAGAGAGTGCACTGGCACCACTGGGGATGCACTGCAGTGAGTGCAGAGAGTGCACTGGCACCACTGGGGATGCAGTGCAGTGAGTCCAGAGAGTGCACTGGCACCAGTGGGGGTGCACTGCAGTGAGTCCAGAGAGTGCACTGGCACCACTGGGGTTGCAGTGTAGTGAGTCCAGAGAGTGCACTGGCACCACTGGGGATGCAGTGCAGTGAGTGCAGAGAGTGCCCTGGCACCACTGGGGATGCAGTGCAGTGAGTCCAGAGAGTGCACTGGCACCACTGGGGATGCAGTGCAGTGAGTCCAGAGAGTGCACTGGCACTACTGGGGATGCACCGCGGTGAGCCCAGAGATTGCACTGGCACCACTGGGGATGCACTGCAGTGCGTGCAGAGAGTGCACTGGCACCACTGGGGATGCACTGCAGTGAGGGCAGAGAGTGCACTGGCACCACTGGGGATGCACTGCAGTGAGTCCAGAGAGTGCACTGGCACCACTGGGGATGCAATGCAGTGAGTCCAGAGAGTGCACTGGCACCACTGTGGATGCAGTGCAGTGAGTCCAGAGAGTGCACTGGCACCACTGGGGATGCACTGCAGTGATTCCGGAGAGTGCACTGGCACCACTGGGGATGCAGTGCAGTGAGTCCAGAGAGTGCACTGGCACCAGTGGGGATGCACTGCAGTGAGTCCAGAGAGTGCACTGGCACCACTGGGGATGCACTGCAGTGAGTCCAGAGAGTGCACTGGCACCACTGGGGATGCAGTGCACTGAGTCCAGAGAGTGCACTGGCACCACTGGGGATGCAGTGCAGTGACTCCAGAGAGTGCAGAGGCACCACTGTTGATGCAGTGCTGTGACTCCAGAGAGTGCACTGGCACCACTGGGGATGCAGTGCTGTGAGTCCAGAGAGTGCACTGGCACCACTGTTCATGCAGTGCAGTGAGTCCAAAGAGTGCACTAGCACCACTGGGGATGCAGTGCATGAGTGCAGAGAGTCCACTGGCACCACTGGGGATGCAGTGCAGTGAGTCCAGAGAGTGGACTGGCACCAGTGGAGATGGCGTGCAGTGAGTCCAGAGAGTGCACTGGCACCACTGGCGATGCAGTGCAGTGAGTCCAGAGAGTGCACTGGCAGCACTGGGGATGCAGTGCAGTGAGTCCAGAGAGTGCTCTGGCACCACTGGGGATGCAGTTCAGTGAGTCCAGAGAGTGCACTGGCACCACTGGGGATGTAGTGCACTGAGTCCACAGAGGGCACTGGCACCACTGGGGATGCAGTGCAGTGAGTCCAGAGAGTGCACTGGCACCACTGGGGATGCAGTGCAGTGAGTCCAGAGACTGCACTGGCACCAACTGGAGCTGCACTGCAGTGAGTCCTGAGATTGCACTGGCACCACTGGGGATGCACTACAGTGAGTCCAGAGACTACACTGGCACCACTGGGGATGCAGTGCAGTGAGTCCAAAGAGTGCACTAGCACCACTGGGGATGCAGTGCATGAGTGCAGAGAGTCCACTGGCACCACTGGGGATGCAGTGCAGTGAGTCCAGAGAGTGGACTGGCACCAGTGGAGATGGAGTGCAGTGAGTCCAGAGAGTGCACTGGCACCACTGGGGATGCACTGCAGTGAGTCCAGAGAGTGCACGGGCACCACTGGGGATGCACTGCAGTGAGTCCAGAGAGTGCACTGGCACCACTGGTGATGCACTGCAGTGAGTCCAGAGAGTGCACTCGCACTACTGGGGATGCAATGCAGTGAGTCCAGAGAGTGCACTGGCACCACTGGGGATGCACTGCAGTGAGTCCAGAGAGTGCACGGGCACCACTGGGGATGCACTGCAGTGAGTCCAGAGAGTGCACTGGCAGCACTGGGGATGCACTGCAGTGAGTCCAGAGAGTGCACTGGCACCACTGGGGATGCACTGCAGTGACTCGAAAGAGTGCACTGGCACCACTGCGGAAGCACTGCAGTGAGTCCGGAGAGTGCACTGGCACCACTGGGGATGCAGTGCAGTGAGTGCAGAGAGTGCACTGGCACCACTGCGGATGCAGTGCAGTGAGTCCAGAGAGTGCACTGGCACCACTGGGGATGCAGTGCAGTGAGTCCAGAGAGTGCAGTGGCACCACTGGGGATGCACTGCAGTGAGGACAGAGAGTGCACTGGGACCACAGGGGATGCAGTGCAGTGAGTCCAGAGAGTGCCCTGGCACCACTGGGGATGCAGTGCAGTGAGTGCAGAGAGTGCACTGGCACCACTGAGGATGCAGTGCAGTGACTCCAGAGAGTGCACTGGCACAACTGGGGATGCAGTGCAGTGAGTCCAGAGAGTGCACTGGCACCACTGGGGATGCAATGCGGTGAGTCCAGAGAGTGCACTGGCACCAGTGGGGATGCAGTGCAGTGAGTCCAGAGAGTGCACTGACACCACTGGGGATGCAGTGCGGTGAGTTCAGAGAATGCACTGGCACCAATGGGGATGCAGTGCAGTGAGTCCAGAGAGTGCACTGGCACCACTGGGGATGCAGTGCAGTGAGTACAAAGAGTGCACTGGCACCACAGGGGATGCACTGCATTGATTCCAGAGAGTGCACTGGCACCACTGGGGATGCAGTGCAGTGAGTCCAGAGAGTGCACTGGCACCACTGGGGATGCACTGCAGTGGGTCCAGAGAGTGCACTGGCACCACTGGGGATGCACTGCACTGAGTAAATAGAGTGCACTGGCACCACTGGGGATGCAGTGCAGTGAGTCCAGAGAGTGCACTGGCACCACTGGCGATGCAGTGCAGTGAGTCCAGAGAGTGCAGAGGCACCACTGGGGATGCAGTACAGTGAGTCCAGAGAGTGCACTGGCACCACTGGGGATGCAGTGCAGTGAGTCCAGAGAGTGCACTGGCACCACTGGGGATGCACTGTAGTGAGTCCAGAGAGTGCACTGGCACCACTGGTGATGCAGTGCAGTGAGTGCAGAGAGTGCACTGGCACCACTGGGGATGCACTGCAGTGAGTCCAGAGAGTGCACTGGCACCACTGGGGATGCACTGCAGTGACTCAAAAGAGTGCACTGGCACCACTGCGGATGCACTGCAGTGAGTCCGGAGAGTGCACTGGCACCAATGGTGATGCAGTGCAGTGAGTCCAGAGAGTGCAGTGGCACCACTGGGGATGCAATGCAGTGAGTCCAGAGAGTGCACTGGCACCACTGGGGATGCAATGCAGTGAGTCCAGAGAGTGCACCGGCACCACTGGGGATGCAGTGCAGTGAGTCCAGAGAGTACACTGGCACCACTGGGGATGCACTGCAGTGAGTCCAGAGAGTGCACTGGCAACTCTGGGGATGCAGTGCAGTGAGTCCAGAGAGTGCACTGGCACCACTGGGGATGCACTGCAGTGACTCGAAAGAGTGCACTGGCACCACTGCAAATGCACTGCAGTGAGTCCGGAGAGTGCCCTGGCACCAATGGTGATGCAGTGCAGTGAGTCCAGAGAGTGCACTGGCACCACTGGGGATGAAGTGCAGTGAGTCCTGAGAGTGCACTGGCACCACTGGGGATGCAGTGCAGTGAGTCCAGAGAGTGCACTGGCACCACTGGGGATGCACTGCAGTGAGTCCAGAGAGTGCACTGGCAGCACTGGGGATGCAGTGCAGTTGAGTCCAGAGAGTGCACTGGCACCTTGAGGATGCAGTGCAGTGAGTGCAGAGAGTGCACTGTCACCACTGTTGATGCAGTGCAGTGAGTCCAGAGAGTGCACTGGCACCAGTGGGGGTGCACTGCAGTGCGTCCAGAGAGTGCACTGGCACCACTGGGGTTGCAGTGCAGTGAGTCCAGAGAGTGCAGTGGCACCACTGGGGATGCAGTGCAGTGAGTCCAGAGAGTGCACTGGCACCACTGGGGATGCAGTGCAGTGAGTGCAGAGAGTGCACTGGCACCACTGGGGATGCAGTGCAGTGACTCCAGAGAGTGCACTGGCACCACTGGGGATGCACCCCGGTGAGCCCAGAGATTGCACTGGCACCACTGGGGATGCACTGCAGTGAGTGCAGAGAGTGCACTGGCACCACTGGGGATGCACTGCAGTGAGGGCAGAGAGTGCACTGGCACCACTGGGGATGCACTGCAGTGAGTCCAGAGAGTGCACTGGCACCAGTGGGGATGCACTGCAGTGATTCCGGAGAGTGCACTGGCACCACTGGGGATGCAGTGCAGTGAGTCCAGAGAGTGCACTGGCACCACTTGGGATGCACTGCAGTGAGTCCAGAGAGTGCACTGGCACCACTGGGGATGCACTGCAGTGAGTCCAGAGAGTGCACTGGCACCACTGGGGATGCAGTGCACTGAGTCCAGAGAGTGCACTGGCACCACTGGGGATGCAGTGCAGTGACTCCAGAGAGTGCAGAGGCACCACTGTTGATGCAGTGCTGTGACTCCAGAGAGTGCACTGGCACCACTGGGGATGCAGTGCTGTGAGTCCAGAGAGTGCAGTGGCACCACTGGGGATGCACTGCAGTGAGTCCAGAGAGTGCACTGGCACCACTGGGGATGCACTGCAGTGAGTCCAGAGAGTGCACTGGCACCACTGGGGATGCACTGCAGTGACTCGAAAGAGTGCACTGGCACCACTGCGGATGCACTGCAGTGAGTCCGGAGAGTGCACTGGCACCAATGGTGATGCAGTGCAGTGAGTCCAGAGAGTGCAGTGGCACCACTGGGGATGCAGTGCAGTGAGTCCAGAGAGTGCACTGGCACCACTGGGGATGCAATGCAGTGAGTCCAGAGAGTGCACTGGCACCACTGGGGATGCAGTGCACTGAGTCCAGAGAGTGCACTGGCACCACTGGTGATGCAGTGCAGTGAGTCCAGAGAGTGCACTGGCACCACTGGCGATGCAGTGCAGTGAGTCCAGAGAGTGCACTGCCAGCACTGGGGATGCACTGCAGTGAGTCCAGAGAGTGCTCTGGCACCACTGGGGATGCAGTTCAGTGAGTCCAGAGAGTGCACTGGCACCACTGGGGATGCAGCGCAGTGACTACAGAGAGTGCACTGGCACCACTGGGGATGCAGTGCAGTGAGTCCAGAGACTGCACTGGCACCAACTGGAGCTGCACTGCAGTGAGTCCTGAGATTGCACTGGCACCACTGGGGATGCACTACAGTTAGTCCAGAGACTACACTGGAACCACTGGGGATGCAGTGCAGTGAGTCCAGAGAGTGCACTGGCACCACTGTTCATGCAGTGCAGTGAGTCCAAAGAGTGCACAAGCACCACTGGGGATGCAGTGCATGAGTGCAGAGAGTCCACTGGCACCACTGGGGATGCAGTGCAGTGAGTCCAGAGAGTGCACTGGCACCACTGGGGATGCAGTGCAGTGAGTCCAGAGAGTGCACTGGCACCACTGGGGATGCACTGCAGTGAGTCCAGAGAGTGCACTGGCACCACTGGGGATGCAGTGCAGTGACTCGAAAGAGTGCACTGGCACCACTGCGGATGCACTGCAGTGAGTCCGGAGAGTGCACTGGCACCACTGGGGATGCAGTGCAGTGAGTGCAGAGAGTGCACTGGCACCACTGGGGATGCAGTGCAGTGACACCAGAGAGTGCACTGGCACCACTGGAGATGCAGCGCAGTGAGTCCCGAGAGTGCACTGGCACTACTGGGGATGCACTGCAGTGAGTCCAGAGAGTGCACGGGCACCACTGCGGATGCACTGCAGTGAGTCCAGAGAGTGCACTGGCACCACTGGGGATGCAGTGCAGTGAGTCCAGAGAGTGCACTGGCACCACTGGGGATGCACTGCAGTGAGTCCAGAGAGTGCACTGGCACCACTGGGGATGCAGTGCAGTGAGTCCAGAGAGTGCACTGGCACCACTGGGGATGTACCCCGGTGAGCCCAGAGATTGCACTGGCACCACTGGGGATGCACTGCAGTGAGTGCAGAGAGTGCACTGGCACCACTGGGGATGCACTGCAGTGAGGGCAGAGAGTGCACTGGGACCACAGGGGATGCAGTGCAGTGAGTCCAGAGAGTGCCCTGGCACCACTGGGGATGCAGTGCAGAGAGTCCAGAGAGTGCACTGGCACCACTGAGGATGCAGTGCAGTGACTCCAGAGAGTGCACTGGCACCACTGGGGATGCAGTGCAGTGAGTCCAGAGAGTGCACTGGCACCACTGGGGATGCAATGCGGTGAGTTCAGAGAGTGCACTGGCACCACTGGGGATGCAGTGCAGTGACTCCAGAGACTGCACTGGCACCAATGGGGATGCACTGCAGTGAGTCCAGAGAATGCACTGGCACCACTGGGGATGCAGTGCAGTGACTCGAAAGAGTGCACTGGCACCACTGGGGATGCACTGCAGTGAGTCCGGAGATTTCCCTGGCACCAATGGTGATGCAGTGCAGTAATCCAGAGAGTGCACTGGAACCACTGGGGATGCAGTGCAGTGAGTCCAGAGAGTACACTGGCACCACTGGGGATGCACTGCAGTGAGTCCAGAGAGTGCACTGGCAACTCTGGGGATGCAGTGCAGTGAGTCCAGAGAGTGCACTGGCACCACTGGGGATGCACTGCAGTGACTCGAAAGAGTGCACTGGCACCACTGCAAATGCACTGCAGTGAGTCCGGAGAGTGCCCTGGCACCAATGGTGATGCAGTGCAGTGAGTCCAGAGAGTGCACTGGCACCACTGGGGATGAAGTGCAGTGAGTCCTGAGAGTGCACTGGCACCACTGGGGATGCAGTGCAGTGAGTCCAGAGAGTGCACTGGCACCACTGGGGATGCACTGCAGTGAGTCCAGAGAGTGCACTGGCAGCACTGGGGATGCAGTGCAGTTGAGTCCAGAGAGTGCACTGGCACCTTGAGGATGCAGTGCAGTGAGTGCAGAGAGTGCACTGTCACCACTGTTGATGCAGTGCAGTGAGTCCAGAGAGTGCACTGGCACCAGTGGGGGTGCACTGCAGTGCGTCCAGAGAGTGCACTGGCACCACTGGGGTTGCAGTGCAGTGAGTCCAGAGAGTGCAGTGGCACCACTGGGGATGCAGTGCAGTGAGTCCAGAGAGTGCACTGGCACCACTGGGGATGCAGTGCAGTGAGTGCAGAGAGTGCACTGGCACCACTGGGGATGCACTGCAGTGACTCCAGAGAGTGCACTGGCACCACTGGGGATGCACCCCGGTGAGCCCAGAGATTGCACTGGCACCACTGGGGATGCACTGCAGTGAGTGCAGAGAGTGCACTGGCACCACTGGGGATGCACTGCAGTGAGGGCAGAGAGTGCACTGGCACCACTGGGGATGCACTGCAGTGAGTCCAGAGAGTGCACTGGCACCAGTGGGGATGCACTGCAGTGATTCCGGAGAGTGCACTGGCACCACTGGGGATGCAGTGCAGTGAGTCCAGAGAGTGCACTGGCACCACTTGGGATGCACTGCAGTGAGTCCAGAGAGTGCACTGGCACCACTGGGGATGCACTGCAGTGAGTCCAGAGAGTGCACTGGCACCACTGGGGATGCAGTGCACTGAGTCCAGAGAGTGCACTGGCACCACTGGGGATGCAGTGCAGTGACTCCAGAGAGTGCAGAGGCACCACTGTTGATGCAGTGCTGTGACTCCAGAGAGTGCACTGGCACCACTGGGGATGCAGTGCTGTGAGTCCAGAGAGTGCAGTGGCACCACTGGGGATGCACTGCAGTGAGTCCAGAGAGTGCACTGGCACCACTGGGGATGCACTGCAGTGAGTCCAGAGAGTGCACTGGCACCACTGGGGATGCACTGCAGTGACTCGAAAGAGTGCACTGGCACCACTGCGGATGCACTGCAGTGAGTCCGGAGAGTGCCCTGGCACCAATGGTGATGCAGTGCAGTGAGTCCAGAGAGTGCAGTGGCACCACTGGGGATGCAGTGCAGTGAGTCCAGAGAGTGCACTGGCACCACTGGGGATGCAATGCAGTGAGTCCAGAGAGTGCACTGGCACCACTGGGGATGCAGTGCACTGAGTCCAGAGAGTGCACTGGCACCACTGGTGATGCAGTGCAGTGAGTCCAGAGAGTGCACTGGCACCACTGGCGATGCAGTGCAGTGAGTCCAGAGAGTGCACTGCCAGCACTGGGGATGCACTGCAGTGAGTCCAGAGAGTGCTCTGGCACCACTGGGGATGCAGTTCAGTGAGTCCAGAGAGTGCACTGGCACCACTGGGGATGCAGCGCAGTGACTACAGAGAGTGCACTGGCACCACTGGGGATGCAGTGCAGTGAGTCCAGAGACTGCACTGGCACCAACTGGAGCTGCACTGCAGTGAGTCCTGAGATTGCACTGGCACCACTGGGGATGCACTACAGTTAGTCCAGAGACTACACTGGCACCACTGGGGATGCAGTGCAGTGAGTCCAGAGAGTGCACTGGCACCACTGTTCATGCAGTGCAGTGAGTCCAAAGAGTGCACAAGCACCACTGGGGATGCAGTGCATGAGTGCAGAGAGTCCACTGGCACCACTGGGGATGCAGTGCAGTGAGTCCAGAGAGTGCACTGGCACCACTGGGGATGCACTGCAGTGAGTCCAGAGAGTGCACTGGCACCACTGGGGATGCACTGCAGTGAGTCCAGAGAGTGCACTGGCACCACTGGGGATGCAGTGCAGTGACTCGAAAGAGTGCACTGGCACCACTGCGGATGCACTGCAGTGAGTCCGGAGAGTGCACTGGCACCACTGGGGATGCAGTGCAGTGAGTGCAGAGAGTGCACTGGCACCACTGGGGATGCAGTGCAGTGACACCAGAGAGTGCACTGGCACCACTGGAGATGCAGCGCAGTGAGTCCCGAGAGTGCACTGGCACTACTGGGGATGCACTGCAGTGAGTCCAGAGAGTGCACTGGCACCACTGCGGATGCACTGCAGTGAGTCCAGAGAGTGCACTGGCACCACTGGGGATGCAGTGCAGTGAGTCCAGAGAGTGCACTGGCACCACTGGGGATGCACTGCAGTGAGTCCAGAGAGTGCACTGGCACCACTGGGGATGCAGTGCAGTGAGTCCAGAGAGTGCACTGGCACCACTGGGGATGTACCCCGGTGAGCCCAGAGAGTGCACTGGCACCACTGGGGATGCACTGCAGTGAGTGCAGAGAGTGCACTGGCACCACTGGGGATGCACTGCAGTGAGGGCAGAGAGTGCACTGGGACCACAGGGGATGCAGTGCAGTGAGTCCAGAGAGTGCCCTGGCACCACTGGGGATGCAGTGCAGAGAGTCCAGAGAGTGCACTGGCACCACTGAGGATGCAGTGCAGTGACTCCAGAGAGTGCACTGGCACCACTGGGGATGCAGTGCAGTGAGTCCAGAGAGTGCACTGGCACCACTGGGGATGCAATGCGGTGAGTTCAGAGAGTGCACTGGCACCACTGGGGATGCAGTGCAGTGACTCCAGAGACTGCACTGGCACCAATGGGGATGCACTGCAGTGAGTCCAGAGAATGCACTGGCACCACTGGGGATGCAGTGCAGTGACTCGAAAGAGTGCACTGGCACCACTGGGGATGCACTGCAGTGAGTCCGGAGAGTTCCCTGGCACCAATGGTGATGCAGTGCAGTAATCCAGAGAGTGCACTGGAACCACTGGGGATGCAGTGCAGTGAGTCCAGAGAGTGCACTGGTACCACTGGGGATGCAGTGCAGTGAGTCCAGAGAGTGCACTGGCACCACTGGGTATGCAGTGCAGTGAGTCCAGAGAGTGCACTGGCACCACTGGGTATGCAGTGCAGTTAGTCCATAGAGTGCACTGGCTCCACTGGAGTTGCAGTGCAGTGAGTCCAGAGAGTGCCCTGGCACCAATGGTGATGCAGTGCAGTGATCCAGAGAGTGCACTGGAACCACTGGGGATGCAGTGCAGTGAGTCCAGAGAGTGCACTGGCACCACTGGGGATGCAGTGCAGTGAGTCCAGAGAGTGCACTGGCACCACTGGATTTGCAGTGCAGTGAGTCGAGAGAGTGCCCTGGAACCACTGGGGATGCAGCGCAGTGACTACAGAGAGTGCACTGTCTCCACTGGGGATGCAGTGCAGTGAGTCCAGAGAGTACACTGCCACCACTGGTGATGCAGTGCAGTGAGTCCAGAGAGTGCACTGTCAGCACTGGGGATGCAGTGCAGTGAGTCCAGAGAGTGCACTGGCACCACTGGGGATGCAGTGCAGTGAGTCCAGAGAGTCCACTGGCACCACTGGGGATGCAATGCAGTGAGTCCAGAGAGTGCACTGGCACCACTGGGGATGCAGTGCAGTGAGTCCAGAGAGTGCACTGGCACAAAAGGGGATGCACTGCAGTGAGTCCAGAGAGTGCACTGGCACCACTGGGGATGCAGTGCAGTGAGTCCAGAGAGTGCACTGGCACCACTGGGGATGCAGTGCAGTGAGTGCAGAGAGTGCACTGGCACCACTGGGGATGCACTGCAGTGATTCCAGAGACTGCACTGGCACCAATGGGGATGCACTGCAGTGAGTCCAGAGAATGCACTGGCACCACTGGGGATGCAGTGCAGTGAGTCCAGAGAGTGCAATGGCACCACAGGGGATGCACTGCAGTGATTCCAGAGAGTGCACTGTCGCCACTGGGGATGCAGTGCAGTGAGTCCAGAGAGTACACTGGCACCTCAGGGGCTGCACTGCAGTGAGTCCAGAGAGTGCACTGGCACCACTGGGGATGCAGTGCGGTGAGTCCAGAGAGTGCACTGGCACCACTGGGAATGCACCTCGGTGAGTCCAGAGAGTGCTCTGGGAACACCGGGGATGCAGTGCAGTGAGTGCAGAGAGTGCACTGGCACCACTGGGGATGCAGTGCAGTGAGTCCAGAGAGTGCACTGGCACCACTGGGGATGCACTGCAGTGAGTCCAGAGAGTGCACTGGCACCACTGGGGATGCAGTGCAGTGAGTCCGGAGAGTGCACTGGCACCACTGGGGATGCAGTGCAGTGAGTCCAGAGAGTGCACTGGCACCACTGGGGATGCACTGCAGTGAGTCCAGAGAGTGCACTGTCAGCACTGGGGATGCAGTGCAGTGAGTCCAGAGAGTGCACTGTCAGCACTGGGGATGCAGTGCAGTGAGTCCAGAGAGTGCACTGGCACCACTGGGGATGCAGTGCAGTGAGTCCAGAGAATGCACTGGCACCACTGGGGATGCACTGCAATGAGTCCAGAGAATGCACTGGCACTAATGGGGATGCAGTGCAGTGACTCGAAAGAGTGCACTGGCACCACTGCGGATGCACTGCATTGAGTCCGGAGAGTGCCCTGGCACCAATGGTGATGCAGTGCAGTGAGTCCAGAGAGTGCACTGGCACCACTGGGGATGCAGTGCAGTGAGTCCAGAGAGTGCACTGTCAGCACTGGGGATGCACTGCAGTGAGTCCAGAGAGTGCACTGGCACCACTGGGGATGCACTGCAGTGAGTCCAGAGAGTGCTCTGGGAACACTGGGGATGCAGTGCAGTGAGTGCAGAGAGTGCACTGGCACCACTGGGGATGCACTGCAGTGAGTCCAGAGAGTGCACTGGCACCACTGGGGATGCACTGCAGTGACTCGAAAGAGTGCACTGGCACCACTGGGGATGCACTGCAGTGAGTCCGGATAGTGCCCTGGCACCAACGGTGATGCAGTGCAGTGAGTCCAGAGAGTGCAGTGGCACCACTGGGGATGCAGTGCAGTGAGTCCAGAGAGTGCACTGGCACCACTGGGGATGCAATGCAGTGAGTGCAGAGAGTGCACTGGCACCACTGGGGATGCAGTGCAGTGAGTCCAGAGAGTGCACTGGCACCACTGGGGATGCAGTGCAGTGAGTCCAGAGAGTGCACTGGCACCACTGGGGATGCACTGCAGTGAGTCCAGAGAGTGCACTGGCAGCACTGGGGATGCAGTGCAGTGAGTCCAGAGAGTGCAGAGGCACCACTGTTGATGCAGTGCTGCGACTCCAGAGAGTGCACTGGCACCACTGGGGATGCACTGCAGTGAGTCCAGAGAGTGCACTGGCACCACTGGGGATGCACTGTAGTGAGTCCAGAGAGTGCACTGGCACCACTGGTGATGCAGTGCAGTGAGTGCAGAGAGTGCACATGCACCACTGGGGATGCACTGCAGTGAGTCCATAGAGTGCACTGGCACCACTGGGGATGCACTGCAGTGACTCAAAAGAGTGCACTGGCACCACTGCGGATGCACTGCAGTGAGTCCGGAGAGTGCACTGGCACCAATGGTGATGCAGTGCAGTGAGTCCAGAGAGTGCAGTGGCACCACTGGGGATGCAGTGCAGTGAGTCCAGAGAGTGCACTGGCACCACTGGGGATGCAATGCAGTGAGTCCAGAGAGTGCACTGGCACCACTGGGGATGCAGTGCAGTGAGTGCAGAGAGTGCACTGGCACCACTGGGGATGCACTGCAGTGATTCCAGAGAGTGCACTGGCACCACTGGGGATGCAGTGCAGTGAGTCCAGAGAGTGCACTGGCACCACTGGGGATGCACTGCAGTGACTCGAAAGAGTGCACTGGCACCACTGCGGATGCACTACAGTGAGTCCGGAGAGTGCCCTGGCACCAATGGTGATGCAGTGCAGTGAGTCCAGAGAGTGCAGTGACACCACTGGGGATGCAGTGCAGTGAGTCCTGAGAGTGCACTGGCACCACTGGGGATGCAATGCAGTGAGTCCAGAGAGTGCACTGGCATCACTGGGGATGAGGTGCAGTGAGTCCAGAGAGTGCACTGGCACCACTGGGGATGCAGTGCAGTGAGTCCAGAGAGTGCACTGGCACCACTGGGGATGCACTGCAGTGAGTCCAGAGAGTGCACTGGCACCACTGGGGATGCAGTGCAGTTGAGTCCAGAGAGTGCACTGGCACCCTGGGGATGCACTGCAGTGAGTCCAGAGAGTGCACTGGCACCACTGGGGATGCACTGCAGTGAGTCCAGAGAGTGCACTGGCACCAGTGGGGGTGCACTGCAGTGAGTCCAGAGAGTGCACTGGCACCACTGGGGTTGCAGTGCAGTGAGTCCAGAGAGTGCACTGGCACCACTGGGGATGCAATGCAGTGAGTCCAGAGAGTGCACTGGCACCACTGGGGATGCAGTGCAGTGAGTGCAGAGAGTGCACTGGCACCACTGGGGATGCAGTGCAGTGACTCCAGAGAGTGCACTGGCACCACTGGGGATGCAGTGCAGTGAGTCCAGAGAGTGCACTGGCACCACTGGGGATGCAATGCAGTGAGTCCAGAGAGTGCACTGGCACCACTGGGGATGCAGTGCAGTGAGTCCAGAGAGTGCACTGGCACCACTGGGGATGCACTGCAGTGATTCCGGAGATTGCACTGGCACCACTGGGGATGCAGTGCAGTGAGTCCAGAGAGTGCACTGGCACCACTGGGGATGCACTGCAGTGAGTCCAGAGAGTGCACTGGCACCACTGGGGATGCACTGCAGTGAGTCCAGAGAGTGCACTGGCACCACTGGGGATGCAGTGCAGTGACTCCAGAGAGTGTGGAGGCACCACTGTTGATGCAGTGCTGTGACTCCAGAGAGTGCACTGGCACCACTGGGGATGTAGTGCTGTGAGTCCAGAGAGTGCACTGGCACCACTGGGGATGCACTGCAGTGAGTCCAGAGAGTGCACTGGCACCACTGGGGATGCACTGCAGTGACTCGAAAGAGTGCACTGGCACCACTGCGGATGCACTGCAGTGAGTCCGGAGAGTGCCCTGGCACCAATGGTGATGCAGTGCAGTGAGTCCAGAGAGTGCAGTGGCACCACTGGGGATGCAGTGCAGTGAGTCCAGAGAGTGCACTGGAACAACTGGGGATGCAATGCAGTGAGTCCAGAGAGTGCACTGGCACCACTGGGTATGCAGTGCACTGAGTCCAGAGAGTGCACTGGCACCACTGGCGATGCAGTGCAGTGAGTCCAGAGAGTGCACTGGCACCACTGGCGATGCAGTGCAGTGAGTCCAGAGAGTGCACTGGCAGCACTGGGGATGCACTGCAGTGAGTCCAGAGAGTGCTCTGGCACCACTGGAGATGCAGTTCAGTGAGTCCAGAGAGTGCACTGGCACCACTGGGGATACACTGCAGTGACTCCAGAGAGTGCACTGGCACCACTGGGGATGCACTACAGTGAGTCCAGAGACTACACTGGCACCACTGGGGATGCAGTGCAGTGAGTCCAGAGAGTGCACTGGCACCACTGTTCATGCAGTGCAGTGAGTCCAAAGAGTGCACTGGCACCACTGGGTATGCAGTGCATGAGTGCAGAGAGTCCACTGGCACCACTGGGGATGCAGTGCAGTGAGTCCAGAGAGTGCACTGGCACCACTGGGGATGCAGTGCAGTGAGTCCAGAGAGTGCACTGGCTCCACTGGGGATGAACTGTAGTGAGTCCAGAGACTGCACAGGCACCACAGGGGATGCAGTGCAGTGAGTCCAGAGAGTGCACTGGCACCACTGGGGATGCAGTGCAGTGAGTGCAGAGAGTGCACTGGCACCACTGGGGATGCAATGCAGTGAGTCCAGAGAGTGCACTGGCACCACTGGGGATGCACTGCAGTGAGTCCAGAGAGTGCACTGACACCACTGGGGATGCAGTGCGGTGAGTTCAGAGAGTGCACTGGCACCACTGGGGATGCAGTGCAGTGAGTCCAGAGAGTGCACTGGCACCACAGGTGATGCAGTGCAGTGAGTACAAAGAGTGCACTGGCACCACAGGGGATGCACTGCAGTGATTCCAGAGAGTGCACTGGCATCACTGGGGATGCAGTGCAGTGAGTCCAGAGAGTGCACTGGCACCACTGGGGATGCACTGCAGTGAGTCCAGAGAGTGCAGTGGCACCACTGGGGATGCAGTGCAGTGAGTCCAGAGAGTGCACTGGCACCTTGGGGAGCACTGCAGTGAGTCCAGAGAGTACACTGGCTCCACTGGGGATGCAGTGCAGTGAGTCCAGAGAGTGCACTGGCACCACTGGGGATGCAGTGCAGTGACTACAGAGAGTGCACTGGCACTTCTGGGGATGCAGTGCAGTGACTCCAGAGAGTGCACTGGCACCACTGGGGATGCACTGCAGTGAGTCCAGAGAGTGCACTGGCACCAGTGGGGATGCACTGCAGTGGTCCAGAGAGTGCACTGGCACCACTGGGGATGCACTGCACTGAGTCCAGAGAGTGCAATGGCACCACTGGGGATGCAGTGCAGTGAGTCCAGAGAGTGCACTGGCACCACTGGGGATGCAGTGCCGTGAGTCCAGAGAGTGCACTGGCACCACTGGGATGCAGTGCAGTGAGTCCATAGAGTGCACTGGCACCACTGGGGATGCACTGCAGTGACTCCAGAGAGTGCACTGGCACCACTGGGATGCAGTGCAGTGAGTCCAGAGAGTGCACTGGCACCACTGGGGATGCACTGCAGTGACTCGAAAGAGTGCACTGGCACCACTGGGGATGCACTGCAGTGAGTCCGGAGAGTGCCCTGGCACCAACGGTGATGCAGTGCAGTGAGTCCAGAGAGTGCAGTGGCACCACTGGGGATGCAGTGCAGTGAGTCCAGAGAGTGCACTGGCACCACTGGGGATGCAATGCAGTGAGTGCAGAGAGTGCACTGGCACCACTGGGGATGCAGTGCAGTGAGTCCAGAGAGTGCACTGGCACCACTGGGGATGCAGTGCAGTGAGTCCAGAGAGTGCACTGGCACCACTGGGGATGCACTGCAGTGAGTCCAGAGAGTGCACTGGCAGCACTGGGGATGCAGTGCAGTGAGTCCAGAGAGTGCAGAGGCACCACTGTTGATGCAGTGCTGCGACTCCAGAGAGTGCACTGGCACCACTGGGGATGCACTGCAGTGAGTCCAGAGAGTGCACTGGCACCACTGGGGATGCACTGTAGTGAGTCCAGAGAGTGCACTGGCACCACTGGTGATGCAGTGCAGTGAGTGCAGAGAGTGCACATGCACCACTGGGGATGCACTGCAGTGAGTCCATAGAGTGCACTGGCACCACTGGGGATGCACTGCAGTGACTCAAAAGAGTGCACTGGCACCACTGCGGATGCACTGCAGTGAGTCCGGAGAGTGCACTGGCACCAATGGTGATGCAGTGCAGTGAGTCCAGAGAGTGCAGTGGCACCACTGGGGATGCAGTGCAGTGAGTCCAGAGAGTGCACTGGCACCACTGGGGATGCAATGCAGTGAGTCCAGAGAGTGCACTGGCACCACTGGGGATGCAGTGCAGTGAGTGCAGAGAGTGCACTGGCACCACTGGGGATGCACTGCAGTGATTCCAGAGAGTGCACTGGCACCACTGGGGATGCAGTGCAGTGAGTCCAGAGAGTGCACTGGCACCACTGGGGATGCACTGCAGTGACTCGAAAGAGTGCACTGGCACCACTGCGGATGCACTACAGTGAGTCCGGAGAGTGCCCTGGCACCAATGGTGATGCAGTGCAGTGAGTCCAGAGAGTGCAGTGACACCACTGGGGATGCAGTGCAGTGAGTCCTGAGAGTGCACTGGCACCACTGGGGATGCAATGCAGTGAGTCCAGAGAGTGCACTGGCATCACTGGGGATGAGGTGCAGTGAGTCCAGAGAGTGCACTGGCACCACTGGGGATGCAGTGCAGTGAGTCCAGAGAGTGCACTGGCACCACTGGGGATGCACTGCAGTGAGTCCAGAGAGTGCACTGGCACCACTGGGGATGCAGTGCAGTTGAGTCCAGAGAGTGCACTGGCACCCTGGGGATGCACTGCAGTGAGTCCAGAGAGTGCACTGGCACCACTGGGGATGCACTGCAGTGAGTCCAGAGAGTGCACTGGCACCAGTGGGGGTGCACTGCAGTGAGTCCAGAGAGTGCACTGGCACCACTGGGGTTGCAGTGCAGTGAGTCCAGAGAGTGCACTGGCACCACTGGGGATGCAATGCAGTGAGTCCAGAGAGTGCACTGGCACCACTGGGGATGCAGTGCAGTGAGTGCAGAGAGTGCACTGGCACCACTGGGGATGCAGTGCAGTGACTCCAGAGAGTGCACTGGCACCACTGGGGATGCAGTGCAGTGAGTCCAGAGAGTGCACTGGCACCACTGGGGATGCAATGCAGTGAGTCCAGAGAGTGCACTGGCACCACTGGGGATGCAGTGCAGTGAGTCCAGAGAGTGCACTGGCACCACTGGGGATGCACTGCAGTGATTCCGGAGATTGCACTGGCACCACTGGGGATGCAGTGCAGTGAGTCCAGAGAGTGCACTGGCACCACTGGGGATGCACTGCAGTGAGTCCAGAGAGTGCACTGGCACCACTGGGGATGCACTGCAGTGAGTCCAGAGAGTGCACTGGCACCACTGGGGATGCAGTGCAGTGACTCCAGAGAGTGTGGAGGCACCACTGTTGATGCAGTGCTGTGACTCCAGAGAGTGCACTGGCACCACTGGGGATGTAGTGCTGTGAGTCCAGAGAGTGCACTGGCACCACTGGGGATGCACTGCAGTGAGTCCAGAGAGTGCACTGGCACCACTGGGGATGCACTGCAGTGACTCGAAAGAGTGCACTGGCACCACTGCGGATGCACTGCAGTGAGTCCGGAGAGTGCCCTGGCACCAATGGTGATGCAGTGCAGTGAGTCCAGAGAGTGCAGTGGCACCACTGGGGATGCAGTGCAGTGAGTCCAGAGAGTGCACTGGAACAACTGGGGATGCAATGCAGTGAGTCCAGAGAGTGCACTGGCACCACTGGGTATGCAGTGCACTGAGTCCAGAGAGTGCACTGGCACCACTGGCGATGCAGTGCAGTGAGTCCAGAGAGTGCACTGGCACCACTGGCGATGCAGTGCAGTGAGTCCAGAGAGTGCACTGGCAGCACTGGGGATGCACTGCAGTGAGTCCAGAGAGTGCTCTGGCACCACTGGAGATGCAGTTCAGTGAGTCCAGAGAGTGCACTGGCACCACTGGGGATACACTGCAGTGACTCCAGAGAGTGCACTGGCACCACTGGGGATGCACTACAGTGAGTCCAGAGACTACACTGGCACCACTGGGGATGCAGTGCAGTGAGTCCAGAGAGTGCACTGGCACCACTGTTCATGCAGTGCAGTGAGTCCAAAGAGTGCACTGGCACCACTGGGTATGCAGTGCATGAGTGCAGAGAGTCCACTGGCACCACTGGGGATGCAGTGCAGTGAGTCCAGAGAGTGCACTGGCACCACTGGGGATGCAGTGCAGTGAGTCCAGAGAGTGCACTGGCTCCACTGGGGATGAACTGTAGTGAGTCCAGAGACTGCACAGGCACCACAGGGGATGCAGTGCAGTGAGTCCAGAGAGTGCACTGGCACCACTGGGGATGCAGTGCAGTGAGTGCAGAGAGTGCACTGGCACCACTGGGGATGCAATGCAGTGAGTCCAGAGAGTGCACTGGCACCACTGGGGATGCACTGCAGTGAGTCCAGAGAGTGCACTGACACCACTGGGGATGCAGTGCGGTGAGTTCAGAGAGTGCACTGGCACCACTGGGGATGCAGTGCAGTGAGTCCAGAGAGTGCACTGGCACCACAGGTGATGCAGTGCAGTGAGTACAAAGAGTGCACTGGCACCACAGGGGATGCACTGCAGTGATTCCAGAGAGTGCACTGGCATCACTGGGGATGCAGTGCAGTGAGTCCAGAGAGTGCACTGGCACCACTGGGGATGCACTGCAGTGAGTCCAGAGAGTGCAGTGGCACCACTGGGGATGCAGTGCAGTGAGTCCAGAGAGTGCACTGGCACTTCTGGGGATGCAGTGCAGTGACTCCAGAGAGTGCACTGGCACCACTGGGGATGCACTGCAGTGAGTCCAGAGAGTGCACTGGCACCAGTGGGGATGCACTGCAGTGGTCCAGAGAGTGCACTGGCACCACTGGGGATGCACTGCACTGAGTCCAGAGAGTGCAATGGCACCACTGGGGATGCAGTGCAGTGAGTCCAGAGAGTGCACTGGCACCACTGGGGATGCAGTGCCGTGAGTCCAGAGAGTGCACTGGCACCACTGGGGATGCACTGCAGTGAGTCCAGAGAGTGCACTGGCACCACTGGGGATGCAGTGCAGTGACTCCAGAGAGTGCACTGGCACCACTGGGATGCAGTGCAGTGAGTCCAGAGAGTGCACTGGCACCACTGGGGATGCAGTGCAGTGAGTCCAGAGAGTGCACTGGCACCAGTGGGGATGCAATGCAGTGAGTCCAGAGAGTTCACTGGCACCACTGGGGATGCACTGCAGTGAGTCCAGGGAGTGCACTGGCACCACTGGGGATGCACTGCAGTGAGTCCAGAGAGTGCATTGGCACCACTGGGGATGCACTGCAGTGAGTCCAGATGTTAGCCTAGCAACCACATAATTACCAAGTGATTATATGAAGGTGCTTTATTCAGCGCTTTTAAGCCGGGGCAGGTGCCCAAATCTTGCTTCAGCTTCCAGCGCTGAATAAAGCACCTTCATATAATCACTTGGTGATTATGTGGTTGCTAGGCTAACATCTGGACTCACTGCAGTGCATCCCCAGTGGTGCCAGTGCACTCTCTGGAGTCACTGCACTGCATCCCCAGTGGTGCCAGTGCACTCCCTGGACTCACTGCAGTGCATCCCCAGTGCTGACAGTGCACTCTCTGGACTCACTGCATTGCATCCCCAGTGGTGCCAGTGCACTCTCTGGACTCACTGCAGTGCATACCCAGTGGTGCCAGTGCACTCTCTGGACTCACTGCAGTGCATCCCCAGTGGTGCCAGTGCACTCTCTGGACTTGCCGGGGTGCATCTCCGGTGGTACCAGTGCACTCTCTGGACTCACTGCAGTGCATCCCCAGTGGTGCCAGTGCACTCTCTGGACTCACTGCACTGCATCCCCAGTGGTGCCAGTGCACTCTCTGGACTCACTGCACTGCATCCCCAGTGGTGACAGTGCACTCTCTGGACTTGCCGGGGTGCATCCCCAGTGGTGCCAGTTAACTCTCTGGACTCACTGAACTGAATCACCAGTGGTGCCAGTGCACTCTCTGGACTCACTGTACTGCATCCCCAGTGGTGCCTGTGAAGTCTCTGGACTCACTGCAGTGCATCCCAAGTGGTGCCAGTGCAATCTCAGGACTCACAGCAGTGCAGCTCCAGTTGGTGCCAGTGCACTCTCTGGACTCACTGCACTGCATCCCCAGTGCTGACAGTGCACTCTCTGGACTCACTGCACTGCATCCCCAGTGGTGCTAGTGTACTCTCTGGACTCAGTGGACTGCATCCCCAGTGGTGCCACTGCACTCTCTGGACTCACTGCACTGCATCCCCAGTGGTGCCAGTGCACTCTCTGGACTCACTGCACTGCATCCCCAGTGGTGCCAGTGCACTCTCTGGACTCACTGCAGTGCATTCCCTTTTGTGCCAGTGCACTCTCTGCACTGCATCCCCAGTGGTGCCAGTGCACTCTCTGGACTCACTGCACTGCATCCCCACTGGTGACAGTGCACTCTCTGGTCTCACTGCACTGCATCCCCAGTGGTGCCAGTGCACTCTCTGGACTCACTGCACTGCATCCCCATTGCTGACAGTGCCCTCTCTGGACTCAGTGCACTGCATCCCCAGTGGTGCCAGTTCACTCTCTGGACTAAATGCACTGCATCCCCAGTGGTGCCAGTGGCTCTCTGGACTCATTGCACTGCATCACCAGTGCTGCCAGTGCAGTCTCTGGACTCACTGTAGTGCATCCACAGTGGCGCCAGTGTACTCTCTTAACTCACTGCACTGCATCACCAGTGGTGCCAGTGCACTCTCTGGACTCACTGCACTGCATCCCCAATGGTGCCACTGCACTCTCTGGACTCACTGCACTGCATCCCCAGTGGTGCCAGTGCACTCTCTGGACTCACTGCACTGCATCACCAGTGGTGCCAGTGTACTCTGTGGACTCACTGCACTGCATCCCCAGTGGTGCCAGTGCACTCTCTGGACTCACTGAACTGCATCCCCAAGGTGCCAGTGCACTCTCTGGAGTCACTGCACTGCATCCCCAGTGGTGCCAGTGCACTCTCTGGACTCACTGCACTGCATCCCCAGTGGTGACAGTGCACTCTCTGAAAACACCGGGGTGCAACCGCAGCGGTGCCAGTGCACTCTCTGCACTCACGGCACTGCATCCCCAGTGGTGCCAGTGCACTCTCTGGACTCACTGCAGTGTATGCCCTGTGGTGCCAGTGCACTCTGTGGACTCAGTGCACTGCATCCCAGTGGTGCCAGTGCACTCTCTGGACTCACTGCACTGCATCCCCAGTGGTGCCAGTGCACTCTCTGGACTCACTGCAGTGCATCCCCAGTGGTGCCAGTGCACTCTCTGGACTCACTGCAGTGCATCCCCAGTGGTGCCAGTGCACTCTCTGGACTTACTGAACTGCATCCCCAGTGGTGCCAGTGCACTCTCTGGACTCACTGCAGTCCATCCCCAGTGGTGCCAGGGCACTCTCTGGACTCACTGCAGTCCATCCCCAGTGGTGCCAGTGCACTCTCTGGACTCAATGCTCTGCATCCACAGTGGTGCCAGTGCACTCTCTTTACTCACTGCACTGCATCCCCAGTGGTGCCAGTGCACACTCTGGACTCACTGCACTGCATCCCCAATGGTGCCAGTGCACTCTCTGGACTCACTGCACTGCATCCCCAGTGGTGCCAGTGCACTCTCTGGACTCACTGCACTGCATCCCCAGTGGTGCCAGTGCATTTTCTGGACTCACTTTACTGCATCCCCAGTGGTGCCAGTGTACTCTCTGGACTCACTGCAGTGCATCCCCTTTTGTGCCAGTGCACTCTCTGGAGTCACTGCACTGCATCCCCAGTGGTGCCAGTGCACTCTCTGGACTCACTGCACTGCATCCCCAGTGGTGCCAGTGCACTGTCTGGACTCACTGCATTCCCAGTGGTGCCAGGGCACTCTCTGGACTCACTGCACTGCATCCCCAGTGGTGCCTGTGAAGTCTCTGGACTCACTGCAGTGCATCCCCAATGGTGCCAGTGCACTCTTTCGAATCACTGCACTGCATCCCCAGTGGTGCCACTGTACTCTCTGGACTCACTACACTGCATCCCCAGTGGTGCCAGTGCCCTCTGTGGACTCAGTGCACTACATCCCCAGTGGTGCCAGTGCACTCTCTGGACTCACTGCAGTGCATCCCCAGTGGTGCCAGTGCACTCTCTGGACTCACTGCACTGCATCCCCAGTGGTGCCAGTGCACTCTCTGGACTCACTGCACTGCATCCCCAGTGGTGCCAGTGCACTCTCTGGACTAAGTGCACTGCATCCCCAGTGGTGCCAGTGCACTTTCTGGACTCACTGCACTGCATCCCCAGTGGTGCCAGTGCACTCTCTGGACTCACTGCAGTGCATCCCCAGTGGTGCCAGTGCACTCTCTGCACTCACTGCAGTGCATCCCCAGTGGTGCCAGTGCACTCTCTGGACTTGCCGGGGTGCATCCCCAGTGGTGCCAGTGCACTCTCTGGACTCACTGCATTCCCAGTGGTGCCAGGGCACTCTCTGGACTCACTGCACTGCATCCCCAGTGGTGGAACTGTACTCTCTTTACTCACTGCACTGCATCCCCAGTGGTGCCAGTGCACTCTCTGGACTCACTGTACTGCATCCCCAGTGGTGCCAGTGCACTCTCTGGACTCACTGCACTGCATCCCCAGTGGTGCCAGTGCACTCTCTGGACTCACTGCACTGCATACCCAGTGGTGCCAGTGCACTCTCTGGACTCACTGCAGTGCATCCCCAGTGGTGCCAGTGCACTCTCTGCACTCACTGCAGTGCATCCCCAGTGGTGCCAGTGCACTCTCTGGACTTGTCGGGGTGCATCCCCAGTGGTGCCAGTGCACTCTCTGGACTCACTGCAGTGCATCCCCAGTGGTGCCAGTGCACTGTCTGGACTCACTGCACTGCATCACCAGTGGTGCCTGTGAAGTCTCTGGACTCACTGGAGTGCATCCCCAATGGTGCCAGTGCACTCTTTGGACTCACTGCACTGCATCCCCAGTGGTGCCACTGTACTCTCTGGACTCACTACACTGCATCCCCTGTGGTGCCAGTGCCCTCTGTGGACTCACTGCACTACATCCCCAGTGGTGCCAGTGCACTCTCTGGACTCACTGCACTGCATCCCCAGTGGTGCCAGTGCACTCTCTGGACTCACTGCACTGCATCCCCAGTGGTGCCAGTGCACACTCTGGACTCACTGCAGTGCATCCCCAGTGGTGCTAGTGCACTCTCTGGACTCACTGCACTGCATCCCCTGTGGTGCGAGTGCACTCTCTCGACTCACTGCTCTGCGTTACCATTGGTGCCAGTGCACTCTCTGGACTCATTGCAGTGCATCCCCAGTGGTGCCAATGCACTCATTGGACTCACTGCACTGCATCCCTAGTGGTGCCACTGTACTCTCTGGACTCACTGCACTGCATCCCCTTTTGTGCGAGTGCACTCTCTGCACTCACTGCACTGCATCCCCAGTGGTGCCACTGCACTCTCTGGACTCACTGCACTGCATCCCCAGTGGTGCCTGTGAAGTCTCTGGTCTCACTGCACTGCATCCCCAGTGGTGCCAGTGCACTCTCTGGACTCACTGCACTGCATCCCCATTGCTGACAGTGCCCTCTCTGGACTCAGTGCACTGCATCCCCAGTGGTGCCAGTTCACTCCTTGGACTAAATGCACTGCATCCCCAGTGGTGCCAGTGGCTCTCTGGACTCACTGCACTGCATCCCCATTGGTGCCAGTGCACTCTCTGGACTCACTGCACTGCATCCCCAGTGCTGACAGTGCACTCTCTGGACTCACTGCACTGCATCCCCAGTGGTGCCAGTGCACTCTCTGGAGTCACCGGGGTGCATCCCCAGAGGTGCCACTGCACTCTCTGGACTCACTGCACTACACCCCCAGTGGTGCCAGTTCACTCTCTGGACTCACTGAACTGAATCCCCAGTGGTGCCAGTGCACTCTCTGGACTCACTGTACTGCATCCCCAGTGGTGCCTGTGAAGTCTCTGGACTCACTGCAGTGCATCCCCAGTGCTGACAGTGCAATCTCAGGACTCACAGCAGTGCAGCTCCAGTTGGTGCCAGTGCACTCTCTGGACTCACTGCACTGCATCCTCACTGGTGCCAGTGCACTCTCTGGACTCACTGCACTGCATCCCCAGTGGTGCCAGTGTACTCTCTGGACTCAGTGGACTGCATCTCCAGTGGTGCCAGTGCACTCTCTGGACTCACTGCAGTGCATCCCCAGTGGTGCCAGTGCACTCTCTGGACTCACTGCACTGCATCCCCAGTGGTGCCAGTGCACTCTCTGGGCTCACTGCAGTGCATTCCCTTTTGTGCCAGTGCACTCTCTGCACTCACTGCACTGCATCCCCAGTGGTGCCAGTGCACTCTCTGGACTCACTGCAGTGTATCCCCGGTGGTGCCAGTGCACTCTGTGGACTCAGTGCACTGCATCCCCAGTGCTGACAGTGCACTCTCTGGACTCACTGCAGTGCATCCCCAGTGGTGCCAGTGCACTCTCTGGACTCACTGCACTGCATCCCAATGGTGCCAGTGCACTCTCTGGACTCACTGCAGTGCATCCCCAGTGGTGCCAGTGCACTCTCTGGACTCACTGCAGTGCATCCCCAGTGGTGCCAGTGCACTCTCTGGACTCACTACAGTGCATCCCCAGTGGTGCCAGTGCACTCTCTGGACTCACTGCACTGCATCCCCAGTGGTGCCAGTGCACTCTCTGGAGTCGCAGCACTGCATCAACAGTGGTGCCTCTGCACTCTCTGGACTCACTGCACTGCATCCCCAGTGCTGCCAGTGCACTCTCTGGACTCACTGCAGTGCATCCCCAGTGGTGCCAGTGCACTGTCTGGACTCACTGCATTCCCAGTGGTGCCAGGGCACTCTCTGGACTCACTGCACTGCATCCTCAGTGGTGCCTGTGAAGTCTCTGGTCTCACTGCAGTGCATCCCCAATGGTGCCAGTGCACTCTTTGGACTCACTGCACTGCATCCCCAGTTGTGCCACTGTACTCTCTGGACTCACTGCACTGCATCCCCAGTGGTGCCAGTGCCCTCTGTGGACTCAGAGCACTACATCCCCAGTGGTGCCAGTGCACTCTCTGGACTCACTGCACTGCATCCTCAGTGGTGCCTGTGAAGTCTCTGGTCTCACTGCACTGCATCCCCAGTGGTGCCAGTGCACTCTCTGGACTCACTGCACTGCATCCCCAGTGGTGCCTGTGAAGTCTCTGGTCTCACTGCACTGCATCCCCAGTGGTGCCAGTGCACTCTCTGGACTCACTGCACTGCATCCCCATTGCTGACAGTGCCCTCTCTGGACTCAGTGCACTGCATCCCCAGTGGTGCCAGTTCACTCTCTGGACTAAATGCACTGCATCCCCAGTGGTGCCAGTGGCTCTCTGGACTCATTGCACTGCATCACCAGTGGTGCCAGTGCACTCTCTGGACTCACTGCAGTACATCCACAGTGGCGCCAGTGTACTCTCTTAACTCACTGCACTGCATCCCCAGTGGTGCCAGTGCACTCTCTGGACTCACTGCACTGCATCCCCAATGGTGCCACTGCACTCTCTGGACTCACTGCACTGCATCCCCAGTGGTGCCAGTGCACTCTCTGGACTCACTGCAGTGCATTTCCAGTGGTGCCAGTGTAGTCTCTGGACTCACTGCACTGCATCCCCAGTTGTGCCAGTGCACTCTGTGGACTCACTGAACTGCATCCCCAAGGTGCCAGTGCACTCTCTGGACTCACTGCACTGCATCCCCAGTGGTGCCAGTGCACTCTCTGGACTCACTGCACTGCATCCCCAGTGGTGACAGTGCACTCTCTGGACTCACTGCACTGCATCCCCAGTGGTGCCAGTGCACTCTCTGGACTCACTGCAGTCCATCCCCAGTGGTGCCAGTGCACTCTCTGGACTCACTGCACTGCATCCCCAGTGGTGCCAGTGCACTCTCTGGACTCACTGCAGTGCATCACCAGTGGTGCCAGTGCACTCTCTGGAGTCACTGCACTGCATCCCCAGTGGTGCCAGTGCACTCTCTGGACTCACTGCACTGCATTCCCAGTGGTGCCAGTGCACTCTCTGGACTCACTGCACTGCATCCCCAGTGGTGCCAGTGCACTCTCTGGACCCACTGCAGTGCATCCCCAGTGGTGCCAGTGCACTCTCTGGACTTGCCGGGGTGCATCCCCAGTGGTGCCAGTGCACTCTCTGGACTCACTGCAGTGCATCCCCAGTGGTGCCAGTGCACTCTCTGGACTCACTGCATTCCCAGTGGTGCCAGGGCACTCTCTGGACTCACTGCACTGCATCCCCAGTGGTGGAACTGTACTCTCTTTACTCACTGCACTGCATCCCCAGTGGTGCCAGTGCACTCTCTGGACTCACTGTACTGCATCCCCAGTGGTGCCAGTGCACTCTCTGGACTCACTGCACTGCATCCCCAGTGGTGCCAGTGCACTCTCTGGACTCACTGCACTGCATCCCCAGTGGTGACAGTGCACTCTCTGCACTCAATGCAGTGCATCCCCGATGGTGCCAGTGCACTCTCTGGACTCACTGCACTGCATCCCCAGTGGTGCCAGTGCACTCTCTGGACTTGCCGGAGTGCATCCCCAGTGGTGCCAGTGCACTCTCTGGAATCACTGCAGTGCATCCCCAGTGGTGCCATTGCACTCTCTGGACTCACTGAAGTGCATCCCCAATGGTGCCAGTGCACTCTTTGGACTCACTGCACTGCATCCCCAGTGGTGCCACTGTACTCTCTGGACAAAGTACACTGCATCCCCAGTAGTGCCAGTGCCCTCTGTGGACTCAGTGCACTACATCCCCAGTGGTGCCAGTGCACTCTCTGGACTCACTGCAGTGCATCCCCAGTGGTGCCAGTGCACTATCTGGACTCACTACACTGCATCCCCAGTGGTGCCAGTGCACTCTCTGGACTCACTGCACTGCATCCCCTTTTGTGCCAGTGCACTCTCTGCACTCACTGCACTGAATCCCCAGTGGTGCCAGTGCACTCTCTGGACTCACTGCACTGCATCCCCAGTGGTGCCTGTGAAGTCTCTGGTCTCACTGCAGTGCATCCCCAGTGGTGCCAGTGCACTCTCTGGACTCACTGCGCTGCATCCCCATTGATGACAGTGCCCTCTCTGGACTCAGTGCACTGCATCCCCAGTGGTGCCAGTTCACTCTCTGGACTAAATGCACTGCATCCCCAGTGGTGCCAGTGGCTCTCTGGACTCATTGCACTGCATCACCAGTGGTGCCAGCGCACTCTCTGGACTCACTGCAGTTCATCCACAGTGGCGCCAGTGTACTCTCTTAACTCACTGCACTGCATCACCAGTGGTGTCAGTGCACTCTCTGGACTCACTGCACTGCATCCCCATTGGTGCCACTGCACTCTCTGGACTCACTGCACTGCATCCCCAGTGGTGCCAGTGCACTCTCTGGACTCACTGCACTGCATACCCAAGGTGCCAGTGCACTCTCTGGACTTACTGCACTGCATCCCCAGTGGTGCCAGTGCACTCTCTGGACTCACTGCACTGCATCCCCAGTGGTGACAGTGCACTCTCTGGACTCACTGCACTGCATCCCCCGTGGTGCCAGTGCACTCTCTGGACTCACTGCACTGCATCCCCAGTGATGCCAGTGCACTCTCTGGACTCACTGCAGTCCATCCCCAGTGGTGCCAGTGCACTCTCTGGACTCACTGCACTGCATCCACAGTGGTGCCAGTGCACTCTCTTTACTCACTGCACTGCATCCCCAGTGGTGCCATTGCACTCTCTGGACTCACTGTACTGCATCCCCAGTGGTGCCAGTGCACTCTCTGGACTCACTGCACTGCATCCCCAGTGGTGCCAGTGCACTCTCTGGACTCACTGCACTGCATCCCCAGTGGTGCCAGTGCACTCTCTGGACTCACTGCAGTGCATCCCCAGTGGTGCCAGTGCACTCTCTGCACTCACTGCAGTGCATCCCCAGTGGTGCCAGTGCACTCTCTGGACTCACTGCACTGCATCCCCAGTGGTGCCAGTGCACTCTCTGGACTTGCCGGGGTGCATCCCCAGTGGTGCCAGTGCAGTCTCTGGACTCACTGCACTGCATCCCCAGTGGTGCCAGTGAACTCTCTGGACTCACTGCATTCCCAGTGGTGCCAGTGCACTCTCTGGACTCACTGCACTGCATCCCCAGTGGTGCCACTGTACTCTCTTTACTCACTGCACTGCATCCCCAGTGGTGCCAGTGCACTCTCTGGACTCACTGTACTGCATCCTCACTGGTGCCAGTGCACTCTCTGGACTCACTGCACTGCATCCCCAGTGGTGCCAGTGCACTCTCTGGACTCACTGCACTGCATCCCCAGTGGTGCCAGTGCACTCTCTGGACTCACTGCAGTGCATCCCCAGTGGTGCCAGTGCACTCTCTGCACTCACTGCAGTGCATCCCCAGTGGTGCCAGTGCACACTCTGGACTCACTGCACTGCATCCCCAGTGGTGCCAGTGCACTCTCTGATCTTGCCGGGGTGCATCCCCAGTGGTGCCAGTGCACTGTCTGGACTCACTGCATTCCCAGTGGTGCCAGGGCACTCTCTGGACTCACTGCACTGCATCCCCAGTGGTGCCTGTGAAGTCTCTGGACTCACTGCACTGCATCCCCAGTGGTGCCAGTGCACTCCTTGGACTCACTGCACTGCATCCCCAGTGGTGACAGTGCACTCTCTGGACTCACTACACTGCATCCCCTGTGGTGCCAGTGCCCTCTGTGGACTCACTGCACTACATCCCCAGTGGTGCCAGTGCACTCTCTGGACTCACTGCACTGCATGCCCAGTGGTGCCAGTGCACTCTCTGGACTCACTGCACTGCATCCCCAGTGGTGCCAGTGCACACTCTGGACTCACTGCAGTTCATCCCCAGTGGTGCCAGTGCACTCTCTGGACTCAGTGCGCTGCATCCCCAGTGGTGCCAGTGCACACTCTGGACTTGCCGGGGTGCATCCCCAGTGGTGCCAGTGCAGTCTCTGTGTTAGTGTTGGGGAGAATCGAATGGATATTTTACTAATGTCTCTTAGGTAATGGGACCTACAGTATAATTAAGCATTGCCAAATGTACATACATTATCAATTAATCTATGTATACTGGATACTTAGGGAGTACATTGAACAATCAAAAGTATCATTGAAGGGGAACCTTGGGAGGGAACAGGTACAACCTGACCTTGGATAAGGGCCTGGAAATGATGAAATGAGTTGAAGCAGAACCAAGAAACGGAGGGAGCATGCGTCGAGTAAGAAAGGTGAAAGGTTTAGCGGAGAGGAAGACTCCTTACTTCATCTGGACGACCACCTGGACGACCACCAGAGTGCGCCACGCATGTGCAAAGGGGAGGGGAGCTAATTAGAATGAAAAGCGAGGCTGCTGTTGCAACCTGTAAAGAATATGTATACCTGACGCAATATTGTATGTATAAATAACGGCTGGGAAGTAACGGGACTTGAAGCCAGATTTGGGCACCTGCCCCGGCTTAAAAGCGCTGAATAAAGCACCTTCATATAATCACTTGGTGATTATGTGGTTGCTAGGCTAACATCTGAACTCACTGCAGTGCATCCCCAGTGGTGCCAATGCACTCTCTGGACTCACTGCAGTGCATCCACAGTGGTGCCAGTGCACTCTCTGGACTTGCCGGGGTGCATCGCCAGTGGTGCCAGTGCCCCTCTGCACTCACTGCAGTGCATCCCCAGTGGTGCCAGTGCACTCTCTGGACTCACTGCAGTGCATCCCCAGTGGTGCCAGTGCACTCTGTGGACTCACTGCACTGCATCCCCAGTGGTGCAAGTGCACTCTCTGGACTCACTGCACTGCATCCCCAAGGTGCCAGTGCACTCTCTGGACTCACTGCACTGCATCCCCAGTGGTGACAGTGCACTCTCTGGACTCACTACACTGCATCCCCAGTGGTGCCACTGCACTCTCTGGACTCACTGCACTGCATCCCCAGTGGCGGCAGTGCACTCTCTGCACTCACGGCAGTGCATCCGCAGTGGTGCCAGTGCACTCTCTGGACTCACTGCACTGTATCCCCTGTGGTGCTAGTGCACTCTGTGGACTCAGTGCACTGCATCCCATTGGTGCCAGGGCACTCTCTGGACTCACTGCAGTGCATCCCCAGTGGTGCCAGTGCACTCTCTGGACTCACTGCACTGCATCCCCAGTGGTGCCAGTGCACTCTCTGGACTCACTGCACTGCATCCCCAGTGGTGCCAGTGCACTCTCTGGACTCACTACACTGCATCCCCAAGGAGCCAGTGCACTCTGTGGACTCACTGCACTGCATCCCCAGTGGTGCCAGTGCACTCTCTGGACTCACTGCAGTGCAACCCCAATGGTGCCAGTGCATTCTCTTTACTCACCGCAGTGCATCCCCAGTGGTGCCAGTGCACTCTCTGGACTCACTGCAGTGCATCCCAAGTGGTTGCAGGGCACTCTCTGCAGACTTTGCAGTGCATCCCCAAAGGTGACAGTGCACTCTCTGGACTCACTGTACTGCTCGAGCCGCGGCAGCCGCTCCAGCCGCGGTAGCCCCTCCAGCCTCGGCAGCCGCTCCAGCCGCGGCAGCCGCGGCAGCCGGTCCAGCCGCGGCAGACGCTCCATCCGCTGCAGGCGCTCCAGCCGCGGCAGCCGGTCCAGTAGCTCCAGCCGCGGCAGCCGCTCCAACCGCGGCAGCCGCTCCAGCCGTGGCAGCCGCTCCACTCGGTGGCGGCTTTAGCGGCTGCCGCGGCTGGAGCGGCTGCGGCGGCTGGAGCGTCTAGAGCGTCTGCCGCGGCTGGAGGGGCTACCGCGGCTGGAGCGGCTGAGGCGGTTGGAGCGGATGCCGCGGCTGGAGCAGTGCAGTGAGCCCAGCGAGTCAGCTGGCACCACTGGGGATGCAGTACAGTGAGTCCAGAGAGTGCACTGGCACCACAGGGGATGCACTGCAGTGAGTCCAGAGAGTGCACTGGCACCACTGGGGATGCACTGCAGTGAGTCCAGAGAGTGCACTGGCACCACTGGGGATGCACTGCATTGAGTCCACAGAGTGCACTGGAACCAATGGGATGCAGTGCAGTGAGTCCACAGAGTGCACTGGCACCACAGGGGATACACTGCAGTGAGTCCAGAGTGTGCAGTGTCACCACTGGGGATGCAGCACAGTGACTACAGAGAGTGCACTGGCACCACTGGGGATCTCACTGCCGTGAGAATGTATCTGAATCCCCGGTAGTGCCAGTGCACTCTCTGGACTCACTGAACTGCATCCCCAGTGGTTCCAGTGCACTCTCTGGAGTAACTGCAGTGCATCCCCTGTGGTGCCAGTGCACTCTCTGGACTCACTGTACTGCATCCCCAGTGGTGCCAGTTGACTCTCTGGACTCACTGCACTGCTCCAGCCGCGTCATCCGCTCCAGCCGCCTCAGCCGCTCCAGCCGCGGTAGCCCCTCCAGCCGCGGCAGACGCTCTAGACGCTCCAGCCGCCGCAGCTGCTCCAGCCGCGGCAGCCGCTCCAGTCTCGGCAGCCGCGACAGGCTCTCCAGCCGCGGCAGCCGCTAAAGCCGCTACCGAGTGGAGTGGCTGCCGCGTCTGCCGCGGCTGCCGCGTCTGCCGCGGCTGGAGCGGCTGCCGCGGCTGGAGCGGCTGCCGCGGCTGGAGCGCCTGCCGCGGTTGGAGCGGCTGCCGCGGCTGGAGCGGCTGGAGCGTCTGCCGCGTATGCCGCGGATGGAGCGGCTGCCGCGGCTGGAGCGCCTGGAGCGGCTGCCGAAGCTGGAGTGGCTACCGCGGCTGGAGCGGTTCCCGCGGCTCGAGCAGTACAGTGAGTCCAGAGAGTGCACTGTCACCTTTGGGGATGCACTGCATTGTCTGCAGAGAGTGCCCTGGCACCAATGGGGATGGAATGCAGTGAGTCCAGAGAGTGCACTGGCACCACTTGGGATGCACTGCAGTGAGTCCAGAGAGTGCTCTGGGAATACAGGGGATGAAGTGCAGTGAGTGCAGAGAGTGCACTGGCACCACTGGGGATGCAGTGCAGTGAGACCAGAGAGTGCACTGGCACCACTGGGAATTCACTGCAGTGAGTACAGAGAGTGCACTGGCACCTAAGGGGCTGCACTGCAGTGAGTCCAGAGAGTGCACTGGCGCCACTTGGGCTGCACTGCGGTGAGTCCAGAGAGTGCACTGGCACCACTCGGGATGCAGTGCAGTGAGTCCACAGAGAGCAAAGGCTCCACTGGGTATGCACTTCAGTGACTCCAGAGAGTGCACTGGCACCACTGGGGATGCAGTGCAGTGAGTCCTGAGAGTGCAATGGCACCACAGTGGATGCACTGCAGTGAGTCCAGAGAGTGCACTGGCACCAAAGGGGATGTAGTGCAGTGAGTCCAGAGAGTGCACTGGCACCACTGGGGATGCAGTGCAGTGAGTCCAGAGAGTGCACTGGCACCAAAGGGGATGTAGTGCAGTGAGTCCAGAGAGTGCACTGGCACCAAAGGGGATGTAGTGCAGTGAGTCCAGAGAGTGCACTGGCACCAAAGGGGATGTAGTGCAGTGAGTCCAGAGACTACACTGGCACCACAGGGTTTGCACTGCAGTGAGTGCAGAGAGTGCACTGTCATCACTGGGGATGCAGTGCAGTGAGTCCACAGAGTGCACTGGCACCACTGGGGATGCAGTTCAGTGAGTCCAGAGAGTGAACTGGCACCACTGGGGATGCAGTGCAGTGAGTCCTGAGAGTGCACTGGCACCACTGGGAATGCACTGCAGTGAGTACAGAGAGTGCACTGGCACCACAGGGGATGCACTGCAGTGAGTCCAGAGAGTGCACTGGCACCACTGGGGATGCACTGCAGTGAGTCCAGAGAGTGCACTGGCACCACTGGGGATGCACTGCATTGAGTCCACAGAGTGCACTGGAACCAATGGGATGCAGTGCAGTGAGTCCACAGAGTGCACTGGCACCACAGGGGATACACTGCAGTGAGTCCAGAGTGTGCAGTGTCACCACTGGGGATGCAGCACAGTGACTACAGAGAGTGCACTGGCACCACTGGGGATCTCACTGCCGTGAGAATGTATCTGAATCCCCGTTAGTGCCAGTGCACTCTCTGGACTCACTGAACTGCATCCCCAGTGGTTCCAGTGCACTCTCTGGAGTAACTGCAGTGCATCCCCTGTGGTGCCAGTGCACTCTCTGGACTCACTGTACTGCATCCCCAGTGGTGCCAGTTGACTCTCTGGACTCACTGCACTGCTCCAGCCGCGTCATCCGCTCCAGCCGCCTCAGCCGCTCCAGCCGCGGTAGCCCCTCCAGCCGCGGCAGACGCTCTAGACGCTCCAGCCGCCGCAGCCGCTCCAGCCGCGGCAGCCGCTCCAGTCTCGGCAGCAGCGACAGGCTCTCCAGCCGCGGCAGCCGCTAAAGCCGCTACCGAGTGGAGTGGCTGCCGCGTCTGCCGCGGCTGCCGCGTCTGCCGCGGCTGGAGCGGCTGCCGCGGCTGGAGCGGCTGCCGCGGCTGGAGCGCCTGCCGCGGTTGGAGCGGCTGCCGCGGCTGGAGAGGCTGGAGCGTCTGCCTCGTATGCCGCGGATGGAGCGGCTGCCGCGGCTGGAGCGCCTGGAGCGGCTGCCGAAGCTGGAGTGGCTACAGCGGCTGGAGCGGTTCCCGCGGCTCGAGCAGTACAGTGAGTCCAGAGAGTGCACTGTCACCTTTGGGGATGCACTGCATTGTCTGCAGAGAGTGCCCTGGCACCACTGGGGATGCACTGCAGTGAGTCCAGAGAGTGCACTGGCACCACTGGGGATGGAATGCAGTGAGTCCAGAGAGTGCACTGGCACCACTTGGGATGCACTGCAGTGAGTCCAGAGAGTGCTCTGGGAATACCGGGGATGCAGTGCAGTGAGACCAGAGAGTGCACTGGCACCACTGGGAATTCACTGCAGTGAGTACAGAGAGTGCACTGGCACCTAAGGGGCTGCACTGCAGTGAGTCCAGAGAGTGCACTGGCGCCAATTGGGCTGCACTGCGGTGAGTCCAGAGAGTGCACTGGCACCACTGGGGATGCATTGCACTGAGAGCACAGAGTGCACTGGCACCGCAGGGGTTACACTGCAGTGAGTCCAGAGAGTGCACTGGCACCACTGGGGATGCAGCGCAGTGACTACAGAGAGTGCACTGTCACCACTGGGGATGCACTGCAGTGAGTCCAGAGAGTGCTCTGGCTCCACTGCGGATGCAGTGCAGTGAGTCCAGAGAGTGCACTGGCACCACTGGGGATGCAGTGCAGTGAGTCCACAGAGAGCACTGGCTCCACTGGGGATGCACTTCAGTGACTCCAGAGAGTGCACTGGCACCACTGGGGATGCAGTGCAGTGAGTCCTGAGAGTGCAATGGCACCACAGTGGATGCACTGCATTGAGTCCAGAGAGTGCACTGGCACCAAAGGGGATGTAGTGCAGTGAGTCCAGAGAGTGCACTGGCACCACTGGGGATGCACTGCAGTGAGTCCAGAGAGTGCACTGGCACCAACGTTAGCTGTACTGCTGTGAGTCCTTAGATTGCACTGGCACCACTGGGGTTACTGTGCCTTGAGTCCAGAGACTACACTGGCACCACTGGGTTTGCACTGCAGTGAGTGCAGAGAGTGCACTGGCACCACTGGGGATGCAGTGCTGTGAGTCCAGAGAGTGCACTGGCTCCACTGGGGATGCACCTCGGTGAGTCCAGAGAGTGCTCTGGGAACACCGGGGATGCAGTGCAGTGAGTGCAGAGAGTGCACTGGCACCACTGGGGATGCACTGCAGTGAGTCCAGGGAGTGCACTGGCACCATTAGGGATGCAGTGCAGTGAGTCCGGAGAGTGCACTGGCACCACTGGGGATGCAGTGCAGTGAGTCCAGAGAGTGCACTGGTACCACTGGGGATGCAGTGCAGTGAGTCCAGAGAGTGCACTGGCACCAGTGGGATGCAGTGCAGTGAGTCCAGAGAGTGCACTGTCAGCACTGGGGATGCAGTGCAGTGAGTCCAGAGAGTGCACTGGCACCACTGGGGATGCAGTGCAGTGAGTCCAGAGAGTGCACTGGCACCACTGGGTATGCACTGCAATGAGTCCAGAGAATGCACTGGCACTAATGGGGATGCAGTGCAGTGACTCGAAAGAGTGCACTGGCACCACTGCGGAAGCACTGCAGTGAGTCCAGAGAGTGCCCTGGCACCACTGGGGATGCAGTGCAGTGAGTCCAGACAGTGCACTGGCACCACTGGGGATGCAGTACAGTGAGTCCAGAGAGTGCACTGGCACCACTGGGGATGCACTGCAGTGAGTCCAGAGAGTGCACTGTCACCACTGGGGATGCAGTGCAGTGAGTCCAGAGAGTGCTCTGGGAATACTGGGGATGCAGTGCAGTGAGTGCAGAGAGTGCACTGGCACCACTGGGGATGCACTGCAGTGAGTCCAGAGAGTGCACTGGCAACACTGGGGATGCAGTGCAGTGAGTCCAGAGAGTGCACTGGCACCACTGGGGATGCAATGCAGTGAGTCCAGAGAGTGCACTGGTACCATTGGGGATGCAGTGCAGTGAGTCCAGAGAGTGCACTGGCACCAGTGGGATGCAGTGCAGTGAGTCCAGAGAGTGCACTGTCAGCACTGGGGATGCAGTGCAGTGAGTCCAGAGAGTGCAGTGGCACCACTGGGGATGCAGTGCAGTGAGTCCAGAGAGTGCACTGGCACCACTGGGTATGCACTGCAATGAGTCCAGAGAATGCACTGGCACTAATGGGGATGCAGTGCAGTGACTCGAAAGAGTGCAATGGCACCACTGCGGAAGCACTGCAGTGAGTCCAGAGAGTGCCCTGGCACCAATGGTGATGCAGTGCAGTGAGTCCAGACAGTGCACTGGCACCACTGGGGATGCAGTGCAGTGAGTCCAGAGAGTGCACTGGCACCACTGGGGATGCACTGCAGTGAGTCCAGAGAGTGCACTGGCACCACTGGGGATACAGTGCAGTGAGTCCAGAGAGTGCTCTGGGAATACTGGGGATGCAGTGCAGTGAGTGCAGAGAGTGCACTGGCACCACTGGGGATGCACTGCAGTGAGTCCAGAGAGTGCACTGGCAACACTGGGGATGCAGTGCAGTGAGTCCAGAGAGTGCACTGGCACCACTGGGGATGCAATGCAGTGAGTCCAGAGAGTGCACTGGCACCACTGGGGATGGAATGCAGTGAGTCCAGAGAGTGCACTGGCACCACTTGGGATGCACTGCAGTGAGTCCAGAGAGTGCTCTGGGAATACCGGGGATGCAGTGCAGTGAGTGCAGAGAGTGCACTGGCACCACTGGTGATGCAGTGCAGTGAGTCCAGAGAGTGCACTGGCACCACTGGGAATTAACTGCAGTGAGTACAGAGAGTGCACTGGCACCTAAGGGGCTGCACTGCAGTGAGTCCAGAGAGTGCACTGGCGCCACTTGGGCTGCACTGCGGTGAGTCCAGAGAGTGCACTGGCACCACTGGGGATGCATTGCACTGAGAGCACAGAGTGCACTGGCACCGCAGGGGTTACACTGCAGTGAGTCCAGAGAGTGCACTGGCACCACTGGGGATGCACTGCAGTGAGTCCAGAGAGTGCTCTGGCTCCACTGGGGATGCAGTGCAGTGAGTCCAGAGAGTGCACTGGCACCACTGGGGATGTAGTGCAGTGAGTCCAGAGAGTGCACTGGCACCACTGGGGATGCAGTGCAGTGAGTCCAGAGAGTGCACTGGCACCAACGTTAGCTGTACTGCTGTGAGTCCTTAGATTGCACTGACACCACTGTGGTTACTGTGCCTTGAGTCCAGAGACTACACTGGCACCACTGCGTTTGCACTGCAGTGAGTGCAGAAAGTGCACTGTCACCACTGGGGATGCAGTGCAGTGAGTCCACAGAGTGCACTGGCACCACTGGGGATGCAGTTCAGTGAGTCCAGAGAGTGAACTGGCACCACTGGGGATGCAGTGCAGTGAGTCCTGAGAGTGCACTGGCACCACGGGAGATTTACTGCAGTGAGTCCAGAGAGTGCACTGACACCAATGGGAATGCACTGCAGTGAGTACAGAGAGTGCACTGGCACCTCAGGGGCTGCACTGCAGTGAGTCCAGAGAGTGCACTGGCACCACTGGGGATGCAGTGCAGTGAGTCCAGAGAGTGCACTGGCACCACAGGTGATGCACTGCAGTGAGTCCAGAGAGTGCACTGGCACCACTGGGGATGCAGTGCCGTGAGTCCACAGAGTGCACTGGCACCACAGGGGATACACTGCAGTGAGTCCAGAGAGTGCACTGGCACCACTGGGGACGCAGTGCAGTGACTACAGAGAGTGCACTTGCACCATTGGGGATGCAGTGCACTGAGTCCAGAGACTGCACTGGCACCACTGGGGATGCAATGCAGTGGGTCCAGAGAGTGCACTGGCACCACTGGGGATGCAGTGCAGTGAGTCCAGAGAGTGCACTGGCACCACAGGGGATGCAGTGCAGTGAGTCCACAGAGAGCACTGGCACCACTGGGGATGCACTGCAGTGAGACCAGAGTGTTCTCTGGCACCACTGGGGATGCAGTTTAGTGAGTCCAGAGAGTGCACCGGCTCCAATGGCGATACACTGCAGTGAGTCCAGACAGTGCACTGGCACCACTGGGGATGCAGTGCAGTGAGTCCAGAGAGTGCACTGGCACCACTTGGGATGCAGCGCAGTGACTACAGAGAGTGCACTATCTCCACTGGGGATGCAGTGCAGTGAGTCCAGAGAGTACACTGCCACCACTGGGGATGCAGTGCAGTGAGTCCAGAGAGTGCACTGTCAGCACTGGGGATGCAGTGCAGTGAGTCCAGAGAGTGCACTGGCACCACTGGGGATGCACTGCAGTGAGTCCAGAGAGTGCACTGGCACCACTGGGGATGCAGTGCAGTGAGTCCAGAGAGTGCACTGGCACCACTGGGGATGCAGTGCAGTGAGTCCAGAGAGTGCACTGGCACAAAAGGGGATGCACTGCAGTGAGTCCAGAGAGTGCAATGGCACCACAGGGGATGCAGTGCTGTGAGTCCAGAGAGTGCACTGGCTCCACTGGGGATGCACCTCGGTGAGTCCAGAGAGTGCTCTGGGAACACCGGGGATGCAGAGCAGTGAGTGCAGAGAGTGCACTGGCACCACTGGGGATGCAGTGCAGTGAGTGCAGAGAGTGCACTGGCACCACTGGGGATGCACTGCAGTGAGTCCAGGGAGTGCACTGGCACCACTGGGGATGCAGTGCAGTGAGTCCAGAGAGTGCACTGGTACCACTGGGGATGCACTGCAGTGAGTCCAGAGAGTGCACTGGCACCAGTGGGATGCAGTGCAGTGAGTCCAGAGAGTGCACTGTCAGCACTGGGGATGCAGTGCAGTGAGTCCAGAGAGTGCACTGGCACCACTGGGGATGCAGTGCAGTGAGTCCAGAGAGTGCACTGGCACCACTGGGTATGCACTGCAATGAGTCCAGAGAATGCACTGGCACTAATGGGGATGCAGTGCAGTGACTCGAAAGAGTGCACTGGCACCACTGCGGATGCACTGCAGTGAGTCCGGAGAGTGCCCTGGCACCACTGGGGATGCAGTGCAGTGAGTCCAGAGAGTGCAGTGGTACCACTGGGGATGCAGTGCAGTGAGTCCAGAGAGTGCACTGGCACCACTGGGGATGCACTGCAGTGAGTCCAGAGAGTGCACTGGCACCACTGGGGATGCACTGCAGTGAGTCCAGAGAGTGCTCTGGGAATACTGGGGATGCAGTGCAGTGAGTGCAGAGAGTACACTGGCACCACTGGGGATGCACTGCAGTGAGTCCAGAGAGTGCACTGGCAACACTGGGGATGCAGTGCAGTGAGTCCAAAGAGTGCACTGGCACCACTGGGGATGCAGTTTAGTGAGTCCAGAGAGTGCAGTGGCACCACTGGGAATGAAGTGCAGTGAGTCCAGAGAGTGCACTGGCACCACTGGGGATGCAGTGCAGTGAGTCCAGAGAGTGCACTGGCACCACTGGGGATGCACTGCAGTGAGTCCAGAGAGTGCACTGGCACCACTGGGGATGCACTGCAGTGAGTCCAGAGAGTGCACTGGCAGCACTGGGGATGCAGTGCAGTGACTCCAGAGAGTGCAGAGGCACCACTGTTGATGCAGTGCTGCGACACCAGAGAGTGTACTAGCACCACTGGGGATGCAGTGCAGTGAGTCCAGAGAGTGCACTGGCACCACTGGGGTTGCAGTGCAGTGAGTGCAGAGAGTGCACTGGCACCACTGGTGATGCACTGCAGTGAGTCCAGAGAGTGCACTGGCACCACTGGGGATGCACTGCAGTGAGTCCAGAGAGTGCACTGGCACCACTGGGGATGCAGTGCAGTGAGTCCAGAGAGTGCACTGGCACCACTGGGGATGCAGTGCAGTGACTCCAGAGAGTGCACTGGCACCACTGGGGATGCAGTGCAGTGAGTCCAGAGAGTGCACTGGCTCAAAAGGGGATGCACTGCAGTGAGTGCAGAGAGTGCACTGGCACCACTGGGGATGCAGTGCAGTGAGTCCAGAGAGTGCACTGGCACCACTGGGGATGCAGTGCAGTGACTCCAGAGAGTGCACTGGCACCACTGGGGATGCAGTGCAGTGAGTCCAGAGAGTGCACTGGCACAAAAGGGGATGCAGTGCAGTGAGTCCACAGAGAGCACTGGAACCACTGGGGATGCACTGCAGTGAGACCAGAGTGTTCTCTGGCACCACTGGGGATGCAGTTTAGTGAGTCCAGAGAGTGCACCGGCTCCAATGGCGATACACTGCAGTGAGTCCAGACAGTGCACTGGCACCACTGGGGATGCAGTGCAGTGAGTCCAGAGAGTGCACTGGCACCACTTGGGATGCAGCGCAGTGACTACAGAGAGTGCACTATCTCCACTGGGGATGCAGTGCAGTGAGTCCAGAGAGTACACTGCCACCACTGGTGATGCAGTGCAGTGAGTCCAGAGAGTGCACTGTCAGCACTGGGGATGCAGTGCAGTGAGTCCAGAGAGTGCACTGGCACCACTGGGGATGCACTGCAGTGAGTCCAGAGAGTGCACTGGCACCACTGGGGATGCAGTGCAGTGAGTCCAGAGAGTGCACTGGCACCACTGGGGATGCAGTGCAGTGAGTCCAGAGAGTGCACTGGCACAAAAGGGGATGCACTGCAGTGAGTCCAGAGAGTGCAATGGCACCACAGGGGATGCAGTGCTGTGAGTCCAGAGAGTGCACTGGCTCCACTGGGGATGCACCTCGGTGAGTCCAGAGAGTGCTCTGGGAACACCGGGGATGCAGAGCAGTGAGTGCAGAGAGTGCACTGGCACCACTGGGGATGCAGTGCAGTGAGTGCAGAGAGTGCACTGGCACCACTGGGGATGCACTGCAGTGAGTCCAGGGAGTGCACTGGCACCACTGGGGATGCAGTGCAGTGAGTCCAGAGAGTGCACTGGTACCACTGGGGATGCACTGCAGTGAGTCCAGAGAGTGCACTGGCACCAGTGGGATGCAGTGCAGTGAGTCCAGAGAGTGCACTGTCAGCACTGGGGATGCAGTGCAGTGAGTCCAGAGAGTGCACTGGCACCACTGGGGATGCAGTGCAGTGAGTCCAGAGAGTGCACTGGCACCACTGGGTATGCACTGCAATGAGTCCAGAGAATGCACTGGCACTAATGGGGATGCAGTGCAGTGACTCGAAAGAGTGCACTGGCACCACTGCGGATGCACTGCAGTGAGTCCGGAGAGTGCCCTGGCACCACTGGGGATGCAGTGCAGTGAGTCCAGAGAGTGCACTGGCACCACTGGGGATGCAGTGCAGTGAGTCCAGAGAGTGCACTGGCACCACTGGGGATGCACTGCAGTGAGTCCAGAGAGTGCACTGGCACCACTGGGGATGCACTGCAGTGAGTCCAGAGAGTGCTCTGGGAATACTGGGGATGCAGTGCAGTGAGTGCAGAGAGTGCACTGGCACCACTGGGGATGCACTGCAGTGAGTCCAGAGAGTGCACTGGCAACACTGGGGATGCAGTGCAGTGAGTCCAGAGAGTGCACTGGCACCACTGGGGATGCAGTGCAGTGAGTCCAGAGAGTGCAGTGGCACCACTGGGGATGAAGTGCAGTGAGTCCAGAGAGTGCACTGGCACCACTGGGGATGCAGTGCAGTGAGTCCAGAGAGTGCACTGGCACCACTGGGGATGCACTGCAGTGAGTCCAGAGAGTGCACTGGCACCACTGGGGATGCACTGCAGTGAGTCCAGAGAGTGCACTGGCAGCACTGGGGATGCAGTGCAGTGACTCCAGAGAGTGCAGAGGCACCACTGTTGATGCAGTGCTGCGACACCAGAGAGTGTACTAGCACCACTGGGGATGCAGTGCAGTGAGTCCAGAGAGTGCACTGGCACCACTGGGGTTGCAGTGCAGTGAGTGCAGAGAGTGCACTGGCACCACTGGTGATGCACTGCAGTGAGTCCAGAGAGTGCACTGGCACCACTGGGGATGCACTGCAGTGAGTCCAGAGAGTGCACTGGCACCACTGGGGATGCAGTGCAGTGAGTCCAGAGAGTGCACTGGCACCACTGGGGATGCAGTGCAGTGACTCCAGAGAGTGCACTGGCACCACTGGGGATGCAGTGCAGTGAGTCCAGAGAGTGCACTGGCTCAAAAGGGGATGCACTGCAGTGAGTGCAGAGAGTGCACTGGCACCACTGGGGATGCAGTGCAGTGAGTCCAGAGAGTGCACTGGCACCACTGGGGATGCAGTGCAGTGACTCCAGAGAGTGCACTGGCACCACTGGGGATGCAGTGCAGTGAGTCCAGAGAGTGCACTGGCACAAAAGGGGATGCAGTGCAGTGAGTCCACAGAGAGCACTGGAACCACTGGGGATGCACTGCAGTGAGACCAGAGTGTTCTCTGGCACCACTGGGGATGCAGTTTAGTGAGTCCAGAGAGTGCACCGGCTCCAATGGCGATACACTGCAGTGAGTCCAGACAGTGCACTGGCACCACTGGGGATGCAGTGCAGTGAGTCCACAGAGTGCACTGGCACCACTGGGGATGCAGCGCAGTGACTACAGAGAGTGCACTATCTCCACTGGGGATGCAGTGCAGTGAGTCCAGAGAGTACACTGGCACCACTGGGGATGCACTGCAGTGAGTCCAGAGAGTGCACTGGCAACACTGTGGATGCAGTGCAGTGAGTCCAGAGAGTGCACTGGCACCACTGGGGATGCAATGCAGTGAGTCCAGAGAGTGCACTGGCACCACTGGGGATGAAGTGCAGTGAGTCCAGAGAGTGCACTGGCACCACTGGGGATGCAGTGCAGTGAGTCCAGAGAGTGCACTGGCAGCACTGGGGATGCACTGCAGTGAGTCCAGAGAGTGCACTGGCACCACTGGGGATGCACTGCAGTGAGTCCAGAGAGTGCACTGGCAGCACTGGGGATGCAGTGCAGTGACTCCAGAGAGTGCAGAGGCACCACTGTTGATGCAGTGCTGCGACTCCAGAGAGTGTACTAGCACCACTGGGGATGCAGTGCAGTGAGTCCAGAGAGTACACTGGCACCACTGGGGTTGCACTGTAGTGAGTGCAGAGAGTGCACTGGCACCACTGGTGATGCACTGCAGTGAGTCCAGAGAGTGCAGTGGCACCACTGGGGATGCACTGCAGTGAGTCCAGAGAGTGCACTGGCACCACTGGGGATGCAGTGCAGTTAGTCCAGAGAGTGCACTGGCACCACTGGGGATGCAGTGCAGTGACTCCAGAGAGTGCACTGGCACCACTGGGGATGCAGTGCAGTGAGTCCAGAGAGTGCACTGGCACAAAAGGGGATGCACTGCAGTGAGTCCAGAGAGTGCACTGGCACCACTGGGGATGCAGTGCAGTGAGTCCAGAGAGTGCACTGGCACCACTGGGGATGCAGTGCAGTGAGTCCAGAGAGTGCACTGGCACCACTGGGGATGCACCCCGGTGAGTCCAGAGAGTGCAGTGGCACCACTGGGGATGCAGTGCAGTGAGTCCAGAGACTGCACTGACACCACTGGGGTTTTAGTGCAGTGAGTCCAGAGAGTGCACTGGCACCACTGGGGATGCAGTGCTGTGAGTCCAGACAGTGCCCTGGCACCACTGGGGATGCAGTGAGTCCAGACAGTGCAGTGGCACCACTGGGGATGCACTGCAGTGAGACCAGAGTGTTCTCTGGCACCACTGGGGATGCAGTTTAGTGAGTCCAGAGAGTGCACCGGCTCCAATGGCGATACACTGCAGTGAGTCCAGAGAGTGCACTGGCACCACTGGAGATGCAGTGCAGTGAGTCCAGAGAGTGCACTGGCACCACTGGGGATGCAGTGCAGTGAGTCCAGAGAGTGCTCTGGCACCACTGAGCTACACTGCAGTGAGTCCAGTAGTTGCACTGGCACCACTGTGGATGCAGTGCAGTGAGTCCAGAGAGTGCACTGGCACCACTGGGGATGCAGTGCAGTGAGTCCAGAGAGTGCACTGGCACCACTGGGGATGCAGTGCAGTGAGTCCAGAGAGTGCACTGGCACTACTGGTGATGCACTGCAGTGAGTCCAGAGATTGCACTGGCACCACTGGGGATGCACTACAGTGAGTCCAGAGAGTGCACTGGCACCACTGGGGATGCAGTGCAGTGACTCCAGAGAGTGCAGAGGCACCACTGTTGATGCAGTGCTGTGACTCCAGAGAGTGCACTGGCACCACTGGGGATGCAGTGCAGTGAGTCCAGAGAGTGCACTGGCACCACTGGGGATGCACTGCAGTGAGTCCAGAGAGTGCAATGGCACCACTGGGGATGCACTGCAGTGACTCGAAAGAGTGCACTGGCACCACTGGGGATGCACTACAGTGAGTCCAGAGAGTGCACTGGCACCACTGGGGATGCTGTGTAGTGACTCCAGAGAGTGCAGAGGCACCACTGTTGATGCAGTGCAGTGAGTGCAGAGAGTGCACTGGCACCAGTGCGGAAGCACTGCAGTGAGTCCAGAGAGTGCACTGGCACCACTGGGGATGCACTGCAGTGAGTCCAGAGAGTGCACTGGCACCACTGGGGATGCACTGCAGTGAGTCCAGAGAGTGCACTGGCACCACTGGGGATGCACTGCAGTGAGTCCACAGAGTGCACTGGCACCACTGGGGATGCACTGCAGTGAGTCCAGAGAGTGCACTGGCAACACTGGGGATGCAGCGCAGTGACTCCAGAGAGTGCACTGGCACCACTGGGGATGCAGTGCAGTGAGTCCAGAGAGTGCACTGGCACCACTGGAGTTGCAGTGCAGTGAGTCGAGAGAGTGCCCTGGAACCACTGGGGATGCAGCGCAGTGACTACAGAGAGTGCACTGTCTCCACTGGGGATGCAGTGCAGTGAGTCCAGAGAGTACACTGCCACCACTGGTGATGCAGTGCAGTGAGTCCAGAGAGTGCACTGCCAGCCCTGGGGATGCAGTGCAGTGAGTCCAGAGAGTGCACTGGCACCATTGGGGATGCACTGCAGTGAGTCCAGAGAGTGCACAGGCACTACTGGGGATGCAGTGCAGTGACTCCAGAGAGTGCACAGGCACAAAAGGGGATGCACTGCAGTGAGTCCAGAGAGTGCAATGGCACCACTGGGGATGCAGTGCTGTGAGTCCAGAGAGTGCACTGGCACCACTGGGGATGCAGTGCAGTGAGTCCAGAGAGTGCACTGGCACCACTGGGGATGCAGTGCAGTGAGTCCAGAGAGTGCACTGGCACAAAAGGGGATGCACTGCAGTGAGTCCAGAGAGTGCAATGGCACCACTGGGGATGCAGTGCTGTGAGTCCAGAGAGTGCACTGGCTCCACTGGGGATGCACCTCGGTGAGTCCAGAGAGTGCTCTGGGAACACCGGGGATGCAGTGCAGTGAGTCCAGAGAGTGCACTGGCACCAGTGGGATGCAGTGCAGTGAGTCCAGAGAGTGCACTGGCACCACTGGGGATGCAGTGCAGTGAGTCCAGAGAGTGCACTGGCACCACTGGGGATGCAGTGCAGTGAGTCCAGAGAGTGCACTTGCACCACTGGGGATGCACTGCAATGAGTCCAGAGAATGCACTGGCACTAATGGGGATGCAGTGCAGTGACTCGAAAGAGTGCACTGGCACCACTGCGGATGCACTGCAGTGAGTCCGGAAAGTGCCCTGGCACCAATGGTGATGCAGTGCAGTGAGTCCAGAGAGTGCAGTGGCACCACTGGGGATGCAGTGCAGTGAGTCCAGAGAGTGCACTGGCACCACTGGGGATGCACTGCAGTGAGTCGAGAGAGTGCACTGGCACCACTGGGGATGCAGTGCAGTGAGTCCAGAGAGTGCTCTGGGAATACTGGGGATGCAGTGCAGTGAGTGCAGAGAGTGCACTGGCACCACTGGGGATGCAGTGCAGTGAGTCCAGAGAGTGCACTGGCACCACTGGTGATGAAGTGCAGTGAGTCCAGAGAGTGCACTGGCACCACTGGGGATGCACTGCAGTGACTCGAAAGAGTGCACTGGCACCACTGCGGATGCACTGCAGTGAGTCCGGAGAGTGCCCTGGCACCAATGGTGATGCAGTGCAGTGAGTCCAGAGAGTGCAGTGGCACCACTGGGGATGCAGTGCAGTGAGTCCAGAGAGTGCACTGGCACCACTGGGGATGCAATGCAGTGAGTCCAGAGAGTGCACTGGCACCACTGGGGATGAAGTGCAGTGAGTCCAGAGAGTGCACTGGCACCACTGGGGATGCAGTGCAGTGAGTCCAGAGAGTGCACTGGCACCACTGGTGATGCACTGCAGTGAGTCCAGAGAGTGCACTGGCACCACTGGGGATGCACTGCAGTGACTCCAGAGAGTGCACTGGCACCACTGGGGATGCAGTGCAGTGAGTCCAGAGAGTGCACTGGCACCACTGGGGATGCAGTGCAGTGAGTCCAGAGAGTGCACTGGCACCACTGGGGATGCAGTGCAGTGAGTCCAGAGAGTGCACTGGCACAAAAGGGGATGCACTGCAGTGAGTCCAGAGAGTGCAATGGCACCACAGGGGATGCAGTGCTGTGAGTCCAGAGAGTGCACTGGCTCCACTGGGGATGCACCTCGGTGAGTCCAGAGAGTGCTCTGGGAACACCGGGGATGCAGTGCAGTGAGTGCAGAGAGTGCACTGGCACCACTGGGGATGCAGTGCAGTGAGTGCAGAGAGTGCACTGGCACCACTGGGGATGCACTGCAGTGAGTCCAGGGAGTGCACTGGCACCACTGGGGATGCAGTGCAGTGAGTCCAGAGAGTGCACTGGTACCACTGGGGATACACTGCAGTGAGTCCAGAGAGTGCACTGGCACCAGTGGGATGCAGTGCAGTGAGTCCAGAGAGTGCACTGTCAGCACTGGGGATGCAGTGCAGTGAGTCCAGAGAGTGCACTGGCACCACTGGGGATGCAGTGCAGTGAGTCCAGAGAGTGCACTGGCACCACTGGGGATGCACTGCAATGAGTCCAGAGAATGCACTGGCACTAATGGGGATGCAGTGCAGTGACTCGAAAGAGTGCACTGGCACCACTGCGGATGCACTGCAGTGAGTCCGGAGAGTGCCCTGGCACCAATGGTGATGCAGTGCAGTGAGTCCAGAGAGTGCAGTGGCACCACTGGGGATGCAGTGCAGTGAGTCCAGAGAGTGCACTGGCACCACTGGTGATGCACTGCAGTGAGTCCAGAGAGTGCACTGGCACCACTGGGGATGCACTGCAGTGAGTGCAGAGAGTGCTCTGGGAATACTGGGGATGCAGTGCAGTGAGTGCAGAGAGTGCACTGGCACCACTGGGGATGCACTGCAGTGAGTCCAGAGAGTGCACTGGCACCACTGGGGATGCAGTGCAGTGAGTCCAGAGAGTGCACTGGCACCACTGGGGATGCACTGCAGTGAGTCCACAGAGTGCACTGGCACCACTGGGGATGCACTGCAGTGAGTCCAGAGAGTGCACTGGCAACACTGGGGATGCAGCGCAGTGACTCCAGAGAGTGCACTGGCACCACTGGGGATGCAGTGCAGTGAGTCCAGAGAGTGCACTGGCACCACTGGGGATGCACTGCAGTGTGTCCAGAGAGTGCACTGGCACCACTGGGGATGCAGTGCAGTGAGTCCAGAGAGTGCTCTGGGAATACTGGGGATGCAGTGCAGTGAGTGCAGAGAGTACACTGCCACCACTGGTGATGCAGTGCAGTGAGTCCAGAGAGTGCACTGCCAGCCCTGGGGATGCAGTGCAGTGAGTCCAGAGAGTGCACTGGCACCATTGGGGATGCACTGCAGTGAGTCCAGAGAGTGCACAGGCACTACTGGGGATGCAGTGCAGTGACTCCAGAGAGTGCACAGGCACAAAAGGGGATGCACTGCAGTGAGTCCAGAGAGTGCAATGGCACCACTGGGGATGCAGTGCTGTGAGTCCAGAGAGTGCACTGGCACCACTGGGGATGCAGTGCAGTGAGTCCAGAGAGTGCACTGGCACCACTGGGGATGCAGTGCAGTGAGTCCAGAGAGTGCACTGGCACAAAAGGGGATGCACTGCAGTGAGTCCAGAGAGTGCAATGGCACCACTGGGGATGCAGTGCTGTGAGTCCAGAGAGTGCACTGGCTCCACTGGGGATGCACCTCGGTGAGTCCAGAGAGTGCTCTGGGAACACCGGGGATGCAGTGCAGTGAGTCCAGAGAGTGCACTGGCACCAGTGGGATGCAGTGCAGTGAGTCCAGAGAGTGCACTGGCACCACTGGGGATGCAGTGCAGTGAGTCCAGAGAGTGCACTGGCACCACTGGGGATGCAGTGCAGTGAGTCCAGAGAGTGCACTTGCACCACTGGGGATGCACTGCAATGAGTCCAGAGAATGCACTGGCACTAATGGGGATGCAGTGCAGTGACTCGAAAGAGTGCACTGGCACCACTGCGGATGCACTGCAGTGAGTCCGGAAAGTGCCCTGGCACCAATGGTGATGCAGTGCAGTGAGTCCAGAGAGTGCAGTGGCACCACTGGGGATGCAGTGCAGTGAGTCCAGAGAGTGCACTGGCACCACTGGGGATGCACTGCAGTGAGTCCAGAGAGTGCACTGGCACCACTGGGGATGCAGTGCAGTGAGTCCAGAGAGTGCTCTGGGAATACTGGGGATGCAGTGCAGTGAGTGCAGAGAGTGCACTGGCACCACTGGGGATGCAGTGCAGGGAGTCCAGAGAGTGCACTGGCACCACTGGTGATGAAGTGCAGTGAGTCCAGAGAGTGCACTGGCACCACTGGGGATGCACTGCAGTGACTCGAAAGAGTGCACTGGCACCACTGCGGATGCACTGCAGTGAGTCCGGAGAGTGCCCTGGCACCAATGGTGATGCAGTGCAGTGAGTCCAGAGAGTGCAGTGGCACCACTGGGGATGCAGTGCAGTGAGTCCAGAGAGTGCACTGGCACCACTGGGGATGCAATGCAGTGAGTCCAGAGAGTGCACTGGCACCACTGGGGATGAAGTGCAGTGAGTCCAGAGAGTGCACTGGCACCACTGGGGATGCAGTGCAGTGAGTCCAGAGAGTGCACTGGCACCACTGGTGATGCAGTGCAGTGAGTGCAGAGAGTGCACTGGCACCACTGGGGATGCAGTGCAGTGACTCCAGAGAGTGCACTGGCACCACTGGGGATGCAGTGCAGTGAGTCCAGAGAGTGCACTGGCACCACTGGGGATGCAGTGCAGTGAGTCCAGAGAGTGCACTGGCACCACTGGGGATGCAGTGCAGTGAGTCCAGAGAGTGCACTGGCACAAAAGGGGATGCACTGCAGTGAGTCCAGAGAGTGCAATGGCACCACAGGGGATGCAGTGCTGTGAGTCCAGAGAGTGCACTGGCTCCACTGGGGATGCACCTCGGTGAGTCCAGAGAGTGCTCTGGGAACACCGGGGATGCAGTGCAGTGAGTGCAGAGAGTGCACTGGCACCACTGGGGATGCAGTGCAGTGAGTGCAGAGAGTGCACTGGCACCACTGGGGATGCACTGCAGTGAGTCCAGGGAGTGCACTGGCACCACTGGGGATGCAGTGCAGTGAGTCCAGAGAGTGCACTGGTACCACTGGGGATACACTGCAGTGAGTCCAGAGAGTGCACTGGCACCAGTGGGATGCAGTGCAGTGAGTCCAGAGAGTGCACTGTCAGCACTGGGGATGCAGTGCAGTGAGTCCAGAGAGTGCACTGGCACCACTGGGGATGCAGTGCAGTGAGTCCAGAGAGTGCACTGGCACCACTGGGGATGCACTGCAATGAGTCCAGAGAATGCACTGGCACTAATGGGGATGCAGTGCAGTGACTCGAAAGAGTGCACTGGCACCACTGCGGATGCACTGCAGTGAGTCCGGAGAGTGCCCTGGCACCAATGGTGATGCAGTGCAGTGAGTCCAGAGAGTGCAGTGGCACCACTGGGGATGCAGTGCAGTGAGTCCAGAGAGTGCACTGGCACCACTGGTGATGCACTGCAGTGAGTCCAGAGAGTGCACTGGCACCACTGGGGATGCACTGCAGTGAGTGCAGAGAGTGCTCTGGGAATACTGGGGATGCAGTGCAGTGAGTGCAGAGAGTGCACTGGCACCACTGGGGATGCACTGCAGTGAGTCCAGAGAGTGCACTGGCACCACTGGGGATGCAGTGCAGTGAGTCCAGAGAGTGCACTGGCACCACTGGGGATGCAATGCAGTGAGTCCAGAGAGTGCACTGGCACCACTGTGTATGCAGTGCAGTGAGTCCAGAGAGTGCACTGGCAACACTGGGGATGGACTGCAGTGAGTCCAGAGAGTGCACTGGCACCACTGGGGATGCAGTGCAGTGACTCCAGAGAGTGCACTGGCACCACTGGGGATGCAGTGCAGTGAGTCCAGAGAGTGCACTGGCACCACTGGGGATGCAGTGCAGTGAGTCCAGAGAGTGCACTGGCACTACTGGGGATGCACTGCAGTGAGTCCAGAGATTGCACTGGCACCACTGGGGATGCACTACAGTGAGTCCAGAGAGTGCACTGGCACCACTGGGGATGCAGTGCAGTGACTCCAGAGAGTGCAGAGGCACCACTGTTGATGCAGTGCTGTGACTCCAGAGAGTGCACTGGCACCACTGGGGATGCAGTGCAGTGAGTCCTGAGAGTGCAAAGGCACCACAAGGGATGCACTGCAGTGAGTCCAGAGAGTGCACTGTCACCACTGGGGATGCAGTGCAGTGAGTCCAGAAAGTGCACTGGCACCATTGGGGATGCACTACATTGAGTCCAGAGAGTGCACTGGCACCATTGGGGATGCAGTGCACTGAGTCCAGAGAGTGCACTGGCACCACTGGGGATGCACTGCAGTGAGTGCAGAGAGTGCACTGGCACCAGTGCGGAAGCACTGCAGTGAGTCCAGAGAGTGCACTGGCACCACTGGGGATGCACTGCAGTGAGTCCAGAGAGTGCAGTGGCACAACTGGGGATGCAGTGCAGTGAGTCCAGAGAGTGCCCTGGCACCACTGGGGATGCAGTGCAATGAGTCCAGAGAGTGCACTAGCACCAATGGGATGCAGTGCAGTGAGTCCAGAGAGTGCAGTGGCACCACTGGGGATGCAGTGCAGTGAGTCCAGAGAGTGCACTGGCACCACTGGGGATGCACTGCAGTGAGTCCACAGAGTGCACTGGCACCACTGGGGATGCACTGCAGTGAGTCCACAGAGTGCACTGGCAACACTGGGGATGCAGCGCAGTGACTCCAGAGAGTGCACTGGCACCACTGGGGATGCAGTGCAGTGAGTCCAGAGAGTGCACTGGCACCACTGGAGTTGCAGTGCAGTGAGTCCAGAGAGTGCACTGGCACCACTGGGGATGCACCCCGGTGAGTCCAGAGAGTGCACTGTCAGCCCTGGGGATGCAGTGCAGTGAGTCCAGAGAGTGCACTGGCACCATTGGGGAAGCACTGCAGTGAGTCCAGAGAGTGCACTGGCACCACTGGGGATGCAGTGCAGTGAGTCCAGAGAGTGCACTGGCACCACTGGGGATGCACTGCAGTGAGTCCAGAGAGTGCACTGGCACAAAAGGGGATGCACTGCAGTGAGTCCAGAGAGTGCAATGGCACCACTGGGGATGCAGTGCTGTGAGTCCAGAGAGTGCACTGGCTCCACTGGGGATGCACCTCGGTGAGTCCAGAGAGTGCTCTGGGAACACCGGGGATGCAGTGCAGTGAGTGCAGAGAGTGCACTGGCACCACTGGGGATGCAGTGCAGTGAGTGCAGAGAGTGCACTGGCACCATTAGGGATGCAGTGCAGTGAGTCCGGAGAGTGCACTGGCACCACTGGGGATGCAGTGCAGTGAGTCCAGAGAGTGCACTGGCACCACTGGGGATGCACTGCAGTGAGTCCAGAGAGTGCAGTGGCACCAGTGGGATGCAGTGCAGTGAGTCCAGAGAGTGCACTGGCACCACTGGGGATGCAGTGCAGTGAGTCCAGAGAGTGCACTGGCACCACTGGGGATGCAGTGCAGTGAGTCCAGAGAGTGCACTTGCACCACTGGGGATGCACTGCAATGAGTCCAGAGAATGCACTGGCACTAATGGGGATGCAGTGCAGTTACTCGAAAGAGTGCACTGGCACCACTGCGGATGCACTGCAGTGAGTCCGGAGAGTGCCCTGGCACCAATGGTGATGCAGTGCAGTGAGTCCAGAGAGTGCAGTGGCACCACTGGGGATGCAGTGCAGTGAGTCCAGAGAGTGCACTGGCACCACTGGGGATGCACTGCAGTGTGTCCAGAGAGTGCACTGGCACCACTGGGGATGCAGTGCAGTGAGTCCAGAGAGTGCTCTGGGAATACTGGGGATGCAGTGCAGTGAGTGCAGAGAGTGCACTGGCACCACTGGGGATGCAGTGCAGTGAGTCCAGAGAGTGCACTGGCACCACTGGTGATGAAGTGCAGTGAGTCCAGAGAGTGCACTGGCACCACTGGGGATGCACTGCAGTGACTCGAAAGAGTGCACTGGCACCACTGCGGATGCACTGCAGTGAGTCCGGAGAGTGCCCTGGCACCAATGGTGATGCAGTGCAGTGAGTCCAGAGAGTGCAGAGGCACCACTGTTGATGCAGTGCTGCGACTCCAGAGAGTGTACTGGCACCACTGGGGATGCAGTGCAGTGAGTCCAGAGAGTGCACTGGCACCACTGGGGATGCAGTGCAGTGAGTCCAGAGAGTGCACTGGCACCACTGGTGATGCACTGCAGTGAGTCCAGAGAGTGCACTGGCACCACTGGGGATGCAGTGCAGTGAGTCCAGAGAGTGCACTGGCACCACTGGGGATGCAGTGCAGTGACTCCAGAGAGTGCACTGGCACCACTGGGGATGAAGTGCAGTGAGTCCAGAGAGTGCACTGGCACAAAAGGGGATGCACTGCAGTGAGTGCAGAGAGTGCACTGGCACCACTGGGGATGCAGTGCAGTGAGTCCAGAGAGTGCACTGGCACCACTGGGGATGCACTGCAGTGAGTCCAGAGAGTGCACTGGCACCACTGGGGATGCAGTGCAGTGAGTCCAGAGAGTACACTGGCACCACTGGGGATGTAGTGCAGTGAGTCCAGAGAGTGCACTGTCAGCACTGGGGATGCAGTGCAGTGAGTCCAGAGAGTGCACTGGCACCACTGGGGATGCACTGCAGTGACTCCAGAGACTGCACTGGCACCACTGGGGATGCACTGCAGTGAGTCTAGAGAATGCACTGGCACCACTGGGGATGCAGTGCAGTGACTCGAAAGAGTGCACTGGCACCACTGGGGATGCACTGCAGTGAGTCCGGAGAGTGCCCTGGCACCAATGGGGATGCAGTGCAGTGATCCAGAGAGTGCACTGGAACCACTGGGGATGCAGTGCAGTGAGTCCAGAGAGTGCACTGGCACCACTGGGGATGCAGTGCGGTGAGTCCAGAGAGTGCACTGGCACCACTGGCGATGCACCTCGGTGAGTCCAGAGAGTGCTCTGGGAACACCGGGGATGCAGTGCAGTGAGTGCAGAGAGTGCACTGGCACCACTGGGGATGCAGTGCAGTGAGTGCAGAGAGTGCACTGGCACCACTGGGGATGCACTGCAGTGAGTCCAGAGAGTGCACTGGCACCATTAGGGATGCAGTGCAGTGAGTCCGGAGAGTGCACTGGCACCACTGGGGATGCAGTGCAGTGAGTCCAGAGAGTGCAGTGGCACCACTGGGGTTGCACTGCAGTGAGTCCAGAGAGTGCACTGTCAGCACTGGGGATGCAGTGCAGTGAGTCCAGAGAGTGTACTGTCAGCACTGGGGATGCAGTGCAGTGAGTCCAGAGAGTGCACTGGCACCACTGGGGATGCAGTGCAGTGAGTCCAGAGAGTGCACTGGCACCACTGGGGATGCACTGCAATGAGTCCAGAGAATGCACTGGCACTAATGGGGATGCAGTGCAGTGACTCGAAAGAGTGCACTGGCACCACTGGGGATGCACTGCAGTGAGTCCAGAGAGTGCCCTGGCACCAATGGTGATGCAGTGTAGTGAGTCCAGAGAGTGCAGTGGCACCACTGGGGATGCAGTGCAGTGAGTCAAGAGAGTGCACTGGCACCACTGGGGATGCACTGCAGTGAGTCCAGAGAGTGCACTGGCACCACTGGGGATGCACTGCAGTGAGTCCAGAGAGTGCTCTGGGAACACTGGGGATGCAGTGCAGTGAGTGCAGAGAGTGCACTGGCACCACTGGGGATGCAGTGCAGTGAGTCCAGAGAGTGCACTGGCACCACTGGGGATGCAAAGCAGTGAGTCCAGAGAGTGCACTGGCACCACTGCGGATGCACTGCAGTGAGTCCGGAGAGTGCCCTGGCACCAATGGTGATGCAGTGCAGTGAGTCCAGAGAGTCCAGTGGCACCACTGGGGATGCAGTGCAGTGAGTCCAGAGAGTGCACTGGCACCACTGGGGATGCAATGCAGTGAGTCCAGAGAGTGCACTGGCACCACTGGGGATGAAGTGCAGTGAGTCCAGAGAGTGCACTGGCACCACTGGGAATGCAGTGCAGTGAGTCCAGAGAGTGCACTGGCACCACTGGGGATGCAGTGCAGTGAGTCCAGAGAGTGCACTGGCACCACTGGGGATGCACTGCAGTGAGTCCAGAGAGTGCACTGGCAGCACTGGGGATGCAGTGCAGTGAGTCCAGAGAGTGCAGAGGCACCACTGGGGATGCAGTGCTGCGACTCCAGAGAGTGCACTGGCACCACTGGGGATGCAGTGCAGTGAGTCCAGAGAGTGCACTGGCACCACTGGGGATGCACTGCAGTGAGTCCAGAGAGTGCACTGGCACCACTGGTGATACAGTGCAGTGAGTGCAGAGAGTGCACTGGCACCACTGGGGATGCACTGCAGTGAGTCCAGAGAGTGCACTGGCACCTTGGGGATGCACTGCAGTGACTCAAAAGAGTGCACTGGCACCACTGGGGATGCACTGCAGTGAGTCCGGAGAGTGCCCTGGCACCAATGGTGATGCAGTGCAGTGAGCCCAGAGAGTGCAGTGGCACCACTGGGGATGCAGTGCAGTGAGTCCAGAGAGTGCACTGGCACCACTGGGGATGCAATGCAGTGAGTCCAGAGAGTGCACTGGCACCACTGGGGATGCAGTGCAGTGAGTCCAGAGAGTGCACTGGCACCACTGTGTATGCAGTGCAGTGAGTCCAGAGAGTGCACTGGCACCACTGGTGATGCAGTGCAGTGAGTGCAGAGAGTGCAGTGGCACCACTGGGGATGCACTGCAGTGAGTCCAGAGAGTGCACTGGCACCACTGGGGATGCACTGCAGTGAGTCCAGAGAGTGCACTGGCACCACTGGGGATGCAGTGCAGTGAGTCCAGAGAGTGCACTGGCACCACTGGGGATGCACTGCAGTGATTCCAGAGAATGCACTGGCACCACTGGGGATGCAGTGCAGTGAGTCCAGAGAGTGCACTGGCACCACTGGGGATGCACTGCAGTGACTCGAAAGAGTGCACTGGCACCACTGCGGATGCACTGCAGTGAGTCCGGAGAGTGCCCTGGCACCAATGGTGATGCAGTGCAGTGAGTCCAGAGAGTGCAGTGACACCACTGGGGATGCAGTGCAGTGAGTCCAGAGAGTGCACTGTCAGCACTGGGGATGCAGTGCAGTGAGTCCAGAGAGTGCACTGGCACCACTGGGGATGCAGTGCAGTGAGTCCAGAGAGTGCACTGGCACCACTGGGGATGCACTGCAATGAGTCCAGAGAATGCACTGGCACTAATGGGGATGCAGTGCAGTGACTCGAAAGAGTGCACTGGCACCACTGGGGATGCAGTGCTGTGAGTCCAGACAGTGCCCTGGCACCACTGGGGATGCAGTGAGTCCAGACAGTGCACTGGCACCACTGGGGATGCACTGCAGTGAGACCAGAGTGTTCTCTGGCACCACTGGGGATGCAGTTTAGTGAGTCCAGAGAGTGCACCGGCTCCAATGGCGATACACTGCAGTGAGTCCAGACAGTGCACTGGCACCACTGGGGATGCACTGCAGTGAGTCCAGAGAGTGCACTGGCACCAGTGGGATGCAGTGCAGTGAGTCCAGAGAGTGCACTGTCAGCACTGGGGATGCAGTGCAGTGAGTCCAGAGAGTGCACTGGCACCACTGGGGATGCAGTGCAGTGAGTCCAGAGAGTGCACTGGCACCACTGGGGATGCACTGCAATGAGTCCAGAGAATGCACTGGCACTAATGGGGATGCAGTGCAGTGACTCGAAAGAGTGCACTGGCACCACTGCGGATGCACTGCAGTGAGTCCGGAGAGTGCCCTGGCACCAATGGTGATGCAGTGCAGTGAGTCCAGAGAATGCAGTGGCACCACTGGGGATGCACTGCAGTGAGTCCAGAGAGTGCACTGGCACCACTGGGGATGCACTGCAGTGAGTCCAGAGAGTGCACTGGCACCACTGGGGATGCAGTGCAGTGAGTCCAGAGAGTGCTCTGGGAATACTGGGGATGCAGTGCAGTGAGTGCAGAGAGTGCACTGGCACCACTGGGGATGCAGTGCAGTGAGTCCAGAGAGTGCACTGGCACCACTGGTGATGAAGTGCAGTGAGTCCAGAGAGTGCACTGGCACCACTGGGGATGCACTGCAGTGACTCGAAAGAGTGCACTGGCACCACTGCGGATGCAGTGCAGTGAGTCCGGAGAGTGCCCTGGCACCAATGGTGATGCAGTGCAGTGAGTCCAGAGAGTGCAGTGGCACCACTGGGGATGCAGTGCAGTGAGTCCAGAGAGTGCACTGGCACCACTGGGGATGCAATGCAGTGAGTCCAGAGAGTGCACTGGCACCACTGGGGATGAAGTGCAGTGAGTCCAGAGAGTGCACTGGCACCACTGTGTATGCAGTGCAGTGAGTCCAGAGAGTGCACTGGCACCACTGGGGATGCAGTGCAGTGAGTCCAGAGAGTGCACTGGCACCACTGGGGATGCACTGCAGTGAGTCCAGAGAGTGCACTGGCAGCACTGGGGATGCAGTGCAGTGACTCCAGAGAGTGCAGAGGCACCACTGGTGATGCAGTGCTGCGACTCCAGAGAGTGTACTGGCACCACTGGATGCAGTGCACTGAGTTCAGAGAGTGCACTGGCACCACTGGGGATGCAGTGCAGTGAGTCCAGAGAGTGCACTGGCACCACTGGGGATGCACTGCAGTGAGTCCAGAGAGTGCACTGGCACCACTGGGGATGCACTGCAGTGAGTCCAGAGTGTGCACTGGCACCACTGGGGATGCACTGCAGTGAATCCAGAGAGTGCACTGGCTCCACTGGGGATGCAGTGCAGTGACTCCAGAGAGTGCACTGGCACCACTGGGGATGCAGTGCAGTGAGTCCAGAGAGTGCACTGGCACAAAAGGGGATGCACTGCAGTGAGTCCAGAGAGTGCACTGGCACCACTGGGGATGCAGTGCGGTGAGTCCAGAGAGTGCACTGGCACCACTGGGGAAGCACCTCGGTGAGTCCAGAGAGTGCTGTGGGAACACCGGGGATGCAGTGCAGTGAGTGCAGAGAGTGCACTGGCACCACTGGGGATGCAGTGCAGTGAGTGCAGAGAGTGCACTGGCACCACTGGGGATGCACTGCAGTGAGTCCAGAGAGTGCACTGGCACCATTAGGGATGCAGTGCAGTGAGTCCGGAGAGTGCACTCGCACCACTGGGGATGCAGTGCAGTGAGTCCAGAGAGTGCACTGGCACCACTGGGGTTGCACTGCAGTGAGTCCAGAGAGTGCACTGTCAGCACTGGGGATGCAGTGCAGTGAATCCAGAGAGTGTACTGTCAGCACTGGGGATGCAGTGCAGTGAGTCCAGAGAGTGCACTGGCACCACTGGGGATCCAGTGCAGTGAGTCCAGAGAGTGCACTGGCACCACTGGGGATGCACTGTAATGACTCCAGAGAATGCACTGGCACTAATGGGGATGCAGTGCAGTGACTCGAAAGAGTGCACTGGCACCACTGGGGATGCACTGCAGTGAGTCCGGAGAGTGCCCTGCACCAATGGTGATGCAGTGCAGTGAGTCCAGAGAGTGCAGTGGCACCACTGGGGATGCAGTGCAGTGAGTCCAGAGAGTGCACTGGCACCACTGGGGATGCACTGCAGTGAGTCCAGAGAGTGCACTGGCACCACTGGGGATGCACTGCAGTGAGTCCAGAGAGTGCTCTGGGAACACTGGGGATGCAGTGCAGTGAGTGCAGAGAGTGCACTGGCACCACTGGGGATGCAGTGCAGTGAGTCCAGAGAGTGCACTGGCACCACTGGGGATGCAAAGCAGTGACTCGAAAGAGTGCACTGGCACCACTGCGGATGCACTGCAGTGAGTCCGGAGAGTGCCCTGGCACCAATGGTGATGCAGTGCAGTGAGTCCAGAGAGTGCAGTGGCACCACTGGGGATGCAGTGCAGTGAGTCCAGAGAGTGCACTGGCACCACTGGGGATGCAATGCAGTGAGTCCAGAGAGTGCACTGGCACCACTGGGGATGAAGTGCAGTGAGTCCAGAGAGTGCACTGGCACCACTGGGAATGCAGTGCAGTGAGTCCAGAGAGTGCACTGGCACCACTGGGGATGCAATGCAGTGAGTCCAGAGAGTGCACTGGCACCACTGGGGATGCACTGCAGAGAGTCCAGAGAGTGCACTGGCACCACTGGGGATGCAGTGCAGTGACTCCAGAGAGTGCAGAGGCACCACTGTTGATGCAGTGCTGCGACTCCAGAGAGTGCACTGGCACCACTGGGGATGCAGTGCAGTGAGTCCAGAGAGTGCACTGGCACCACTGGGGATGCACTGCAGTGAGTCCAGAGAGTGCACTGGCACTACTGGGGATGCAGTGCAGTGAGTCCAGAGAGTGCACTGGCACCACTGGGGATGCACTGCAGTGAGTCCAGAGAGTGCACTGGCACCTTGGGAATGCACTGCAGTGACTCAAAAGAGTGCACTGGCACCACTGGGGATGCACTGCAGTGAGTCCGGAGAGTGCACTGGCACCAATGGTGATGCAGTGCAGTGAGTCCAGAGAGTGCAGTGGCACCACTGGGGATGCAGTGCAGTGAGTCCAGAGAGTGCACTGGCACCACTGGGGATGCAATGCAGTGAGTCCAGAGAGTGCACTGGCACCACTGGGGATGCACTGCAGTGAGTCCAGAGAGTGCACTGGCACCACTGGGGATGCACTGCTGTGAGTCCAGAGAGTGCACTGGCACCACTGGGGATGCAGTGCAGTGAGTGCAGAGAGTGCACTGGCACCACTGGGGATGCACTGCAGTGAGTCCAGAGAGTGCACTGGCACCACTGGGGATGCAATGCAGTGAGTCCAGAGAGTGCACTGGCACCACTGGGGATGTAGTGCAGTGAGTCCAGAGAGTGCACTGGCACCACTGGGGATGCACTGCAGTGATTCCAGAGAATGCACTGGCACCAGTGGGATGCAGTGCAGTGAGTCCAGAGAGTGCACTGGCACCACTGGGGATGCACTGCAGTGACTCGAAAGAGTGCACTGGCACCACTGCGGATGCACTGCAGTGAGTCCGGAGAGTGCCCTGGCACCAATGGTGATGCAGTGCAGTGAGTCCAGAGAGTGCAGTGACACCACTGGGGATGCAGTGCAGTGAGTCCAGAGAGTGCACTGTCAGCACTGGGGATGCAGTGCAGTGAGTCCAGAGAGTGCACTGTCAGCACTGGGGATGCAGTGCAGTGAGTCCAGAGAGTGCACTGGCACCACTGGGGATGCACTGCAATGAGTCCAGAGAATGCACTGGCACAACAGGGGATGCAGTGCAGTGACTCGAAAGAGAGCAATGGCACCACTGGGGATGCAGTGCAGTGAGTCCAGACAGTGCCCTGGCACCACTGGGGATGCAGTGAGTCCAGACAGTGCACTGGCACCACTGGGGATGCAGTGCAGTGAGACCAGAGTGTTCTCTGGCACCACTGGGGATGCAGTTTAGTGAGTCCAGAGAGTGCAGCGGCTCCAATGGCGATACACTGCAGTGAGTCCATACAGTGCACTGGCACCACTGGGGATGCAGTGCAGTGAGTCCAGAGAGTGCACTGGCACCACTGGGGATGCAGTGCAGTGAGTCCAGAGAGTGCACTGGCACTTCTGGGGATGCAGTGCAGTGAGTCCAGAGAGTGCACTGGCACTACTGGGGATGCACTGCAGTGAGTCCAGAGATTGCACTGGCACCACTTGGGATGCACTACAGTGAGTCCAGAGAGTGCACAGGCACCACTGGGGATGCAGTGCAGTGACTCCAGAGAGTGCAGAGGCACCACTGTTGATGCAGTGCTGTGACTCCAGAGAGTGCACTGGCACCACTGGGGATGCAGTGCAGTGAGTCCTGAGAGTGCAAAGGCACCACAAGGGATGCACTGCAGTGAGTCCAGAGAGTGCACTGGCACCACTGGGGATGCAGTGCAGTGAGTCCAGAGAGTGCACTGGCACCACTGGGGATGCACTACAGTGAGTCCAGAGAGTGCACTGGCACCACTGGGGATGCAGTGCAGTGACTCCAGAGAGTGCCCTGGCACCACTGGGGATGCAGTGCAGTGAGTCCTGAGAGTGCAAAGGCACCACAAGGGATGCACTGCAGTGAGTCCAGAGAGTGCACTGGCACCAGTGTGGAAGCACTGCAGTGAGTCCAGAGAGTGCACTGGCACCACTGGGGATGCACTGCAGTGAGTCCAGAGAGTGCACTGGCACAACTGGGGATGCAGTGCAGTGAGTCCAGAGAGTGCCCTGGCACCACTGGGGATGCAGTGCAATGAGTCCAGAGAGTGCACTAGCACCAATGGGATGCAGTGCAGTGAGTCCAGAGAGTGCAGTGGCACCACTGGGGATGCACTGCAGTGAGTCCAGAGAGTGCACTGGCACCACTGCGGATGCACTGCAGTGAGTCCACAGAGTGCACTGGCACCACTGGGGATGCACTGCAGTGAGTCCAGAGAGTGCACTGGCAACACTGGGGATGCACTGCAATGAGTCCAGAGAGTGCACTGGCACCACTGGGGATGCAGTGCAGTGAGTCCAGAGAGTGCACTGGCACCACTGGAGTTGCAGTGCAGTGAGTCGAGAGAGTGCCCTGGAACCACTGGGGATGCAGCGCAGTGACTACAGAGAGTGCACTGTCTCCACTGGGGATGCAGTGCAGTGAGTCCAGAGAGTGCACTGGCACCACTGGGGATGCACCCCGGTGAGTCCAGAGAGTGCACTGTCAGCCCTGGGGATGCAGTGCAGTGAGTCCAGAGAGTGCACTGGCACCATTGGGGATGCACTGCAGTGAGTCCAGAGAGTGCACTGGCACCACTGGGGATGCAGTGCAGTGACTCCAGAGAGTGCACTGGCACCACTGGGGATGCAGTGCAGTGAGTCCAGAGAGTGCACTGGCACAAAAGGGGATGCACTGCAGTGAGTCCAGAGAGTGCAATGGCACCACTGGGGATGCAGTGCTGTGAGTCCAGAGAGTGCACTGGCTCCACTGGGGATGCACCTCGGTGAGTCCAGAGCGTGCTCTGGGAACACCGGGGATGCAGTGCAGTGAGTGCAGAGAGTGCACTGGCACCACTGGGGATGCAGTGCAGTGAGTGCAGAGAGTGCACTGGCACCACTGGGGATGCACTGCAGTGAGTCCAGAGAGTGCACTGGCACCACTGGGGATGCAGTGCAGTGAGTCCAGAGAGTGCACTGGCACCACTGGGGATGCAGTGCAGTTAGTCCATAGAGTGCACTGGCTCCACTGGGGATGCAGTGCAGTGACTCAAGAGAGTGCACAGGCACCACTGGGGATGCAGTGCAGTGAGTCCAGAGAGTGCAATGGCACCACAGGGGATGCACTGCAGTGATTCCAGAGAGTGCACTGTCACCACTGGGGATGCAGTGCAGTGAGTCCAGAGAGTACACTGGCACCTCAGGGGCTGCACTGCAGTGAGTCCAGAGAGTGCACTGGCACCACTGGGGATGCAGTGCGGTGAGTCCAGAGAGTGCACTGGCACCACTGGGGATGCACCTCGGTGAGTCCAGAGAGTGCTCTGGGAACACCGGGGATGCAGTGCAGTGAGGGCAGAGAGTGCACTGGCACCACTGGGGATGCAGTGCAGTGACTCCAGAGAGTGCACTGGCACCACTGGGGATGCACTGCAGTGAGTCCAGAGAGTGCACTGGCACCATTAGGGATGCAGTGCAGTGAGTCCAGAGAGTGCACTGGCACCACTGGGGATGCAGTGCAGTGAGTCCAGAGAGTGCACTGGCACCACTGGGGTTGCACTGCAGTGAGTCCAGAGAGTGCACTGTCAGCACTGGGGATGCAGTGCAGTGAGTCCAGAGAGTGCACTGTCAGCACTGGGGATGCAGTGCAGTGAGTCCAGAGAGTGCACTGGCACCACTGGGGATGCACTGCAATGAGTCCAGAGAATGCACTGGCACCACTGGGGATGCAGTGCAGTGACTCGAAAGAGTGCACTGGCACCACTGGGGATGCACTGCAGTGAGTCCGGAGAGTGCCCTGGCACCAATGGTGATGCAGTGCAGTGAGTCCAGAGAGTGCAGTGGCACCACTGGGGATGCAGTGCAGTGAGTCCAGAGAGTGCACTGGCACCACTGGGGATGCACTGCAGTGAGTCCAGAGAGTGCACTGTCTCCACTGGGGATGCAGTGCAGTGAGTCCAGAGAGTGCTCTGGGAACACTGGGGATGCAGTGCAGTGAGTGCAGAGAGTGCACTGGCACCACTGGGGATGCAGTGCAGTGAGTCCAGAGAGTGCACTGGCACCACTGGGGATGCAAAGCAGTGACTCGAAAGAGTGCACTGGCACCACTGTGGATGCAGTGCAGTGAGTCCAGAGAGTGCTCTGGGAACACTGGGGATGCACTGCAGTGAGTCCACAGAGTGCACTGGCACCACTGGGGATGCACTGCAGTGAGTCCAGAGAGTGCACTGGCAACACTGGGGATGCACTGCAATGAGTCCAGAGAGTGCACTGGCACCACTGGGGATGCAGTGCAGTGAGTCCAGAGAGTGCACTGGCACCACTGGAGTTGCAGTGCAGTGAGTCGAGAGAGTGCCCTGGAACCACTGGGGATGCAGCGCAGTGACTACAGAGTGTGCACTGTCTCCACTGGGGATGCAGTGCAGTGAGTCCAGAGAGTGCACTGGCACCACTGGGGATGCACCCCGGTGAGTCCAGGGAGTGCACTGTCTGCCCTGGGGATGCAGTGCAGTGAGTCCAGAGAGTGCACTGGCACCATTGGGGATGCACTGCAGTGAGTCCAGAGAGTGCACTGGCACCACTGGGGATGCAGTGCAGTGACTCCAGAGAGTGCACTGGCACCACTGGGGATGCAGTGCAGTGAGTCCAGAGAGTGCACTGGCACAAAAGGGGATGCACTGCAGTGAGTCCAGAGAGTGCAATGGCACCACTGGGGATGCAGTGCTGTGAGTCCAGAGAGTGCACTGGCTCCACTGGGGATGCACCTCGGTGAGTCCAGAGCGTGCTCTGGGAACACCGGGGATGCAGTGCAGTGAGTGCAGAGAGTGCACTGGCACAACTGGGGATGCAGTGCAGTGAGTGCAGAGAGTGCACTGGCACCACTGGGGATGCACTGCAGTGAGTCCAGAGAGTGCACTGGCACCATTAGGGATGCAGTGCAGTGAGTCCGGAGAGTGCACTGGCACCACAGGGGATGCAGTGCAGTGAGTCCACAGAGTGCACTGGCACCACTGGGGATGCAATGCAGTGAGTCCAGAGAGTGCACTGGCACCAGTGGGATGCAGTGCAGTGAGTCCAGAGAGTGCACTGTCAGCACTGGGGATGCAGTGCAGTGAGTCCAGAGAGTGCACTGGCACCACTGGGGATGCAGTGCAGTGAGTCCAGAGAGTGCACTGGCACCACTGGGGATGCACTGCAGTGAGTCCAGAGAGTGCTCTGGGAATACTGGGGATGCAGTGCAGTGAGTGCAGAGAGTGCACTGGCACCACTGGGGATGCAGTGCAGTGAGTCCAGAGAGTGCACTGGCACCACTGGGGATGCACTGCAGTGAGTCCAGAGAGTGCACTGGCACCACTGGGGATGCAGTGCAGTGACTCGAAAGAGTGCACTGGCACCACTGCGGATGCACTGCTGTGAGTCCGGAGAGTGCCCTGGCACCAATGGTGATGCAGTGCAGTGAGTCCAGAGAGTGCAGTGGCACCACTGGGGATGCAGTGCAGTGAGTCCAGAGAGTGCACTGGCACCACTGGGGATGCAATGCAGTGAGTCCAGAGAGTGCACTGGCACCACTGGGGATGAAGTGCAGTGAGTCCAGAGAGTGCACTGGCACCACTGGGGATGCAGTGCAGTGAGTCCAGAGAGTGCACTGGCACCACTGGGGATGCAGTGCAGTGAGTCCAGAGAGTGCACTGGCAGCACTGGGGATGCAGTGCAGTGACTCCAGAGAGTGCAGAGGCACCACTGTTGATGCAGTGCTGCGACTCCAGAGAGTGTACTGGCACCACTGGGGATGCAGTGCAGTGAGTCCAGAGAGTGCACTGGCACCACTGGGGATGCAGTGCAGTGAGTCCAGAGAGTGCACTGGCACCACTGGTGATGCACTGCAGTGAGTCCAGAGAGTGCACTGGCACCACTGGGGATGCACTGCAGTGAGTCCAGAGAGTGCACTGGCACCACTGGGGATGCACTGCAGTGAGTCCAGAGAGTGCACTGGCACCACTGGGGATGCAGTGCAGTGACTCCAGAGAGTGCACTGGCACCACTGGGGATGCAGTGCAGTGAGTCCAGAGAGTGCACTGGCACAAAAGGGGATGCAGTGCAGTGAGTCCAGAGAATGCACTGGCACCACTGGGGATGCACTGCAGTGAGTCCAGAGAGTGCAGTGGCACCACTGGGGATGCAGTGCACTGAGTCCAGAGAGTACACTGGCACCACTGGGGATGCAGTGCAGTGAGTCCAGAGAGTGCACTGGCACCACTGGGGATGCAATGCAGTGAGTCCAGAGAGTGCACTGGCACCAGTGGGATGCAGTGCAGTGAGTCCAGAGAGTGCAGTGGCACCACTGGGGATGCAGTGCACTGAGTCCAGAGAGTACACTGGCACCACTGGAGATGCAGTGCAGTGAGTCCAGAGAGTGCACTGGCACCACTGGGGATGCAGTGCAGTGAGTCCAGAGAGTGCACTGGCACCACTGGGGATGCAGTGCAGTGACTCCAGAGAGTGCACTGTCACCACTGGGGATGCAGTGCAGTGAGTCCAGAGAGTGCACTGGCACAAAAGGGGATGCACTGCAGTGAGTCCAGAGAGTGCACTGGCACCACTGGGGATGCAGTGCAGTGAGTCCAGAGAGTGCACTGGCACCACTGGGGATGCACTGCAGTGAGTCCAGCGAGTGCACTGGCACCACTGGGGATGCAGTGCACTGAGTCCAGAGAGTACACTGGCACCACTGGGGATGCAGTGCAGTGAGTCCAGAGAGTGCACTGTCAGCACTGGGGATGCAGTGCAGTGAGTCCAGAGAGTGCACTGGCACCACTGGGGATGCACTGCAGTGACTCCAGAGACTGCACTGGCACCAATGGGGATGCACTGCAGTGAGTCCAGAGAATGCACTGGCACCACTGGGGATGCAGTGCAGTGACTCGAAAGAGTGCACTGGCACCACTGGGGATGCACTGCAGTGAGTCCGGAGAGTGCCCTGGCACCAATGGTGATGCAGTGCAGTGATCCAGAGAGTGCACTGGAACCACTGGGGATGCAGAGCAGTGAGTCCAGAGAGTGCACTGGCACCACTGGGGATGCAGTGCAGTGAGTCCAGAGAGTGCACTGGCACCACTGGGGATGCAGTGCAGTTAGTCCATAGAGTGCACTGTCTCCACTGGGGATGCAGTGCAGTGACTCAAGAGAGTGCACAGGCACCACTGGGGATGCAGTGCAGTGAGTCCAGAGAGTGCAATGGCACCACAGGGGATGCACTGCAGTGATTCCAGAGAGTGCACTGTCACCACTGGGGATGCAGTGCAGTGAGTCCAGAGAGTACACTGGCACCTCAGGGGCTGCACTGCAGTGAGTCCAGAGAGTGCACTGGCACCACTGGGGATGCACTGCAGTGAGTCCAGAGAGTGCACTGGCACCACTGGGGATGCACCTCGGTGAGTCCAGAGAGTGCTCTGGGAAGACCGGGGATGCAGTGCAGTGAGGGCAGAGAGTGCACTGGCACCACTGGGGATGCAGTGCAGTGACTCCAGAGAGTGCACTGGCACCACTGGGGATGCACTGCAGTGAGTCCAGAGAGTGCACTGGCACCATTAGGGATGCAGTGCAGTGAGTCCAGAGAGTGCACTGGCACCACTGGGGATGCAGTGCAGTGAGTCCAGAGAGTGCACTGGCACCACTGGGGTTGCACTGCAGTGAGTCCAGAGAGTGCACTGTCAGCACTGGGGATGCAGTGCAGTGAGTCCAGAGAGTGCACTGTCAGCACTGGGGATGCAGTGCAGTGAGTCCAGAGAATGCACTGGCACCACTGGGGATGCACTGCAATGAGTCCTGAGAATGCACTGGCACCACTGGCGATGCAGTGCAGTGACTCGAAAGAGTGCACTGGCACCACTGGGGATGCACTGCAGTGAGTCCGGAGAGTGCCCTGGCACCAATGGTGATGCAGTGCAGTGAGTCCAGAGAGTGCAGTGGCACCACTGGGGATGCAGTGCAGTGAGTGCAGAGAGTGCACTGGCACCACTGGGGATGCACTCCAGTGAGTCCAGAGAGTGCTCTGGGAACACTGGGGATGCAGTGCAGTGAGTGCAGAGAGTGCACTGGCACCACTGGGGATGCAGTGCAGTGAGTCCAGAGAGTGCACTGGCACCACTGGGGATGCAAAGCAGTGACTCGAAAGAGTGCACTGGCACCACTGTGGATGCACTGCAGTGAGTCCGGAGAGTGCCCTGGCACCAATGGTGATGCAGTGCAGTGAGTCCAGAGAGTGCCCTGGCACCACTGGGGATGCAGTGCAATGAGTCCAGAGAGTGCACTAGCACCAATGGGATGCAGTGCAGTGAGTCCAGAGAGTGCAGTGGCACCACTGGGGATGCACTGCAGTGAGTCCAGAGAGTGCACTGGCACCACTGCGGATGCACTGCAGTGAGTCCAGAGAGTGCACTGGCACCACTGGGGATGCACTGCAGTGAGTCCAGAGAGTGCACTGGCAACACTGGGGATGCACTGCAATGAGTCCAGAGAGTGCACTGGCACCACTGGGGATGCAGTGCAGTGAGTCCAGAGAGTGCACTGGCACCACTGGAGTTGCAGTGCAGTGAGTCGAGAGAGTGCCCTGGAACCACTGGGGATGCAGCGCAGTGACTACAGAGAGTGCACTGTCTCCACTGGGGATGCAGTGCAGTGAGTCCAGAGAGTGCACTGGCACCACTGGGGATGCACCCCGGTGAGTCCAGGGAGTGCACTGTCAGCCCTGGGGATGCAGTGCAGTGAGTCCAGAGAGTGCACTGGCACCATTGGGGATGCACTGCAGTGAGTGCAGAGAGTGCACTGGCACCACTGGGGATGCAGTGCAGTGACTCCAGAGAGTGCACTGGCACCACTGGGGATGCAGTGCAGTGAGTCCAGAGAGTGCACTGGCACAAAAGGGGATGCACTGCAGTGAGTCCAGAGAGTGCAATGGCACCACTGGGGATGCAGTGCTGTGAGTCCAGAGAGTGCACTGGCTCCACTGGGGATGCACCTCGGTGAGTCCAGAGCGTGCTCTGGGAACACCGGGGATGCAGTGCAGTGAGTGCAGAGAGTGCACTGGCACCACTGGGGATGCAGTGCAGTGAGTGCAGAGAGTGCACTGGCACCACTGGGGATGCACTGCAGTGAGTCCAGAGAGTGCACTGGCACCATTAGGGATGCAGTGCAGTGAGTCCGGAGAGTGCACTGGCACCACAGGGGATGCAGTGCAGTGAGTCCACAGAGTGCACTGGCACCACTGGGGATGCAATGCAGTGAGTCCAGAGAGTGCACTGGCACCAGTGGGATGCAGTGCAGTGAGTCCAGAGAGTGCACTGTCAGCACTGGGGATGCAGTGCAGTGAGTCCAGAGAGTGCACTGGCACCACTGGGGATGCAGTGCAGTGAGTCCAGAGAGTGCACTGGCACCACTGGGGATGCACTGCAGTGAGTCCAGAGAGTGCTCTGGGAATACTGGGGATGCAGTGCAGTGAGTGCAGAGAGTGCACTGGCACCACTGGGGATGCACTGCAGTGAGTCCAGAGAGTGCACTGGCACCACTGGGGATGCACTGCAGTGAGTCCAGAGAGTGCACTGGCACCACTGGGGATGCAGTGCAGTGACTCGAAAGAGTGCACTGGCACCACTGCGGATGCACTGCTGTGAGTCCGGAGAGTGCCCTGGCACCAATGGTGATGCAGTGCAGTGAGTCCAGAGAGTGCAGTGGCACCACTGGGGATGCAGTGCAGTGAGTCCAGAGAGTGCACTGGCACCACTGGGGATGCAATGCAGTGAGTCCAGAGAGTGCACTGGCACCACTGGGGATGAAGTGCAGTGAGTCCAGAGAGTGCACTGGCACCACTGGGGATGCAGTGCAGTGAGTCCAGAGAGTGCACTGGCACCACTGGGGATGCACTGCAGTGAGTCCAGAGAGTGCACTGGCACCACTGGGGATGCACTGCAGTGAGTCCAGAGAGTGCACTGGCAGCACTGGGGATGCAGTGCAGTGACTCCAGAGAGTGCAGAGGCACCACTGTTGATGCAGTGCTGCGACTCCAGAGAGTGTACTGGCACCACTGGGGATGCAGTGCAGTGAGTCCAGAGAGTGCACTGGCACCACTGGGGATGCAGTGCAGTGAGTCCAGAGAGTGCACTGGCACCACTGGTGATGCAGTGCAGTGAGTCCAGAGAGTGCACTGGCACCACTGGGGATGCACTGCAGTGAGTCCAGAGAGTGCACTGGCACCACTGGGGATGCACTGCAGTGAGTCCAGAGAGTGCACTGGCACCACTGGGGATGCAGTGCAGTGACTCCAGAGAGTGCACTGGCACCACTGGGGATGCAGTGCAGTGAGTCCAGAGAGTGCACTGGCACAAAAGGGGATGCACTGCAGTGAGTCCACAGAGTGCACTGGCACCACTGGGGATGCAGTGCAGTGAGTCCAGAGAGTGCACTGGCACCACTGGGGATGCACTGCAGTGAGTCCAGAGAGTGCAGTGGCACCACTGGGGATGCAGTGCACTGAGTCCAGAGAGTACACTGGCACCACTGGGGATGCAGTGCAGTGAGTCCAGAGAGTGCACTGGCACCACTGGGGATGCAGTGCAGTGAGTCCAGAGAGTGCACTGGCACCAGTGGGATGCAGTGCAGTGAGTCCAGAGAGCGCAGTGGCACCACTGGGGATGCAGTGCACTGAGTCCAGAGAGTACACTGGCACCACTGGAGATGCAGTGCAGTGAGTCCAGAGAGTGCACTGGCACCACTGGGGATGCAGTGCAGTGAGTCCAGAGAGTGCACTGGCACCACTGGGGATGCAGTGCAGTGACTCCAGAGAGTGCACTGGCACCACTGGGGATGCAGTGCAGTGACTACAGAGAGTGCACTGGCACAAAAGGGGATGCACTGCAGTGAGTCCAGAGAGTGCAGTGGCACCACTGGGGATGCAGTGCAGTGAGTCCAGAGAGTGCACTGGCACCACTGGGGATGCACTGCAGTGAGTCCAGAGAGTGCAGTGGCACCACTGGGGATGCAGTGCACTGAGTCCAGAGAGTACACTGGCACCACTGGGGATGCAGTGCAGTGAGTCCAGAGAGTGCACTGTCAGCACTGGGGATGCAGTGCAGTGAGTCCAGAGAGTGCACTGGCACCACTGGGGATGCACTGCAGTGACTCCAGAGACTGCACTGGCACCAATGGGGATGCAGTGCAGTGAGTCCAGAGAATGCACTGGCACCACTGGGGATGCAGTGCAGTGACTCGAAAGAGTGCACTGGCACCACTGGGGATGCACTGCAGTGAGTCCGGAGAGTGCCCTGGCACCAATGGTGATGCAGTGCAGTGATCCAGAGAGTGCACTGGCACCTTGGGGATGCAGAGCAGTGAGTCCAGAGAGTGCACTGGCACCACTGGGGATGCAGTGCAGTGAGTCCAGAGAGTGCACTGGCACCACTGGGGATGCAGTGCAGTTAGTCCATAGAGTGCACTGTCTCCACTGGGGATGCAGTGCAGTGACTCAAGAGAGTGCACAGGCACCACTGGGGATGCAGTGCAGTGAGTCCAGAGAGTGCAATGGCACCACAGGGGATGCACTGCAGTGATTCCAGAGAGTGCACTGTCACCACTGGGGATGCAGTGCAGTGAGTCCAGAGAGTACACTGGCACCTCAGGGGCTGCACTGCAGTGAGTCCAGAGAGTGCACTGGCACCACTGGGGATGCAGTGCGGTGAGTCCAGAGAGTGCACTGGCACCACTGGGGATGCACCTCGGTGAGTCCAGAGAGTGCTCTGGGAACACCGGGGATGCAGTGCAGTGAGGGCAGAGAGTGCACTGGCACCACTGGGGATGCAGTGCAGTGACTCCAGAGAGTGCACTGGCACCACTGGGGATGCACTGCAGTGAGTCCAGAGAGTGCACTGGCACCATTAGGGATGCAGTGCAGTGAGTCCAGAGAGTGCACTGGCACCACTGGGGATGCAGTGCAGTGAGTCCAGAGAGTGCACTGGCACCACTGGGGTTGCACTGCAGTGAGTCCAGAGAGTGCACTGTCAGCACTGGGGATGCAGTGCAGTGAGTCCAGAGAGTGCACTGTCAGCACTGGGGATGCAGTGCAGTGAGTCCAGAGAGTGCACTGGCACCACTGGGGATGCACTGCAATGAGTCCAGAGAATGCACTGGCACCACTGGCGATGCAGTGCAGTGACTCGAAAGAGTGCACTGGCACCACTGGGGATGCACTGCAGTGAGTCCGGAGAGTGCCCTGGCACCAATGGTGATGCAGTGCAGTGAGTCCAGAGAGTGCAGTGGCACCACTGGGGATGCAGTGCAGTGAGTCCAGAGAGTGCACTGGCACCACTGGGGATGCACTGCAGTGAGTCCAGAGAGTGCACTGGCACCACTGGGGATGCACTCCAGTGAGTCCAGAGAGTGCTCTGGGAACACTGGGGATGCAGTGCAGTGAGTGCAGAGAGTGTACTGGCACCACTGGGGATGCAGTGCAGTGAGTCCAGAGAGTGCACTGGCACCACTGGGGATGCAAAGCAGTGACTC